>NC_069500.1:1051872466-1052472466 GCF_027579735.1 Bombina bombina | reverse complement strand
ATAATTTAAACATATTAGAAAGTACTATAGAATTACATTCAGTCTTTAAATATACTTCGAAAAATATACATCAATGCACATTATCTTAGTCAATTACATAAGGCATCTATGTACAAACCAACAATCAGCATCAAAATAGCCTATGTAGATATGTATTTAATCCAAGAATATATAATTACAAATCTAATGATTGAATACCAAAAACATATTAGTTGTTCAAATATTATAATCTTATCCAAAATGCATAAATAACATATAGCTTAATGTCCCTCTAAGCTGAAGACGGCGAAATACATCCATTAACAATATATATTTCAGTCAGTGTGTAAAACAATCCAGAAGTTAATCTAAATATGCTTTACTCATATGTTATACTAATTTAGCAAAAGGAAGGTTGCCTAGGTTTATGATTTTTCAAGCATTATTGTGAAATGTCTCTTTAAAGGGACAGGAACTCAAAAAATACATAAAGGGAGACAGTTAAAAAATTAATGATTTTATACATTCTGAATGAGTATTCTATTTAAGCAACTTTATAAATTGTCTCATATTATCAATGTTCCTCGTGATGTTGCTATCATTACTTTAAAAATAAGCATTAAATTGATAATTTATTTGCTTCAGTACTCTGGACAGAACTTTTTTTTTTTTTTTGTTGGATTAATTTATCCAACAATCATCAAGGACAACCCAGGTTTTTTGCAAATATTGTCCGTAATCTTAAATATCATTATTGATTTGCAAAGAAAGATAACAAGATAATTCTTAACATTTGAGAATCGGATTTAAATTATAAAGTTGCTTAACATTTCATGCTCAATCTGAATCACGAACGCTAAATTTGTTTGGACAGTGTCCCTTAAGAGATTTAAAGAGTGTATTTACTTCTCTTCTTATCTTGACATACTTTGCTATGAAAAGCATATCGAGATAGGCTCAGTAGATGAAGATTGGTGGATGCACAGAGATGCCTTATGTGATTGGCTCAACCATGTGCATTTAAATTTCTTCTGTTGAGGATATCTAAATACTAAGATAATTGAGTTACATTTTAAAGTCTAAACAATTTTCTATCTCTACAGATCATTTGACACAATTGTTTGTTTGTAATGTCTATTTAAAAATAAAGACGCCATTGCACAATAACATATATGAGCAGTTCAGACAAATACAAGCTCGAGGTTTATTTACTAATAACAAACAAACCTGTAGTTTAACATCTATAAACAGATTATCCAAGTTACTGACATTATAACCTGAATTTGAACATTCAGAAATGTTGCGTGGGAAACGGATCTTGAAACACCAGATTTGCATCTTTAAACATTAGAGTCTAATGTCACGGCAATAGCACACAATCAATGTGCATTATGAAATACATTTAATAGAGCAATGTCAATACTTCACAATAAGTCAACAAATTGATTTTATGAACATTAAAGACATACAATATTAAATGTGTATTTGTATTTAAGAAACAGACCGTTATTAAACCGAAAAATGTATACAACATTTAATAATGTGACAGTATAAGATTTTAAAGATAATGTAAACATTAATATTTAAAGGATCATGGATATTAAATCTGCGTCACACATATCCGCATGACAGGCCCATGAGTTACAAATAAGTCTTCATGAAAATGAAGTAACAGCACCACCAGGAGGTATGTGTAAGGAAGTTACTAAGATATGAAACATTAAGGAACGACCAATCAGAGTTCATCACACAAACACAACTTGAGGTCAGGATGGTATCACAGACATTCTAACAATATTTCAAACTTTTTATCCAATCAGATGTACAGATAACTTGTCCATGGTGCATCTCATGTTTACTTCACCATATAAAAGTCCATTACACGTTGCCATCTTTGTCAGTTCTCTAATGCTGCAGGCAGTTTATATTATTATAATATATTTATTGGACAACCCAGCAGGGCATGTCATCTCCCAGGTTCACCAAGCAGGAGAGCGCTGCACTGGTCCACGCCGTCAAGGACTTTTATCCCCAGCTGTTTGGGAACAAGAGGAGGGTCGAAAGATGCGCTGTTAAGAAGGCCCCTCTGGGAGTCTATCACCAATGCGGTTAAATTGGTGTGTGGCGTCCAGAGGAGCCAGGATCAAATCATGAGGAGATTCGGAGATATGAGGTTGCGGCTTGACAAAAAAGTCAACATCATAAGGGACTGGGTACAAGCCGTAAAAGAGTGGGGTCAAAGAAAGGCCCCGCGGAAACTATACCTACTCCCTTATGAGGTGACTTTATGCGAGCTCCTCAATCTCCGGGTCCCCAAAAGATTTAGATCCTTGCCATCCTCGGCCTCCTCTTCTTCCCTCCCAGCTGCGGGATCTGAAAGTCCTGACGCGGGGCCAGGCCAGCTGCTTCTCCGTCCGGTGGCCTGGGAGGAGATGAAAGAGAATCTGAACCAGGTAACTATCCAACTTCATATAATATCTTAATATTTGATTAGAATTTTAGAAAATGTGTATATAGTCAGATACAAAACCTATACAGATCTCACAACATACACTACATATGATGTTTAGATATCTGATTTTAGATTAGTGACACATGAAATAGGAATGATGTTTCTTGCGCTCTACAGAATATGCGTCGCAGAGCGAAAATTGAATTGCGCATACACGTTAACATGGGTTTGCTGTAAGTGGCATTGCTTTATACATGTTAGTCAAATGACGGATGCGTAATTCCGCTTGGAATCATTGCGCAATGATCGTGAAAATTAGAATTGCGCATACACGTTAACATGGGTTTGCTGTAAGTGGCATTGCTTTATACATGTTGGTCAAATGATGGATGCGTAATTCCGCTTGGAATCATTGCGCAATGATCGCGAAAATTAGAATTGCGCATACACGTTAACATGGGTTTGCTGTAAGTGGCATTGCTTTAATACATGTTGGTCAAAATGACGGATGCGTAATTCCACTTGGAATCATTGCGCAATGATCGCGAAAATTAGAATTGCGCATACACGTTAACATCGGTTTGCTGTAAGTGGCATTGCTTTATACATGTTGGTCAAATGACGGATGCGTAATTCCGCTTGGAATCATTGTGCAATGATCGCGAAAATTAGAATTGTGCATACACGTTAACATGGGTTTACTGTAAGTGGCATTGCTTTATACATGTTGGTAAAATGACGGATGCGTAATTCCGCTTGGAATCATTGCGCAATGATCGCGAAAATTAGAATTGCGCATACACGTTAACATGGGTTTGCTGTAAGTGGCATTGCTTTATACATGTTGGTCAAAATGAAATGTGAATTATTATATATGTAAAGAATACAGTATTCTTATTTTCAATATTATACATAATAAAAAAAATAGCAGAATCCAAAAAAAATAACATATGCCCATCAATTGATGAGAATGAAATAACACAAAAAAATAATTAAAGCTACAGTAAACAACACAACTGATTGAAAATAAGAGTACAGGATATATTTATCATGAATTTAATTGAGGAAACAATTAACTCATGGGACTACCAAAATATTAATAGTTTTTAATTGATTTGCTAATAATGTCAAGATTTTAAACATGGCATGATTTGTATTAATGATATCCAATCCTCATTTAATATATTACAGATCTGGATGTTGGTGCTGGATCTTCAAGCCAGGGCTTGTCACAGTATGGTATGTCTCATTTTAATTGACATTTGTCTTAGAAACATGGACAGAACATTACATACTAAATCCACATTGTTCAATATTTATATGTATCTGCAAAATGGATTAGTAAAATATTTACAAATAAGAATAAAAAAAACAACAACATAGGATTACATTGTAAGACTACTCTGAATTTTTATTAAATTTAAAATATCCCATCTATTCTGGATATCTTAATTTTAATGTAAGATTCTTTGAATGTCCAATTTATATTCTTCCCTTGTGTATTGCTTAATCTTATTTGTATACATTTTGAAAAAATTCACACACTTTTGCATATGATTTGTTTTTAAAAATATAGATTTCCATTTTTGAAATTGATCACGTCATTTAAGGGACATGCCAACTAAATTTTACATTGAATGATTTGTAAACGTGATTTTATTGTTTTGTTTAAACATTTTATGAGCTACATTGGTTCAGTCTATTGTTTAGTTCTTCTAAAAACATATTGATTTTGGTTTAGGTTAAACAATGCATTACTGGTATTATCCGGCAGTTTTTTTTATGCATAAATTGGCATTGGGTCAAAAGTTAAAATCATGTGTTCAGATAACAGTAGTACATAGTTTCAAAAAGTATACAATTACACATTTAGAGCTTCATGTCCCTTTAATAGATGAAAATTAAATAATTCTTAGGATATCCTTAAATAACATATTAGATTCGAATTGCATGCTCAATCCCATTCATTACATCAACATATGGAGTAGAGAATTCATTAACACCAACCTTGTCAAATCAATATATTTTTATATTAAAGGGACACTGAGCTAAAATTATTAATGTTGTCATTCAGATAGAGCATGCAATATTAAGCAACATTTAAATATAATACTATAATCATATGTGAAATATTCTATTGCTAAATGTATTTTAAAAACAAGAATGTACGTTTATCTGCAGCTCAATTTTGGTTGACCAACCTGAGTTTTTATTGATGATTGGTGGATACCTTCAACAAACAATATTTATTGAATCCAATATTGCTTATCTGCCTTTAAGATTAAAATGTAGCAACATTAAAATTATAATAGGAGTCAATGTTAAATCATTTGGAACAGTTTGAACAGTGAAATCAATGATTGAAATAAATCATGTCAGTGTCCCTTTAATAAACAATTGATTCATTAATACTTACATTCTTTGGATTAGACAATATTGATATATAATTCACATATTCACTGTTGGAGTTACTTTATAGATATAAGCATACTCTAACAGCACCATGATTACATATTTGTACTAATCAATTTTGTTTGGTATTGTGATCAATATGTGTTGTGTCCTAAACAAGATTACTGTACATTGCACAAATGGCTCGATGTGCCACATGTCTTTGTTTATATTTGTCAACAGCTGTTATTCAAAATGTGGTTTGTGTGTATTCTTTTAAGAACATTGATCAATGGGTATATTTAGATATGCAATAGCATCGTATGAGATGAGTTTGATGTCTAATATAGTCAGAAATCAAACATATGTTCAATACATAATTTTTTACAGAATCCCCTTGATTCAATCAAGCATTTTATATTATAATGACTGCTCTATTCTTCACATTTTCAAGTTGATTATTCTTATAAATCGATACAGATGTGATTTAGTGCTATCCCAAATGTGTTCACTAATATATATCTATATCATTCATAGAGAGAGTTGGTGTTGTGAGCCCAGAGGAATCCAGCACCGACACAGAGCCGCCTTTGCGGTCTTCTGGTAAGTCCATTGACTCATTTATATGTCATTGAAGATGTATTGGTAATCAATATTATGAGCATGATTCTGATGAAGCATAACATTTGAAACAAACATATAATTCCTCTGATTATATATTAATTTGATTTGAATATTGAAAGATTAAGAATTAAAACTTTCTTAGTCTACACCTTTGTTATTCAGAAGATGTATAGCATATGTTTGTTTCCAGGTTCATTTTTGACAACAATCATCAAGTGATACACACATGAGAAATCTTAAATGTTCAATGTACTATGCTTTTATGATTTTAAAATTAATACAAACAATACATCGAAAATCTGAATGATTGAGAATAACAAATCTAATGTCATTTGTATGCTCCATCAAAATGATGTAAATCATAACTTTGGGTGTATATCTTTAATGCAACATTGATGTGTGTCTTTGAGCAACAGTAACATATGTTATAATATCTGATCTTAACGTGTACACAACATGTTATGTTTTACAGAGATTGATTTAACTTGTGGGACGGAGGAGGAAGAGGCTCCCTTGAAGTCTGATGGTATGTGGAATATATCTAACATGTTTCCAACATGTTGCTTTATTGGAAATCATTTTATTGAAGACATTCAAAGTCTACAGCTTTTGCACTTTAAAAAGGAATATTATTTGTCTGTTCAAATACACTACTGCCCCCTTTATATATCAGGCAGCATGAAGATATGCTTGGATTTGCTTAAATATTTGGATTTGAAATTCATGCCATCATGATGTCACATGCATATTCTAGGCCAAACCACAATAATAATTTTAGAATTGTACAGACAGTCATTGATATTCATCTGAGTGCCTATTTGGATACCAAATCCTCATGTCATCATTGTTTAGAAATTCAAACACACTTCTAAGTATATTGCAAACATAATCAAGTTGAAATGTGTTGATTTGATTTCATGATGTATGAGATGTTAATATATTTATTATATTTATTTCAGATGGATCCTCTGCTTCTGGTCATCATTGTTCCTCCCCTGCCCAGTCCCCTGCCCAGCCCCCTGCCCAGTCCCCTGCCCATCCCCCTGCCCAGTCCCCTGCCCAGCCCCCTGCCCAGTCCACTGCCCAGCCCCCTGCCCAGTCCTCTGCCCCTCCCGGCCCTTCCCATTTGTCCTGTCGTATCCCTCCCAAAAAATGCCCCTTCGTCCCCCTTCGCCGCTCTCCCCGTCTTTTGGCCTGTACAGCTACCCCAGCTGCCCAGCCCCCAACTCACCACTTCCCAGATGTACGGGCTACCCCAGAGCAGCAGCCCATCCCTCCCCAACCCAATCCCATCCCTCCCCAACCCAATCCCATCCCTCCCCCCTGTCTCAACCTTCATAGTCCTGGGTGTCGGATTGTCCTTCCCAGGCACAGCTGTAAGTATCATTCAAAATCAACATTATAAGAAACTTAAAGGTACACTGAATGAATATTTTTCAATTGTGATTCAAATAGAGCATGCAATGTTAATCAAATTTTTATTTTACTACTCTTATCAATTATTCTTCATTCTCTTGCTATCTTTATTGAAACAAAGAAATGCCTATTTTTTTTTTTATTTAAAAAAAAATATGGACATCATTTCTTTATTGTTGGATGAATGTATCCATCAATCAGCAGGGACAACCAAAGTTGATAACCAAAAATGGCCTGCCCTATAAACTTACATTCTTGCATTTAAAATATAGCTTGAGAATTCAAACATTTAAAGAATACGAGTAAATTAATAATTCTTTTTAATGTCATGCTCTATCTGAATCAGTAACTAAAATATTTAGGTTTACTGTCCCTTTAATTTGATATCACTACATATACCAATCACCACTATTTGGATCCAAATATTTATGTCCAAATGTTCATACATTATCCCTTATATAACCCAGTGGGAATGTAATTTCTTCTGGTTGCTATGTTTACACAGCTTGTCCTCAACGCCAAAATGTTTAAGGATAGGTGTGCCTACCACAGTATAACTAAAATCTTAAAATTGCTAATGTAAGTACAATGTAAATCCTTTAACAAGATTTTAGACACTCAAGCTGTAAAAGTGGATCATCAAAAACCAATTAAAGGGGACAACATGTTGGATTAAAATGTCCATTTAATGGTTTAGGTCTGTTTGAATAACATATTTCATGTGTAAATAATCAATGTCAACAAATTAATTTAAAGAATTATTTGTCTTTATGATGACAATGTATCTTTGCTTTTTATTTTGTCTGTTGTGTAATTATAATTAATATTTTATTTATTCTTTATTTTAGGCTGTGACTCAACATGGCTCATGCTCGAAGGTCTAGCACGCATAGAGCAGGCCGTGTTGAGGAACGCAGCTGTCCTGAGAGGGATGGCCGACACCATGCAGGCTCAGCTACAGGTTCAGCATATGATTCTACGTCAGATGAGGCGGTGGAACTCAATGCTTGAATCTGTAGCTGGACATGCACAGGACGATGAAGGGGATGACCAGTAAGTGGAGGATCTGGAGATGCTCCAAGGGCGCTGATAAGAATCCTCCGTCCACATGTTGATGTTTTTGTAATGGTTGCCATTTGGCCTTTTTTTCTGATTATTGTTGTGCCTATTGCACTCTTTTACCTTGTCATATGTCTCCAATGGGGCTATGCTGGCCCTTGGCAACTCTCTTCATGGATTGTGATGCACTCTGTTACCTTGTCATATGGCTCCAATGGGGCTATGCTGGCCCTTGGCAACTCTCTTCATGGACTGTGATGCACTCTGTTACCTTATCATATGGCTCAAATGGGGCTATGCTGGCCCTTGGCAACTCTCTTCATGGACTGTGATGCACTCTGCTACCTTGTCATATGGCTCCAATGGGGCTATGCTGGCCCTTGGCAACTCTCTTCATGGACTGTGATGCACTCTGTTACCTTGTCATATGGCTCCAATGGGGCAATGCTGGCCCTTGGCAACTCTCTTCATGGACTGTGATGCACTCTGTTACCTTGTCATATGGCTCAAATGGGGCTATGCTGGCCCTTGGCAACTTTCTTCATGGACTGTGATGCACTCTGTTACCTTGTCATATGGCTCCAATGGGGCTATGCTGGCCCTTGGCAACTCTCTTCATGGACTGTGATGCACTCTGTTACCTTGTCATATGCTCCAATGGGGCTATGCTGGCCCTTGGCAACTCTCTTCATGGACTGTGATGCACTCTGTTACCTTGTCATATGGCTCCAATGGGGCTATGCTGGCCCTTGGCAACTCTCTTCATGGACTGTGATGCACTCTGTTACCTTGTAATATGGCTCAAATGGGGCTATGCTGGCCCTTGGCAACTCTCTTCATGGACTGTGATGCACTCTGTTACCTTGTCATATGGCTCCAATGGGGCTATGCTGGCCCTTGGCAACTCTCTTCATGGACTGTGATGCACTCTGTTACCTTGTCATATGGCTCAAATGGGGCTATGCTGGCCCTTGGCAATTCTCTTCATGGACTGTGATGCACTCTGTTACCTTGTCATATGGCTCAAATGGGGCTATGCTGGTCCTTGGCAACTCTCTTCATGGACTGTGATGCACTCTGTTACCTTGTCATATGGCTCAAATAGGGCTATGCTGGCCCTTGGCAACTCTCTTCATGGACTGTAATGCACTCTGTTACCTTGTCATATGGCTTTAATTTTTCTGATCTTTACCAGATTATTTATAAACGTTGTTGCTGTTTTCTGACATACTAATAAAAGACATGTCATTGCACGAATCTTTGTCCTCCTTATTCATGTAATTGATTGAAATCTCTAGTTTATTTGGTTGATCCTTAAAGGGACCTACCAAAAATAATGGTGTTTCCTGAATCATATATGTAAAACAATTGTAAATGACTTTAAGATTAACATCTCCAATGTAATTTTATTATTTGTCTTTATATATTTTTCTAAAAGATTTATCATTGCATGATTATGATTAGCATAGTAATTATTTTATATATGTATATATAGATTGTTATTTGTGTATATATATGTATATTTCAAATTTCACATCCATGTGTGTATTTATAAACTCTGCATGAATTGATGCACCTTTAACAAATGATCTGAGGATTGATACAATGATATAATCCCTGTAAAGTGTTCATTTTATTGAATTAGTATTGTATATGTGTATCCTCTTTTTAAAAATAAAAATCATGTCCCTTTAAGTGATGGTGAGCACAATTGTTAATGAATGGATTTCCATTTCTAAAGCGTTTTTGTCCTTTTTACATGAACAAGGACATATAATCTTATTAATAAACAATCTTATTGTAATGTTGACAGCACATGTATTTCATTTTCAATTCTATCTTATTGTAAAAGTGTAACCAAATCAATCTCTGTGTGTAATGTGCATATTTTAGATGAAGAATATGTTTTGACAAATATTGTAGGCTGACCATATTTCAACTTGAATAAATGACACGTTTGATCAATACATGTGTCATTATTGTTATTCCAAAACAATCTAAACATATCTTAAAACATCAATGGCATATGTATTTCTCATGTGTATCTTTTAAATGTTAAAGATATACACCATAGCTATAGTTAAAGGGACAGTCAAGTCCGAAAAGATGATTCATGATTTTGTGACATTCCTAGATAGCAATCTAGCCACATACTAGTTACTAAAATATAAATATGTTTCTTATTGATATGCCAAGCTGTCAACTGAGTCCTTGTATTGGCTGTGGTTTTTCCTTGATCTCGGATGCGCCATGTTGCTTAAGACGTCACCTGCCAGGCTGTCCAATGATTCCTTGTATTGACTGATGTTTTTACGCGATCAAGGATGCACCTTTTATTGGATGGCGTTTTTACGCGATCAAGGATGCGCCTTTTTTTGCTTTGCGTTCTTACGTAATCAATAATGCGCCTTTTATTGGATTGCGTTCTTACGTGATCAAGGAAGCGCCATGTTAATTAAGACGTCACATGCAAAGGTAAAAAAACGTCTGATTGTATTACGTAGTCCCGCAATATTTTTTTGTGCACGTTAAACACGTTTGTGAATGAGAAGACAAGTTTAAAAACATGTCGAATATGGATTGTTTGCATCATGTTACATTGTTGACCCATAGCTGATAAAGACCACCACATACTCTTTTGCTGGATGTCTGGTTGAATAAACGAACAAAAGCAAAATGTTTTCATGCATAAGATATTTCGAGGCAAGTGCAAATCTCTATAGTCCATGTTGTTTAATATGTTTGTCAACAATATGTTCCTTGTTATGAAAAATGACTGTTGTGTTTAATGTTAAAGATATCTAATTCATAAATATGCGCTATTGTGTTAGAATAAAGTAATCAATATGCATTTATCTTTATCATATGCTAAATATATGATGCCGACTTCTTCTACAGGGAGTGCAGAATTATTAGGCAAATTAGTATTTTGACCACATCATCCTCTTTATGCATGTTGTCTTAATCCAAGCTGTATAGGCTCGAAAGCCTACTACCAATTAAGCATATTAGGTGATGTGCATCTCTGTAATGAGAAGGGGTGTGGTCTAATGACATCAACACCCTATATCAGGTGTGCATAATTATTAGGCAACTTCCTTTCCTTTGGCAAAATGGGTCAAAAGAAGGACTTGACAGGCTCAGAAAATTAAAAAATAGTGAGATATCTTGCAGAGGGATGCAGCACTCTTAAAATTGCAAAGCTTCTGAAGCGTGATCATCGAACAATCAAGCGTTTCATTCAAAATAGACAACAGGGTCGCAAGAAGCGTGTGGAAAAACCAAGGCGCAAAATAACTGCCCATGAACTGAGAAAAGTCAAGCGTGCAGCTGCCAAGATGCCACTTGCCACCAGTTTGGCCATATTTCAGAGCTGCAACATCACCGGAGTGCCCAAAAGCACAAAATGTACAATACTCAGAGACATGGCCAAGGTAAGAAAGGCTGAAAGACGACCACCACTGAACAAGACACACAAGCTGAAACGTCAAGACTGGGCCAAGAAATATCTCAAGACTGATTTTTCTAAGGTTTTATGGACTGATGAAATGAGAGTGAGTCTTGATGGGCCAGATGGATGGGCCCGTGGCTGGATTGGTAAAGGGCAGAGAGCTCCAGTCCGACTCAGACGCCAGCAAGGTGGAGGTGGAGTACTGGTTTGGGCTGGTATCATCAAAGATGAGCTTGTGGGGCCTTTTCGGGTTGAGGATGGAGTCAAGCTCAACTCCCAGTCCTACTGCCAGTTTCTGGAAGACACCTTCTTCAAGCAGTGGTACAGGAAGAAGTCTGCATCCTTCAAGAAAAACATGATTTTCATGCAGGACAATGCTCTATCACACGCGTCCAAGTACTCCACAGCGTGGCTGGCAAGAAAGGGTATAAAAGAAGAAAATCTAATGACATGGCCTCCTTGTTCACCTGATCTGAACCCCATTGAGAACCTGTGGTCTATCATCAAATGTGAGATTTACAAGGAGGGAAAACAGTACACCTCTCTGAACAGTGTCTGGGAGGCTGTGGTTGCTGCTGCACGCAATGTTGATGGTGAACAGATCAAAACACTGACAGAATCCATGGATGGCAGGTTTTTGAGTGTCCTTGCAAAGAAAGGTGGCTATATTGGTCACTGATTTGTTTTTGTTTTTATTTTGAATGTCAGAAATGTATATTTGTGAATGTTGAGATGTTATATTGGTTTCACTGGTAAAAATAAATAATTGAAATGGGTATATATTTGTTTTTTGTTAAGTTGCCTAATAATTATGCACAGTAATAGTCACCTGCACACACAGATATCCCCCTAAAATAGCTATAACTAAAAACAAACTAAAAACTACTTCCAAAACTATTCAGCTTTGATATTAATGAGTTTTTTGGGTTCATTGAGAACATGGTTGTTGTTCAATAATAAAATTAATCCTCAAAAATACAACTTGCCTTATAATTCTGCACTCCCTGTAAATGTAATTTTGTTGTATATTTTATTAAAGGTTCATTAGACACTCACATTAAAAACCAAAATATTTTATTTGGTCTCTAGTTATATAGTCCATTGTTTACCAAATACACGTCGTCTCATTTTGCTTCTGTTCAAATAAAATTTAAGTACTTTTCAGACTCCTCGCCAAGCCTCAAAGTTTCATGTGAGTACCATCTCCAGCTTTCTCCAGTTTGTGTAAAGGGTCTTTTCATATGTTAATGATGGGGTATTGTCTTGTTTTACGGTTGTAATGGGGGTTCATCTATATTTTCAATAGAGATAACCCGATTTTCTTAGAAAGTGTTTAAAGCTTTGTAATATTGATATCAGTATATGTTAATCTTTTTGTTTCTAGTAGTGTCTATTACATGCAGTTCTGTTAAAAATATAGTATACTGTCCCTTTAATGCAAATGTTGATTTTTGTATCATGTATGAGTTCCACATTGGTTAATCTCCAAATATATTATTGTTAGCATATTTCCCCCCCCCCCCCACTCCTAAAAGGACTTTAAACCATATTCATTGTTAAAACAAATGTCTTTCTTAAAAAAAATAAAAAAAACAATAATGTCTCTTTAAGAAAATAGACTTTATTTAACACGTCAATATAAATATTTTTTCAAAATTTATTGTTTGAACAAGTACATGTAGATATACGAACAATCTGCAAATATTATGTTAGCATATGTAATTTTGTTAAAGGGACAGTTTAGAAAACAAATAATGTTTTGCATTATTAAAAAAGTCAATTTTGTAATATCAATTATATCAAAGGTTTCTCACCAATTAATCATTTGTGTTTATTTTAAATTGCTAGCTAAACCTATGAGGTTCGTGTGCTCATTTCTTAGAGCTTGAAGAGTGCATGTAATCATTATGCAATTTGACCACTAGAGGGCATTTGGATAGCATTTGTATATGTAAATCCTTGAGCTCATACAGCATATTTACCATGTATTGATCATTGATGTCTAAAATGTTGTTATGTCAGAACAACAAATAAGTGGTCATTTTTCATAGGCATAGATACAAGGGTAAGCACATAAGTCTCATGTATTTCTCCATGTTTTGTTGTTTCCAACTTTATAATGCGTAATACAGTGTTTTCTTTGTAATCAATAATTCTGACTGTCCCTTTAAGCTGTGTTATTGTCATTCAAACAGTAATATGCCATCATGGATAATTGTAATGTTAATTTTTTTTGCGATTCGGGAAACAGTTTGGACATCACATCACAGAAACCAATCAATATCATGAACAAGGATAGGTATGTGATGTGGTTTTCACACACTTATAACCCACACTCTGCCTCCATGGACCCGGTCCCATAGAAGTAGATTATATACAGAGTGTGGTCCACAAGTGTATGAAAACCACATCACATACCTATCCATTACACATTAAATAAAAAAAAATTAAACATGAAAACAAATACTTACTTCCTCTTCCTTCCCCTCTTCCCACGGGGCTGAGGCTCTGGGAGGGTCAACTGCCGACTCCGACGAGTTCTCATTGGAGATGTTGTGGGAAGAGTGGAAGGAAGAGTACTGGGACGACCAAGGTGAGGAGGAGGAGATGGGCCGGCAGGAGGAGATGGGCCGGCAGGAGAAGATGGCCCGGCAGGAGAAGATGGCCCGGCAGGAGAAGATGGCCCGGCAGGAGAAGATAACCCGGCAGCAGGAGGCCCAGCAGCAGGAGGCACAGCAGCAGGAGGCCAAGCAGCAGGAGGCAGACCAGCAGATGGCGGACCAGGAGGCAGACCAGCAGGAGGCAGACCAGCATGCGCCTCCCGGAAGAAATTAAACATCTCTTGTTGGAGATTAAAGGTTCTGTTTTGGCCTTCTTCTATTCGAGTAAGGATGTTTATTATTTGGTTTTGGCCTTCAATGATTTTGTTTTGTCCTTCAAGAATTCTAGTTCTGCCTTCTATATTTTGTATCCGGGAGTTACGCATCTGGTCAATGTAGTCTAGTAGAACCCGCACCTCCGCTATTATCTCTTGTTGTGCACGGAGGGTGCCCGTGCACGGCGGGGTGCCCATGCACGGCGGCCTGCTGGTCCTTGAGGGGCCTCTGGTTCCGCGGCCTCTTCCTCTGCTTCCGGGGCCTCTTCGTCAAGGGGGGCCTCTTCGTCTAAGGGGGCCTCTTCGTCAAGGGGGGCCTTTTCCCTCCGAGGTGTAGATTCATCCCCACCACTCTCATCCCGGGGAAAAGGAGGAGCCTGTATTTGCTGTGCTGCCTCCCCCCCAGACTCTGTATATTTTAAAAAGAAAGAAATGTATATATTAGCATATTTCCAAATAAAGCTTTAAATTACTTAGCTTACGATACAATTACAAATGCAGCCTCATTAATCCACTTTGAAATCTAACAATCAATACGATTTCCGCATTTTCTAAACCGTGTTTGTGATATCTCTGGTCAATCTGAATGTTTTAGCGTTTGTTTTCAGTCTGTTTAAATGCACACCTAACCTATAGCCTAGATACTGATGTAACTGCAAAGTAATTGTGAATGCGTGTAAACAAGGTTATAGCATTAATCTGATCCTTAAAGGGACATGAAACCCAATGTTTTATCTTTCATGATTTAGAAGCATACAATTATAATCAACTTTCTAATGTACTTTTCTTATCTAATTAGCTTCATTCTCTGGATATTCTTTGCTGAAAAGCATATCTAAATATGCTTAGAAGATGCTGATTGGTAGCTGAATATAGCTGCCTCCTGTGATTGGTTCACCGTGTGCATGGCTATTTCTTCATTAAAGTATATCTAAAGAATGAATCAAATTAGGTAATATAAGTAAATTTGAATGTTTTGTCAAATTGTATTCTCTACCTCAATCATGAAAGTAAAGGTTTGCGTATAGTGTCCCATGAAATACATTCGCATGTGAATTTATTCTTAAATGAGCTTACCGTCAGATGAGAATGGCAAGTTCCCGGTATCAATTCCTCCGATACCAACTACATCCACCTCGGAGATGCTGGGACGCAACATTTCCTCCCATCGGCAGTAATCGATTTCCAGTGCAGGGCCGCCACCGGTTCCTGCGGCATGTCGGGCCTCCAGGCTTAACTTCCCGGTATCGATGTTTAATAGAGTCCATATCTCTGTTCCGGCCACCCACTGCATTGACTGCATTCCTTATCTCATGCCAGAGCTTCCTCTTCTCAGTCGGGGTGGTTTTCTGATGCTGCAGCCTCCTATACCTGGCCATATAGGCTTCTACGAGGGCCTCCTTCTCCTCCATCGAAAACCTTGCCTCCCTAGTCGCCTTGGCCTTCCCCTGTGACGATGCCCTCTGTTTCCCAGACTGTGAAGCCCTACTCTGTCCGCCACTGGGCCCAGCCACTTGTTCATCTTGAACCAAGTGGCTGGGTCCACCCACCGCTTCCACCCCTGCTTCCTGCCCCCCTTCCTGCCCTGTTACTCTCCCCCTCCCTCTCCTCCCCCCTCTACCTCTCCCCTGCCTGCCCTCCATCTCTTCCCTAAACTAAACCCCAACTAAGCAAACAAAAAGTGAGTGTGATCAAATGAAAGGGGGTCAAAATAAAGAACTAAAAAGACCAAAAAAGTGCTGAAAGTGTGAAAGGGATATAAATAAAAGACGGTAAGGAGTATTTAATTGAACAAAATGAAGAAGAAGACTAAAAGGAGGATATGTAAACTAAATGTAACTAGGGGATGGGTATGGGATGGGGTATGGGATAAGAGTAAATGGGATGAAAGGGAATGGGACTACAGGGAATGGGGTATGGAGTGTAGTATGAGAGGGTATGGGGTATGGAGTGTATGTAGTGTTATTGATAAGTGTATGTATGTATTGAATGTGTTTGCATGTAAATGTGTTAAGTGTACAGAAAAAGCACTTGCACACTCACCCAAACCAAACTGTCGTTCACTAACTCACACTAGCACTAACTCTCTAACTCACACTAGCACTAACTCTCTAACTCACACTAGCACTACCTCTCTAACTCACACTACCACTACCTCTCTAACTCACACTACCACTAACTCTCAATAACTCACACTACCATTAACTCACTCACGATAACACTAACTGACTCACAATAATGCACAAAATCACTAAGCTCCAATCTCCAAAAACCCACCAGCAACACAGTGAAAGAAGCCATGCTTGTGTGGTGCTTATATACCCTGTGTAAATGTTTAATGATGTACCGGTTTGCTTTGTAAATTGTGTTCAGGTGTGCTTTATTCTTACTGATTATTTGTGCAATGTGTATTAGGTGTGTGAATTTGCGCATACTCATTTGGAGTTAGTATTTGTGGAATGTGTAGAATGCGATGATGTCATAGTGCTCGTTTTCTATAACATTGACCAATAGTATTATGTTTAAATGTTAATTTGCGATGGTGTGGTATTAGTGAAGTGTTGTATATGTATGTTTGTCCTAATATATAGTGATATTGAATGCAATTATTTTGCTAGTGTATGTTTTTTTTAATTTTCCTTGTTGTTATTTTGCGTATTTCCGCATGTTAAAGTATATGCGTATTCCCTGTATTTTATTTAAATAAAATTCCCCCCGCTTGTGAATGTGTAATGCTTATGTACTTTGTTTAGTGATTGTTGTTGTGACATTTGTGGCGTGTTATTGTTGTGCATGATGTGGTATGCGTCATATGACCGAGCTGTGCGTATTTCTCGTGAGATCGAGTGTTAGGTGAAAAAAATCATGTTTGTTTGCTTTTCCATTGATCTCTATGGGAGACTGTCTAACGCGGGCAGGATTACGCGTGTGAAAAACACGCGTTAGGAGTATCGTTAGAAGGTTTTGTTTGAACTCTAAATACCGGAGTCAAACAATGCCGTGCGTTACACATAAACCACGCGTAGCGTTAGCACCCCATCTACCGCCAAACTCCAAATCTAGCCGTTAGTTAGTAAAGGACTTGCCCACATTGGATAAGATACTAGCGAATCAGGACACAAGCAGAAGCGCCTCAATACTTGATGTGTTAGAAATTGTACATGGAGGGCTGTGTGTTCAAAGATTCTGAGTGTAGACAGCTGGCTGATGGTAATATATATTAAATGAAAGCGTTAATATCAGACTAAAAGTGTCTGTTTATTGGGTAAATACTACAGCGTTTGAAACCAGTTATTAAGTGTACAAATATGTCACAAACGGAATCGTCTCAAATGAAGTTTGTTACAGAGTATTGATAACAGTGGATAAGCTAAATATAGCTACAATATATCCAAATTATACATTCATTTATTAGTATTTGTGGTGTCACTGTTATACACTTGCTCTTCATTAAATGTTATTATGAGAACAGTTCACAGATTTCGTAACTGGAATGAAACAATATTGCTCTTAGTTGAATACACCAGTGATATGCTGCTTATATTTGAGCCACACTATTTGAACGATAACTGATAAGTTTAAGTTAGTGTAATAAACCCCTATTCATAAAGGGGGTAACAAACTCTTAAGAGGTTTTTGGTGACACAATAGAATTGCAGAATGTTTAAGCAAAAGCTATCGTATGCTTGTGTGAGTAGGGGTTAATTTAATAAACCATCTGATATATAGCAGTTATAGTTATTAGGTTTTATTGGTTAACTCCCACTGGTTAGTTTGCTGTGATATTGCTTAGTAAAAAAGCTGTATATCAACTAACAGTTATGTAACATAAGTGAGCAGTTACTTAAATGTTTGAAGCCAGTTAATAGGTGTACAAATGTGTCACGAGCAGAATCGTCTCCAATAAAATTTGTTACAGTGTATTTATAACAGTGGATAAGCTAAATATAGCTACAATATCTCCACATTATACATTCATTTATTAGTATTCGTGATGTCACTGTTATACACTTGCTCTTCATTAAATGTTATTATGAGAACAGTTCATAGATTTCGTAACTACATGAAACAATATTACCCTTGGTTGAATACACCAGTGATATGCTGCTTATATTTGAGCAATTCTGTTTGAACGATGGCTAATAAATTTGTGTTTGTATAATAAACCACTATTCATAAAGGAGGTAACGAACTCTTAAGAGGTCTTTGGTGACACATTAGAGTTGCAGAATTATTAAGCAAAAGCTATCATATGCTAGTGTGAGTAGGGGTTAATTTAATAAACCTTCTGATATATAGCATATACTAATGGTTGGCAAGATTAATGGTGTTGTATATAACCATGATAGCTAGTGCAGCCACACTTCAGTTATAGTTTTTAGGTTTTATTAGTTCACTCCTACTGGTTAGTTTGCTGTGATATTTCTTAATATAAGAGTCGTATGTCACCTAACAGTTATGTAACATAAGTAAGTGGTTTCTTAACCGAATCTTATACATAGTTTTAATTGTGTGTTGTGTGTGTATGAAAATACTTTTAATATAGATTAATAAAAGTTAATTTTTAATTCAGTTTTCTCTATATATCTTACCCAATACAATCATTATTTTGACATATCTATGATTTTTAGTATCACCTAAGGGTGATTTACTCTTCCTGGAATCCTGTTCTCCACAAACCTCCAAGTATGCTGCCCTATTGTTTGCAATTAAACTCTAAAAGGGTTTATTTTCCAGTTTTAGTGAGAACTGGAAGCGCAGACTCCAGATGCCTAAGTCAGCTATGCTCTACACCAGGGGTCGCCAACCTTTCGGACCTCAGGGACCACTAAACTCACAATTTTGAATCCCGTGGACCACTAACATGATTTTTTTTAAAAGATACAAACCTATATAATGTGTGTGTGTGTGTATACATACACACACACACACATATACACACATACTGTAGATAACTAGTAGTAGTATAACCATAGCCAAGTTTACATTATGTATATATTTACACATTTTTAAGAATTATTTTTTGGAATTAACTAACTGAATGACAGAACTGAGAGAATACTTTCAATTTTTTATCAGTTATTTGTAGAGCGCCAACAGATTACGCAGAGCTATGACAGATGAAGGGCGAGTGCCAACTTTTGAGTTGGAAACAAAGAGGCAGAAAGTGGGGGGGGGAAAGAATTATGTTTAAAAGGACCACAAGACTTCCAAGTTACCTCCCCAGTTAGGAATTATTCAGAACTACTTATGATCATGGAAAGACATTGGAGTCATAAATTATGTTTATATCAGAAAGCTCTCAATATGGATGTGAGCTAACCATGGCTGATGTTACTGGCAATTACTATAATACTGGTGGGATATGGCTGATCTGCTGGATGGAAATTACTTGAATTCAGGTGAAATGGCTTTGTGCGTGGTAAAATTATTAGAATGAAAAATAATTAATATTTCATTTAAAAAAAAAAAAAGAAGATGGAGGGGAGGAAGACAAACATTATGTAAGTCCATCTGAAGGAATTAGGAAAACTACTACAAAGAAAATATGAGAATTTTTTTTAAGATTTTCTTTTTATATACACTTTAGTTCCATTATTTCAAGCCAAGACTATACTAACCTCTGCTGGCTTTAAAATGGAAGCATCTTCCTCTGAGCAGTGCGCCAGGTGGGAGGAGTTAAAAATACAATCTAGCTATGCAAGAACTACGCAACGTGCGTAGGGATATTGTAATTTAACTCCTCCGTCGGTTTTCACTGATGTTTAGTCAGGCACTGTAAGGAGTTGCGGCACAACGGGGATGACACCATCATAGGAGATTAATCCCTACTTGATGTGTCAAGGACCACCAACATCTTCTCATGGACCACCAGTGGTGCACTGACCACTGGTTGGCGACCGCTGCTCTACACAATGATAGATTAGTGATAGACATTAGATAAAGGCTTTATAACATCAATGCCCAACGACTGCAAAATAATAGAAATGTTGCTGACAAAAGTATATATTATACATATATGCCTTTTTACTTGTCATTAGACTATACAAAATTTAAGAAATTCCCTGTTTAATTTCTAGTTTAAGTTTTTCTAGTGCAGCAATTTTCAAATTCACTTTCCTGAATTAGATTTATCATTCAAGGTCATGTAGTAGTGTATACACATATTAAAAATGTAACCCACTTTTGACCCAGTAAATACCATCAGAATTCTAGTCTTTTCCTAAGATAGAATAACAAATGTCAATTTATGGGATGTGCAAATAACAATTTGACATTTTTTTGAGTAATGTATGTATTTAAACATTTTAGTATTCAAGCACTTAATTGTAATTAAAATAAGAATTAGTATGGTTGCATCTTGCATTTAATTAAATTATAAGTTTTATAACTTCCTATTAAAAAAAAGTATAGTTTATAACTGTGTGAATTATCATCTACGGAAATGTATTCAAAATACATTGCTTTGAAACAGGCTGAAATAGGCTAGCAAGAATTCAATGTTTTTGTAACTGAAAAGTGCTTTCCAATGGATTAGAATACCATTGCAGAGATAACCTTGTGCATTTTCCCAAGGTACACACATGATAGAAGTCCGGGGATATTTCTTCTAAATATTAATTTTTCTAAAATTCTAAGATAGAATTTTAAATCAATAAAAGAATATATCTAATAGATATAGGGCCAGATTCCAAGTGGTGCCCTAAAGATTTTTTCACTTGCACGCTATCACTAATAAAAATAAACTTTTAACGCTGGCAGGCTAGCGAGTGTATACAAATTGAAAATAATAAGTTAGCGCGCAAGTGAAACCGGATGTGTGGTAACTTCAGATATTGCGACTGCATTAACTTCACTCTATAGACTTCAATGGAGCATGCTTTTTAAAACCCTAACACTTACCGATCGCTTGCTAACCGACACCACATTAGACCTACAGAGCTTAAAACAAAGGTAGTTATATATGGCTATATACAGCTATAGATATACACAAATATCTATCTATCTATCTATCTATCTATCTATCTATCTATAGAAATATAGAAATAATTTTTCAAGTTTTAAGGTATCTGAGTGTAAAGGGCTCAAAAGTGTATGCATTCCTATATATAAATATAATATCACACAAGAAGTCCTGTGAGAAGCGCTCACCGTCAGTCTGGTACAGGATGAGGAGACTGACACAATGGAGCGTGGGTGGGGACACACCCCTTTGCTGCTGTAATGCGATAGGCTGCATCTTCGGGTGGAACTGCCAGGCACGCCCACAAACAAATGTAGAGTTTTCACAAGTTGAAGAAAATCGCTCTATTCGCAGAAAACACAGGTCACCCTCTGAAGGGGTAGAAAAGGATAATGGACTCCAGGCAAGTTAGGTAAAAAGTCCTCGAAACTTTATTGGGTGAAAACGGATGCCTGAACATGCATGTTCAGGCATCCGTTTTTACCCAGCGCTTTTCTTCAACTTGTGAAAACTCTATATATGTATATACATATATAAACATATATAAATACACACACACACACAAATATATATATATATATATATATATATATATAAACTTTTTTGTTTAGAAGGGCACTCGCGGGGATTTTTACATCAATCCAAAATGTTTTATTTTCAATACATCAAGTTCTCAAATTGACTATTAAATTGAGAACTTGATGTGTTGAAAATAAAAAAATTTGGATTGATGTAAAAATTCCTGTGAGTGCCCTTCTAAACAAAAAAGTTTATATATATATGTATGTAATGTGATGTATGTGTTTATATATGTATATACATATATAGGAATGCATACACTTTGGAGCCCTTTACACTAAAATACCTTGAAACTTGAAAAAATATTTGTAATCAATTTTACTATCGAAGGTCCTTCTTGCTGTTGTCTTTTCCATAGATTACTAATCCTTAAATCCTAAATACACCAAATAGAACATGAAGTTAAAGGGTTTAAAAAGCACACATAGTCTTGTTATTTTGTAATTGGTTTAATCAGTTTAAGCGAGAAGTCAGTTTTTATGTATTATAATAGTTTATAAAAAGCAAGCAAATAAACTGACACAAATATCAATCTCAGTCAGAATGAATTAATTATGCTATCTAATCTGTTTCTCCATGATAGGATTTTTTGTTGTTGTTCTTACTTCTTTTGGAGTCTGTATGCTTATACAGATGTGAGAGAAACGGTAATATAGTACCAGATTTGTCTGTAAGTGAGAGCTGAGGGTCTGAAAAATCATTAATAAGTGTGGTATAGTATTCTGTGGCAATTTCAAATCCAACATGTACAAAACTGAAATAATGCCACCCTATTACTAAAGTCACACATTAAATATTAATATATATTAAATATTAATATATATTAAATATTAAGAGTTAGGTTTAAAGGAATAGTGAACTGTACAATGATTTGCCTTCATTAACAATGTACTCATAATGTTCCTTTCCTATGGAAGAAATACAACCAATCTTCTGTATAGTGAGGGTCAGACCACTTTTTTTTAGAACATTTCACCCTGTGAGAGCATTGCAATAGTGGCAAGACAGAAAATAACATTTCTCTGTGGATATAGCAATCCTTCAAACATCAGGGCCCTATGTGAGGAGTGGTATTCAACAAAACAATCTCTTTACCTGCTGTTGGGTAAGCCTGCCTCAATTAATTTTCTAAACTCAAGAAACATGGAAATTGAACTCCCCCACCCAAGCAAATAAAAAAAATAAAAAAATACAATATATTATTTGATGGGGAGGTTTAGCTTGTAAATTCATTGTTAAACTTTTGCAAACATCTTTAGTTTTTTTCCCTTGATGTATACACATACTGTAGATTATTTTAAAAAACATAAGACGTGCAAAACACTCCACTCTAAGTGTAGTATAAAAGTTATTCTGCTTAATAAATCAATAAAAAGCACATAAAGGTCCACACACAAATAAAACCTCATGGATATGAGGGATTTTAACAGCATAAGATCACAATACCCCCTAAGTAAAAGCATCTCTTCCTCTGACCTCTACTGTCTAATCGTATGTGCATCTGGGTGGAGTTCAAGCTGGTCATTTAACCAGTAGCATACACACAATTAATGAAAGGGGGATCACTGCAGAGGGGTAATGGACGGCTCTATCACCTTGGGATCCCACTAGTATATCATTTGCACACCATGGAGAATGCCAAAGTTACTGAGCGGTCTTTGGTAACAATGTGGCTGTAACCTGACATGTTTTGCAAGATTCCTCCCTGCTTCTTGGCTCACCTACTTCTCTGTTAAGCACATATTTATAGCCCATTAATAAAACACTTTAATGCATAATAAAAATAAATATGTCAATTGTCTCATATTAAATAAAGTACATTATGACCTGAAACAATTAAAACTAATCTTCAGTTAACAACACATATGACTTAATAAGCAATCTAAAATAGAACATCAGGGATACTTAAATCCTTATTTTTATTCCATAAAAATTTCATGTTGAGAATACCACATGCTACAAATATTGATTGTACCTCACTCATTCTACATATATAAAATCTAATACCTGCTAACCTATTATCACAAAATAACTTGAAATACTCATAAAATGAAAAGAGTATTTTGAAATAATACTAACAGTGATGCATTTCTTAAATTGACAGGTACCATTTTAAAATAAATAAGCATAAATAAATGAATAAATGAGTGGGAAAAAAATAGAATAAATGGAACAAAATAAAATTACATTCTATATGTCCCAAGAGTACAATGAGATTTGGAATATAGAAACTGGGCATATGAAACACGATGTTTCGGCACATTTTACAGAAGTCCGTCGAAATGATAGTAAGGGACTGAAAGTAAAAGCTATTGAGCATGTAAAAAGACCTGGAGGCATATGTGATAGACATTAAATTAAGGCAGCGAGAGACCTACTGGATCTCTAAGCTGAATACTATGGAGCCAGTAGATATGAATAGGGGTATTTACCTAGCTGCATTTCTAGTGGATTAGGGTTTTCTTAGGACATATAGATGGTAATTTTAATTTGTTTCATGTAGTGATAGACATTAGATAAAGGCTTTATAACATCAATGCCCAACGACTGCAAAATAATAGAAATGTTGCTGACAAAAGTATATATTATACATATATGCCTTTTTACTTGTCATTAGACTATACAAAATTTAAGAAATTCCCTGTTTAATTTCTAGTTTAAGTTTTTCTAGTGCAGCAATTTTCAAATTCACTTTCCTGAATTAGATTTATCATTCAAGGTCATGTAGTAGTGTATACACATATTAAAAATGTAACCCACTTTTGACCCAGTAAATACCATCAGAATTCTAGTCTTTTCCTAAGATAGAATAACAAATGTCAATTTATGGGATGTGCAAATAACAATTTGACATTTTTTTGAGTAATGTATGTATTTAAACATTTTAGTATTCAAGCACTTAATTGTAATTAAAATAAGAATTAGTATGGTTGAATCTTGCATTTAATTAAATTATAAGTTTTATAACTTCCTATTAAAAAAAAGTATAGTTTATAACTGTGTGAATTATCATCTACGGAAATGTATTCAAAATACATTGCTTTGAAACAGGCTGAAATAGGCTAGCAAGAATTCAATGTTTTTGTAACTGAAAAGTGCTTTCCAATGGATTAGAATACCATTGCAGAGATAACCTTGTGCATTTTCCCAAGGTACACACATGATAGAAGTCCGGGGATATTTCTTCTAAATATTAATTTTTCTAAAATTCTAAGATAGAATTTTAAATCAATAAAAGAATATATCTAATAGATATAGGGCCAGATTCCAAGTGGTGCCCTAAAGATTTTTTCACTTGCACGCTATCACTAATAAAAATAAACTTTTAACGCTGGCAGGCTAGCGAGTGTATACAAATTGAAAATAATAAGTTAGCGCGCAAGTGAAACCGGATGTGTGGTAACTTCAGATATTGCGACTGCATTAACTTCACTCTATAGACTTCAATGGAGCATGCTTTTTAAAACCCTAACACTTACCGATCGCTTGCTAACCGACACCACATTAGACCTACAGAGCTTAAACCAAAGGTAGTTATATATGGCTATATACAGCTATAGATATACACAAATATCTATCTATCTATCTATCTATCTATCTATCTATCTATAGAAATATAGAAATAATTTTTCAAGTTTTAAGGTATCTGAGTGTAAAGGGCTCAAAAGTGTATGCATTCCTATATATAAATATAATATCACACAAGAAGTCCTGTGAGAAGCGCTCACCGTCAGTCTGGTACAGGATGAGGAGACTGACACAATGGAGCGTGGGTGGGGACACACCCCTTTGCTGCTGTAATGCGATAGGCTGCATCTTCGGGTGGAACTGCCAGGCACGCCCACAAACAAATGTAGAGTTTTCACAAGTTGAAGAAAATCGCTCTTTTCGCAGAAAACACAGGTCACCCTCTGAAGGGGTAGAAAAGGATAATGGACTCCAGGCAAGTTAGGTAAAAAGTCCTCGAAACTTTATTGGGTGAAAACGGATGCCTGAACATGCATGTTCAGGCATCCGTTTTTACCCAGCGCTTTTCTTCAACTTGTGAAAACTCTATATATGTATATACATATATAAACATATATAAATACACACACACACACAAATATATATATATATATATATATATATATATAAACTTTTTTGTTTAAAAGGGCACTCGCGGGGATTTTTACATCAATCCAAAATGTTTTATTTTCAATACATCAAGTTCTCAAATTGACTATTAAATTGAGAACTTGATGTGTTGAAAATAAAAAAATTTGGATTGATGTAAAAATTCCTGTGAGTGCCCTTCTAAACAAAAAAGTTTATATATATATGTATGTAATGTGATGTATGTGTTTATATATGTATATACATATATAGGAATGCATACACTTTGGAGCCCTTTACACTAAAATACCTTGAAACTTGAAAAAATATTTGTAATCAATTTTACTATCGAAGGTCCTTCTTGCTGTTGTCTTTTCCATAGATTACTAATCCTTAAATCCTAAATACACCAAATAGAACATGAAGTTAAAGGGTTTAAAAAGCACACATAGTCTTGTTATTTTGTAATTGGTTTAATCAGTTTAAGCGAGAAGTCAGTTTTTATGTATTATAATAGTTTATAAAAAGCAAGCAAATAAACTGACACAAATATCAATCTCAGTCAGAATGAATTAATTATGCTATCTAATCTGTTTCTCCATGATAGGATTTTTTGTTGTTGTTCTTACTTCTTTTGGAGTCTGTATGCTTATACAGATGTGAGAGAAACGGTAATATAGTATCAGATTTGTCTGTAAGTGAGAGCTGAGGGTCTGAAAAATCATTAATAAGTGTGGTATAGTATTCTGTGGCAATTTCAAATCCAAAATGTACAAAACTGAAATAATGCCACCCTATTACTAAAGTCACACATTAAATATTAATATATATTAAATATTAATATATATTAAATATTAAGAGTTAGGTTTAAAGGAATAGTGAACTGTACAATGATTTGCCTTCATTAACAATGTACTCATAATGTTCCTTTCCTATGGAAGAAATACAACCAATCTTCTGTATAGTGAGGGTCAGACCACTTTTTTTTAGAACATTTCACCCTGTGAGAGCATTGCAATAGTGGCAAGACAGAAAATAACATTTCTCTGTGGATATAGCAATCCTTCAAACATCAGGGCCCTATGTGAGGAGTGGTATTCAACAAAACAATCTCTTTACCTGCTGTTGGGTAAGCCTGCCTCAATTAATTTTCTAAACTCAAGAAACATGGAAATTGAACTCCCCCACCCAAGCAAATAAAAAAAATAAAAAAATACAATATATTATTTGATGGGGAGGTTTAGCTTGTAAATTCATTGTTAAACTTTTGCAAACATCTTTAGTTTTTTTCCCTTGATGTATACACATACTGTAGATTATTTTAAAAAACATAAGACGTGCAAAACACTCCACTCTAAGTGTAGTATAAAAGTTATTCTGCTTAATAAATCAATAAAAAGCACATAAAGGTCCACACACAAATAAAACCTCATGGATATGAGGGATTTTAACAGCATAAGATCACAATACCCCCTAAGTAAAAGCATCTCTTCCTCTGACCTCTACTGTCTAATCGTATGTGCATCTGGGTGGAGTTCAAGCTGGTCATTTAACCAGTAGCATACACACAATTAATGAAAGGGGGATCACTGCAGAGGGGTAATGGACGGCTCTATCACCTTGGGATCCCACTAGTATATCATTTGCACACCATGGAGAATGCCAAAGTTACTGAGCGGTCTTTGGTAACAATGTGGCTGTAACCTGACATGTTTTGCAAGATTCCTCCCTGCTTCTTGGCTCACCTACTTCTCTGTTAAGCACATATTTATAGCCCATTAATAAAACACTTTAATGCATAATAAAAATAAATATGTCAATTGTCTCATATTAAATAAAGTACATTATGACCTGAAACAATTAAAACTAATCTTCAGTTAACAACACATATGACTTAATAAGCAATCTAAAATAGAACATCAGGGATACTTAAATCCTTATTTTTATTCCATAAAAATTTCATGTTGAGAATACCACATGCTACAAATATTGATTGTACCTCACTCATTCTACATATATAAAATCTAATACCTGCTAACCTATTATCACAAAATAACTTGAAATACTCATAAAATGAAAAGAGTATTTAGAAATAATACTAACAGTGATGCATTTCTTAAATTGACAGGTACCATTTTAAAATAAATAAGCATAAATAAATGAATAAATGAGTGGGAAAAAAATAGAATAAATGGAACAAAATAAAATTACATTCTATATGTCCCAAGAGTACAATGAGATTTGGAATATAGAAACTGGGCATATGAAACACGATGTTTCGGCACATTTTACAGAAGTCCGTCGAAATGATAGTAAGGGACTGAAAGTAAAAGCTATTGAGCATGTAAAAAGACCTGGAGGCATATGTGATAGACATTAAATTAAGGCAGCGAGAGACCTACTGGATCTCTAAGCTGAATACTATGGAGCCAGTAGATATGAATAGGGGTATTGACCTAGCTGCATTTCTAGTGGATTAGGGTTTTCTTAGGACATATAGATGGTAATTTTAATTTGTTTCATGTAGTGATAGACATTAGATAAAGGCTTTATAACATCAATGCCCAACGACTGCAAAATAATAGAAATGTTGCTGACAAAAATATATATTATACATATATGCCTTTTTACTTGTCATTAGACTATACAAAATTTAAGAAATTCCCTGTTTAATTTCTAGTTTAAGTTTTTCTAGTGCAGCAATTTTCAAATTCACTTTCCTGAATTAGATTTATCATTCAAGGTCATGTAGTAGTGTATACACATATTAAAAATGTAACCCACTTTTGACCCAGTAAATACCATCAGAATTCTAGTCTTTTCCTAAGATAGAATAACAAATGTCAATTTATGGG
Source organism: Bombina bombina (assembly GCF_027579735.1). Lineage (NCBI taxonomy): Eukaryota > Metazoa > Chordata > Amphibia > Anura > Bombinatoridae > Bombina > Bombina bombina. Next base: position 1,052,443,726 of record NC_069500.1, on the reverse strand, counting down.
ATGTGCAAATAACAATTTGACATTTTTTTGAGTAATGTATGTATTTAAACATTTTAGTATTCAAGCACTTAATTGTAATTAAAATAAGAATTAGTATGGTTGCATCTTGCATTTAATTAAATTATAAGTTTTATAACTTCCTATTAAAAAAAAGTATAGTTTATAACTGTGTGAATTATCATCTACGGAAATGTATTCAAAATACATTGCTTTGAAACAGGCTGAAATAGGCTAGCAAGAATTCAATGTTTTTGTAACTGAAAAGTGCTTTCCAATGGATTAGAATACCATTGCAGAGATAACCTTGTGCATTTTCCCAAGGTACACACATGATAGAAGTCCGGGGATATTTCTTCTAAATATTAATTTTTCTAAAATTCTAAGATAGAATTTTAAATCAATAAAAGAATATATCTAATAGATATAGGGCCAGATTCCAAGTGGTGCCCTAAAGATTTTTTCACTTGCACGCTATCACTAATAAAAATAAACTTTTAACGCTGGCAGGCTAGCGAGTGTATACAAATTGAAAATAATAAGTTAGCGCGCAAGTGAAACCGGATGTGTGGTAACTTCAGATATTGCGACTGCATTAACTTCACTCTATAGACTTCAATGGAGCATGCTTTTTAAAACCCTAACACTTACCGATCGCTTGCTAACCGACACCACATTAGACCTACAGAGCTTAAACCAAAGGTAGTTATATATGGCTATATACAGCTATAGATATACACAAATATCTATCTATCTATCTATCTATCTATCTATAGAAATATAGAAATAATTTTTCAAGTTTTAAGGTATCTGAGTGTAAAGGGCTCAAAAGTGTATGCATTCCTATATATAAATATAATATCACACAAGAAGTCCTGTGAGAAGCGCTCACCGTCAGTCTGGTACAGGATGAGGAGACTGACACAATGGAGCGTGGGTGGGGACACACCCCTTTGCTGCTGTAATGCGATAGGCTGCATCTTCGGGTGGAACTGCCAGGCACGCCCACAAACAAATGTAGAGTTTTCACAAGTTGAAGAAAATCGCTCTATTCGCAGAAAACACAGGTCACCCTCTGAAGGGGTAGAAAAGGATAATGGACTCCAGGCAAGTTAGGTAAAAAGTCCTCGAAACTTTATTGGGTGAAAACGGATGCCTGAACATGCATGTTCAGGCATCCGTTTTTACCCAGCGCTTTTCTTCAACTTGTGAAAACTCTATATATGTATATACATATATAAACATATATAAATACACACACACACACAAATATATATATATATATATATATATATATATATATATATATATATATATATATATATATATATAAACTTTTTTGTTTAGAAGGGCACTCGCGGGGATTTTTACATCAATCCAAAATGTTTTATTTTCAATACATCAAGTTCTCAAATTGACTATTAAATTGAGAACTTGATGTGTTGAAAATAAAAAAATTTGGATTGATGTAAAAATTCCTGTGAGTGCCCTTCTAAACAAAAAAGTTTATATATATATATGTATGTAATGTGATGTATGTGTTTATATATGTATATACATATATAGGAATGCATACACTTTGGAGCCCTTTACACTAAAATACCTTGAAACTTGAAAAAATATTTGTAATCAATTTTACTATCGAAGGTCCTTCTTGCTGTTGTCTTTTCCATAGATTACTAATCCTTAAATCCTAAATACACCAAATAGAACATGAAGTTAAAGGGTTTAAAAAGCACACATAGTCTTGTTATTTTGTAATTGGTTTAATCAGTTTAAGCGAGAAGTCAGTTTTTATGTATTATAATAGTTTATAAAAAGCAAGCAAATAAACTGACACAAATATCAATCTCAGTCAGAATGAATTAATTATGCTATCTAATCTGTTTCTCCATGATAGGATTTTTTGTTGTTGTTCTTACTTCTTTTGGAGTCTGTATGCTTATACAGATGTGAGAGAAACGGTAATATAGTATCAGATTTGTCTGTAAGTGAGAGCTGAGGGTCTGAAAAATCATTAATAAGTGTGGTATAGTATTCTGTGGCAATTTCAAATCCAACATGTACAAAACTGAAATAATGCCACCCTATTACTAAAGTCACACATTAAATATTAATATATATTAAATATTAATATATATTAAATATTAAGAGTTAGGTTTAAAGGAATAGTGAACTGTACAATGATTTGCCTTCATTAACAATGTACTCATAATGTTCCTTTCCTATGGAAGAAATACAACCAATCTTCTGTATAGTGAGGGTCAGACCACTTTTTTTTAGAACATTTCACCCTGTGAGAGCATTGCAATAGTGGCAAGACAGAAAATAACATTTCTCTGTGGATATAGCAATCCTTCAAACATCAGGGCCCTATGTGAGGAGTGGTATTCAACAAAACAATCTCTTTACCTGCTGTTGGGTAAGCCTGCCTCAATTAATTTTCTAAACTCAAGAAACATGGAAATTGAACTCCCCCACCCAAGCAAATAAAAAAAATAAAAAAATACAATATATTATTTGATGGGGAGGTTTAGCTTGTAAATTCATTGTTAAACTTTTGCAAACATCTTTAGTTTTTTTCCCTTGATGTATACACATACTGTAGATTATTTTAAAAAACATAAGACGTGCAAAACACTCCACTCTAAGTGTAGTATAAAAGTTATTCTGCTTAATAAATCAATAAAAAGCACATAAAGGTCCACACACAAATAAAACCTCATGGATATGAGGGATTTTAACAGCATAAGATCACAATACCCCCTAAGTAAAAGCATCTCTTCCTCTGACCTCTACTGTCTAATCGTATGTGCATCTGGGTGGAGTTCAAGCTGGTCATTTAACCAGTAGCATACACACAATTAATGAAAGGGGGATCACTGCAGAGGGGTAATGGACGGCTCTATCACCTTGGGATCCCACTAGTATATCATTTGCACACCATGGAGAATGCCAAAGTTACTGAGCGGTCTTTGGTAACAATGTGGCTGTAACCTGACATGTTTTGCAAGATTCCTCCCTGCTTCTTGGCTCACCTACTTCTCTGTTAAGCACATATTTATAGCCCATTAATAAAACACTTTAATGCATAATAAAAATAAATATGTAAATTGTCTCATATTAAATAAAGTACATTATGACCTGAAACAATTAAAACTAATCTTCAGTTAACAACACATATGACTTAATAAGCAATCTAAAATAGAACATCAGGGATACTTAAATCCTTATTTTTATTCCATAAAAATTTCATGTTGAGAATACCACATGCTACAAATATTGATTGTACCTCACTCATTCTACATATATAAAATCTAATACCTGCTAACCTATTATCACAAAATAACTTGAAATACTCATAAAATGAAAAGAGTATTTAGAAATAATACTAACAGTGATGCATTTCTTAAATTGACAGGTACCATTTTAAAATAAATAAGCATAAATAAATGAATAAATGAGTGGGAAAAAAATAGAATAAATGGAACAAAATAAAATTACATTCTATATGTCCCAAGAGTACAATGAGATTTGGAATATAGAAACTGGGCATATGAAACACGATGTTTCGGCACATTTTACAGAAGTCCGTCGAAATGATAGTAAGGGACTGAAAGTAAAAGCTATTGAGCATGTAAAAAGACCTGGAGGCATATGTGATAGACATTAAATTAAGGCAGCGAGAGACCTACTGGATCTCTAAGCTGAATACTATGGAGCCAGTAGATATGAATAGGGGTATTGACCTAGCTGCATTTCTAGTGGATTAGGGTTTTCTTAGGACATATAGATGGTAATTTTAATTTGTTTCATGTAGTCTTGTATGTGTGTTTGGTGTATTCAAGGAGCAGCCTCACCTCTGTTAATATGCAATAACCTTTGTTATATTAGACACACAATTTGGGAAATATTTTTATCCCTCTACAAGGAGTAGCGTTTTATCTGTTACACTGGATATTCATTGTGTAAATTAAGAAGATCCTAAATATTTCTTTCAGAAAATAGAGAAACTAACTAAATCACAGATTAACAGTTATGATTGTATTATATTAGAGAACTTTTAAAAACATGATGTTATTCCAAGGGGTATCAAAATGTATAAGACATTTACTTTTGTGTTAGATGAAGAACTGCATATAGAATGGGAGGAGGCATTCAATGAGTGCTTAAAGAAAATTATGTCCATCTTAATACAATAGAAATATAGTGGAGAAAGTAACAGGTGAAATAACACTAATTAAAACATTTATAAAGAAATATAAAGATGATAGAAATAGAATAAAATTAAAACAATATGAATTAGATGTTATGAATATGAAAAAGTAAAAAAATAAACATTTTAATAAATTGTAATGAAAAAGGGAGCACACAGGAGACAAATTTCAAATTGGTAAATAAAATAGCAAGCAAAATGTTGAATTAAGATGCTAAACAAGTTAATGGCCAACCCAAGTTTAAAAAATAGAATAGGCAGTTTAAATAACAGAAGAAACTAGATGCTAATTATTACTATGCAAATAGTGGTAACAGCAATTATGAACACAGAAAAGAGATAAATAGAGAGAAAGACTGAGAAGGGATACAGCATACAAATAAAGAAAGGCCAACTCATCCCAAGATTATAAACACCCCTTCAACTAGATAGAAGTGGGAAGGAATGAGTCATAGTCGAGAACTGGGTGCCAGTCCAAAGGTTAGGAATAACAATATGAAAAAAATGAAGGGTGAAAAAAAGAATAACTTAGGAGGTGAGGATAGATTTATAAAAACAAAAGATAAATGGAATGACCCAGAGAACACAAAAGAATCCAAAAAAATGGGTATGAATGTAAAGAAAAAGGGATGCAGAGGAGGATTGGTTCTTAGAACCAAAAAATATTAAAGGGAGTGAAAAGCTGAACTAGGACAGTATGAAAAAAGAATATTCAATATCTCCTATAAACCACTTACCAAAAGAGAAGTATCCTTGTTAAAAAAGGGTTTATCCTTTGCTCCAGATAATGGTCCAAATGAATCTGAACTCTATATTGATGTTAAAAAATTTGTTAAAATATTGATACTTGCTAGACATTTTCATTTGAGGAAAGGGGAGAATGATGAACAAGTAGTGGAGCAGACTAATATGGAATCTGTTAATGTACTAGAAAGTTTTAAATTAGAAGGAGCAGTAGGTAGTGGGGATCTTATAATAAGTAAATAGGAGTTGTTGGAAACTTTACAGATTTTAGAGAATGAGGCAAATAATATTCATATTGATCATACACTTTTCAAGATAAAATATGTGAATTACCCAGTTAATTAACAGGGAAATTATATTCCTGTTTTTGCCACTTTGTTAGAATGATAACTGAGAGACGTTTATTCAATGTCTTGATGTAAAATCCACCTAAACCTCCCTGGAAATGAACAGTAAGCACTAAAAGGATTAAAAGAAAATTAGGATATAGTGGTCCAAAGTGCAGATAAAGGTTGATGTTTGAGGAGTTGTAGTGCAAGACAGAAAGCACAATTTGTGAGAAGCATTTAGACTATTAATTGATAAAAATACATACATAGTTCTGAAAGAAATCCTACTGAAGATTTTTTTTAAGGAGTATAGTGATTTAATAGCAAAGGCAAGAGATTAGGTGCAAGAGATTAGGTATAAAATATTGAATAAAAAGAGTTTGAGTTTCTTGAAGTAGGAGACCCATTGTTTTCCTAGAAAAACTGGACGTGGTTAAATAAATAACCACTGGAAAGAGTACACTTGTAGCACTCAAGAGCTTAATGAATGGACTAAAATTAACAAAGAAAATCAATATGGCTAATCAATAATTGAAATTGCATTGTTCTCTTAATATACAAGAACCTAACTAAATTAAAACTTAACGTTTATTACACTGTGCTAAAATTAGCGGAAAACAACAAATAGTTAAAAACGCTAACTGTAATGGGAGCTATGTTATTATTTGTTACCCCCTCTCTAAAATTCACAAAGGGTTAATAGATCCTCCTGGCAGGCCAATAGTGTCCAAATGAGGGGGTCTAACATCCAGATTATCAGAATATGTTGATCTCATTATGAAATCCATGGTACCCTGTTTGAGGTGCTATATATGACATACGCATCATATTCTGAAACTTTTGGATAATGTGACATCAGAGGATTACTTTGTATGGGTCACCATTGATGTGAGTTCATTATATGAGTACATACCCCATGATGTAGGATTAAATGGCAGATATTTATTTTTTTATGTCAATGAAGAAAAACAAGAATTTGTAAGTGAATCTCTATGATTTATACTTACAAGAAATTACTTTTTGTTTGAAAGTTCATATTTTAAAAAGATAACGCTACTGCAGTGGGTACGAAATTTGCTCTGAAGTTTGTGAATTTATACATAGGGTGGTGGGAAGAACTCTTTAATTTTAGTAATAGTAACCCTTTTAAAAATAAAATAGTCAAATGTATCTTTATATAGATGATATTCTGGTTATATGGCAAGGTGATATTAACCAAATTAACATTTTTAAAGTATGCTAACAGTAATACTTTGAACTTGTATCTTACTGAGGAGCATGATAAGGAGAAAGTTCTGTTTCTTGATCTCAAAAATTGCCCATGAGGGAAATTTGATATATAAAAATTTGTATAGGAAAACAACTAACACAAATGGGTTTTTACATGCCAGGAGTGGCCACCATTATAAGTAGATTTGCATTGTTTCCTTTGGGAAATTTAAGAGAACAAGGAGAAATTTGCTTGAGGAGTAGTGATTTTGCGAGAGAGTGAAACATTATTAAGAAAAGGATATACAACAAGGATATTGGATGAAGCATATGAACAAGTGAAAGGTATAGATAGGACACGTTTATTGAATAAAAAGAAAGAGAGAAATAAAACTGGTATGGAAAATGATATATTAAGAGGGAATAAGTATAGGTTTTAAGCAAATACAAGTTTAAGAAATTGGTTCAAGCCAATTGAGAAAAGAAACAAGGAAAGAAAAGGTTATTTATGCACGCACATGTATTTTTTTAATGTGTCATATTTAACTTGTGAATGTTGCAAATATATTAACTCTGACAAACATTCAGTTGGATTGAAAGGAAACAATATGAATTGCAAGATAAATTAGATAATGAATTCCAATATGTTGCTTATGTTATGGAGTGCCCGTGTCAGGAATTGTACGTTGGGCACACCAAAAGATCCCTAAAAACAAAATTTAGGGAACACTATAGGAATATAGAAATTAGGTATATGAAAAATGGTGTTTGTGCACATTTTACTTCAGTCCGTGGACATGATAGTAAGGGACTGAAAGTAAAAGCTGGTTGAAAGAACTTGAATGAGGAGGTGATAGACTCATAAGATTAAGGCTTTGAATGACCTACTGGATCCGTAAATTGAAAACTATGGAGCCAGCAGGCATGAATAGGGATATTGACTTGGCTGTATTTCTAGTGGATTAGGGTATGATTGGGACATATAGATTCTCATTTTAATTTGTTCCATTTATTTTATTTTATTTGTTTTACTCACTCATTCATTCATTTATTTATACTTATTTATTTTAAAATGGTACCGATCACTTTAAGAAATACATCAGTGTTAGTAATATTTCAAAATACCCTTTTCTTTTTCATTTTATTTTGTGATATTAGGTAGGTATTAGATTTTATATGTGGAATGAGTGAGGTACAATCAATATTGGCAGTATGTGGTATGCTCAACACTATAGAAAAAATTGAATTTTAATTTCCTTTATATTGTATTTTAGATAGTTTATTAAGTCATATACTTTAACTGAAAATTGGTTTGAATTGTTTTAGGTGATAATGTACTTTCTATATTTCATATGAGACAATTAACACTATTATTTGTATTATGCATTAAAGTGTATTATCAATGGACACTTTGTTATATATGGACTATAAATTTGAGCTAAATGGAGAAGTGGGTGAGCCTCTGAAAAAACGGTGAGGAGCCCTGCTAAATGCATCAGAAAACAAAAACAAAGACGCTATGATATACTAGCAGGAGCCTGAGGTAATAGAGCAGTACAGAACTCCTCTGCAGTGCTCCCCCTTCCGTGAATTGTGTGTATGCTTCTGGTTAAATGACCAGCTTGGACTCTTCCCAGATGCACATATGATTAGAGGGTACAGTTCAGAGGGAGAGATTATTTTACCTTTACCTGAGGGGATATTGTGATCCTATGCTATGTAAATACTTCATATCCATTAGGTTTTATTTGTGAGTGCAGAGCTTTATTGATTTATTAAACAAAATAACTTTTATAATACACTGAAGTGTTCTGCGCTTCTTATGTTTTTAGAAGAATCTACAGTATTTTTTTACAGCCACAGATACTACAGTAGTAGTGTATAGTGTAGTTTATATTTTGGAACATTTTTAATTGTTGATTATACATATCTATTCTAGTGTGGGACTTAATGCATTTAAATTATATGTACATATAGTTTATGAGAGAAGATCAGAAAAAAGGTAACACGCTCCTTGTATTAGAATAAAACATAGCATTTATTTTGCATCATTAAAAATAGTATGTACAGCGGTCAAATTCGGATTGCTAGTTAGCGTGGCACACTGGCTTACGTGTTTCGGGCGTTGCCCGTAATCATAGCCTAATGATGTGAGATGCCTGTTGCATTTAAAAAACCCTCGCTAGATGGTAATTGGATAAAAACAAATTAACACTTACTAGTCATTACTAAGAAAGCATATGCACTCATTAACACATAACAACAAAATGAACTGAGCATTGATGATAACTTTGGAAAAACTGGTATAAGGACCTTATTCTGTCAAACATGAATGTTTATACTATAATTAATTATTATCTACATTCTACAGTGTGGAGTCTATGTACAGTTTATTTATTTCAATAGTATAAATGTTTACCTTTAAATAAGCCTATGGAAATAGGGACAACATTTGTCTACCACTTGTATATTTGGCATTATTTAACACATATATGCTGTTCTATAGAAATATCCCTCTCTTTATAAGAAGTGCAATAATTTCATGGGATTACCAGCATCTAAAATGCATATGAAAAATGCACAATATGACAAAAGATGTGTGCCCTCTGAAAATACAAAAGGATAAAAGATGTATTTCTGTTGCAACTAAATACACAATAGAATATAAACATTGCAATATATATTATGAATAAAAATAGTTTGTGTTGGATCTTCTAACTTACCCTCAGGAAGTGCTTAATTTTTACGTAACTACTATTTCTTAATATATTTTTTCAGAGATATTATTTTTTTGTATATTTACCTGTGAAATAATAAAGAGAATTAATATTGAGTGGGAAAGTCTATCTAAACACTAAGAATTAATAATCCTATTAATAAGTATGACTAGATATATATACTAACACTCTAAGATTATAGTGTTTAAGAAAGAGACCCTGACCCTAGTTCTAGAGAATACATAGTGTTATTACAAGACATTATTTGTATTAGAAACATTAAATATAGCCTCAAAAGTATTGCCTAACTTAATATATACAAAGTATATTGTTAATGGTAGTGATTAAAGGGACATGAAACCCACATTTTTTCTTTCATGATTTAGAAAGAGAATGCAATTTTAAACATCTTTCTAATTTACTTATATTATCTAATTTGTTTTATTATCTTGATATTCTTTGCTGAAAAGCATATCTAGATATGCTCAGTAGCTGCTGATTGGATGCTGCATATAGAAGTCTTGTGTGATTGGCTCACCATGTGCATTGCTTTTACTTCAACTAAGGATATCTAAAAACATAAGCAAAATAAATAATAGAAGTAATAGAAGTAATAATAGAAGTAAATTGTAATGTTGTTTAAATTTATATTCTCTATCTGAATCATGAAAGAAAGATTTTGGGTTTAGTGGCCCTTTAAAGTCCTTGTACTTTTTAAGTCCTTGTACTTAAATATCTGGGTATGGGTATAATATTATCACCTGAGTAAACAAATGTATGTTGAGGAAAATTAATCCAAATTTATTCCCAGAAGTTAATAATATCGTATTTTGAGTTATGACCCTGTGGATGCCTTGTCTGTAGCTTAAACATCCATAATATAGTTTATGATTCTTATAAAATAAATATTTTGGTGATTGCCCCAGAAATATGCAATGAGGCGTCAGCTTTATTGTCTGAATAAGCTTTCAAATCTTATGTTATTTATTATTATTTGTGATAGTAATATAATAACAAATAATTTTATCTATTTATATTAGCATCTCTGAGCCTATAGGAGAGTTGAATAATGTTCCTGTGTAAATTGATATCACTAATACCCGTGTGAATCAGTATTTCTAAATGACAGCAGAATGAAATGCCTCTGCATTAAATATATTATGATTTATCTTTAGAAATAAATTGTAATTCTAAAATGTAATTATACAAACAATAAAAATGGCCATCTTTTATAGTAGGGGTTACTGAATGATCTTAGATTAAATGAAAAGCCCTTTGTACTTTGCATGTATGTGCTATGTCTAATATAAAAAAAAATATTGGAATTTTAATAAAAATTTGTTCAAGGAGATATTTTACCCAGATTAATGGGTTTCTCTTAAATGTTTGAAAAATGCAAGTACTTAAAGGGACAGCCAACACAAAAATAGTTTAAAAAATAGATAATGCCATTACTACCCATTCCCCATTTTTGCACAACCAGTATTGCTATATTAATATGCTTTATAATCTTTAAACCGCTAAAGACAGCCTCTTATCACATGCTTTTTTATGAGCTTTTCACAACAGGGGAGTGCTAGTTCACGTGAGCAATATAGATAACATTGTGTTCACGGCCGTGAGTTGTGTATGACACAGCACTAAATGGCTTAAATGCAAGTCAATAGATAATAAATAAAAAGTCATGTGATCAGGGGGCTGTCAGAAGAAGCTTAGATACAAGGTAATAAAAGAGGTAACAATATATTAATATAACCATGTTTCTGTGCAAAACTAGTGTCTCGCCAATGTAAATAAAACCACATAGACATTTGATTAGATAGATTTGTTACCTATCTAATCAAATGTCCATGTGGTTTTATTCACATTGGCGAGACCTGTAGAGGCCAGAGATAGACTTACAGAACATAAGTCAAATATTAAACGCAAAAATAAAGAAGCATCTGTTTCCTCTCACTCCAGGAGACATAACATCAGCCAACTTCAGTTTCAGGTTATTGAACAAGTGGCTGTCCCCAGGAGAGGAGGTGACAGGGAACACCTTCTAAAAATAAGGGAGATGTATTGGATAAATAAATTGGCCACTATGATACCTAACAGTCTTAATAAATACTTTGATTGGAATTTATTTTTATAAAATGACATATATTTGTTGTGTTATATTCTGTTTTTTTTTTTTTAATTGAATATAATGGTTTTACTTTACCTATGTTTTTAACTTTTGGCGTTTGGTACATTAAGGGTTAATATTGGAGTTGAAAGATGTAATACCGATATGTTACCAGTAGATGTCACTATAATTTTACCTAGAACTATGTATTATCCAGGTGAGGGTATACAAGGCACACATCTGTATGCAATCAGTGTACATGACTAAGAGCCTATTGTAGGTTTGAAACATTGTTCCTGTAAACTTTTGGACCCAACTAAATGAGAATAAAGGTCTTTTAAACAAAGATTTCTTCTGGTGGCTGAAGTGCTTGGATGTATGATCACTAGGAAATAGTGCTGCCATTTAGTGCTCTTGCAAATGGAAAACATTCTTGTAAAACTTTTTCTATATAGTGCTCCAGAAATAGGATAGCTCCTAAGCATACATCCATGCTTTTCAACAAAAAGATATTAAGACAGAGAACAAATAAATGTGTTATTAGAAGTATATTAGAAAGTTGTTTAAATGTGAATGCTCTATCTGATAAAGAATGAAAAATGTTGGGTTTCATATCCCTTTAAATAGTAATATATTTCTTTACCTTTCTTTGAATACTTAACTTTGCTAGACAATAATTGTTCATACACTAAAATAATTTTGATGTCATGGTTGTTTCAGGGTGAAATTACTTGGAATCTTGGTATCAGTACATTCTAGATATCATTTTATTCAGAGGTGCTTTATAGTAGAATGATTGATTGTGACTTCAGCTACGCTTAAGCTTCATAGAAAATCGTGATCATAAGCAGATAGAATAGTAGACTCTTAACTAGACAATAAAAAATTTAAATTTAGGACAAATGTAAAAATGATAACCCCTTAAAGGGCCACTAAACCCAAAATCTTTCTTTCATGATTCAGATAGAACATACAAATGTAAACAACATTACAATTTACTTCTATTATTTATTTTGCTTCATTTTTTAGATATCCTTATTTGAAGAAAAAGCAATGCACATGGGTGAGCCAATCACATGAGGCGTCTATGTGCAGCAAAAAATCAGCAGCTACTGAGCATATCTAGATATGCTTTTCAGCAATGAATATCAAGAGAATAAAACAAATTAGATAATAGAAGTAAATTAGAAAGATGTTTAAAAATGCATTCTCTTTCTAAATCATGAAAGAAAAAATGTGGGTATCATGGCCCTTTAAGTGCTGTCAGTTATTGCTGCACTGTTAACATACTGAATGATTCTCTGGACAAATGCAAATTCCTGTGGCCTTCTGCTATAGTGAAACCAGGTCACTTTTCTTTTAAAAATGATCTTTTTGTAGAACTTATAAGTATAAATAAATGCATTGCAAGACTTCTAAATGTGTTTGAACAATACTGATTTACATTTCAAATACCGTGTTATGACCCATTAAAGAATAATTGTAACTAGTGGATTTCTTCTGTTTGCAAACTGATGAGACATATGAAAGCAATTAGGAATAAAAAAGAGGGCGCCACATAGTGTGATATCGTCTGGTCAGGAACAAGCTGAACAAATTTCAAAGGCTTACCGAATGTAAATGCACCGTTCTGTGACTGGTGCTCTCTAGCAGACTAACACTTGCAGTGGTTAGCACACTGATGGAACTGTGGTACCGCTGAACCTTGGCAAGGGCAGGTGAACTCCTGTAGAACCTTGGCAAAGGTAGGTAAACTTCTGTGGTGAATAGACTTTTGGGCTGTACTGTGGATCTCTGGCCCTTCCAATATGCCGCAAGGCAAGTAAAGAAAAAGACAACTTCCGTAGGATAAAAAACAATCAAATCTTTAATCCATAAAAACACTGCTACGCGTTTCTCGACCGTAAACTGGTCGTTTCATCAGGCATTTGTTAATTTTTTAATGCCTGATGAAACGACCAGTTTATGGTCGAGAAACGCATAGCAGTGTTTTTATGGATTAAAGATTTGATTGTTTTTTATCCTACGGAAGTTGTCTTTTTCTTTACTTGCCTTGCGGCATATTGGAAGGGCCAGAGAATCTGATCCACAGTACAGCCCAAAAGACTATTCACCACAGAAGTTTACCTACCTTTGCCAAGGTTCTACAGGAGTTCACCTGCCCTTGCCAAGGTTCAGCAGTACCATGGTTCCATCAGTGTGCTAACCACTGCAAGTGTTAGTCTGCCAGAGAGCACCGGTCACAGAACGGTGCATTTACATTCGGTAAGCCTTTGAAATTTGTTCAGCTTGTTCCTGACCAGACGATATCACACTATGTGGCGCCCTCTTTTTTATTCCTAATTTTACAGATTCTTCACACCGTGGACCAGAGGAGCTGCCGCCATTGATATCTGTTCTGTTTATCGCCATTTGAGCCAACAATCTCACACCCGTCTGTACCTGAATGCTGACGGTTTGTGCACAGACTTTGTTATATTTTATCTAGCGCGCCCCTTTCTGGGTTTCCCTTTTGGGGATCCACTTTGACATATGAAAGCAATGATTAATATCATGTGAAGGGTGGGAGAGGAATTTAGATAAATAACAAAGGTTAAAGGGACAAGAAAAACACATTTAGAACCGATTTAGAAAGAGCATTCAGTTTTAAACAACTTTCCAGTTTACATCTATTATCTAATTTGCTTCATTCTTTTGATAGCCTATGTCAAAAAGCATTTCTAAATAGTCTCCGTAGCTGCTGATTGATAACTACACAAAGATGTTTCATGTGATTGGCTCACCCAACCAGGATGATGTCACCATGAGGTATGGCTGCAATGGCTTTGGTGTGGAATTTACAGCTGCTATTCTATAATACCTCTCCTGAGCCTTCTCATTGTTTTGGGTTAAGCCTTCATGTAGCAAACAGAGCTAACTTGATATCAATAGCCTCCAAATATGCAAAATCAAAATTTACTTATGTAAATTTTGCTTTGATAGCTTTTTAGGTGCCTTAACTTAGGATACCAGAGGAGCCTATCAAATTCATTATAATATATACAGTGGGGCAAAAAAGTATTTAGTCAGCCATCAATTGTGCAAGTTCTCCCACTTAAGAAGATGAGAGAGGCCTGTAATTTTCATCATAGGTATACCTCAACTATGAGAGACAAAATGTGGAAACAAATCCAGACAATCACATTGTCTGATTTGGAAAGAATTTATTTGCATATTATGGTGGAAAATAAGTATTTGGTCACCTACAAACAAGCAAGATTTCTGGCTCTCACAGACTTGTATCTTCTTCTTTAAGAGGCTCCTCTGTCCTCCACTCATTACCTGTATTAATGACACCTGTTTGAACTTGTTATCAGTATAAAAGACACCCGTCCACAACCTCAAACAGTCACACTCCAAACTCCACTATGGTGAAGAACAAAGGGCTGTCAAAGGACACCAGAAAAAAAATTGTAGATCTGAACCAGGCTGGGAAGACTGAATCTGCAAAAGGCAAACAGCTTGGTATGAAGAAATCAACTGTGGGAGCAATAATTAGAAAATGTAAGACATACAAGACCACTGATAATCTCCCTCGATCTGGGGCTCCATGCAAGATCTCACCCCGTGGGGTCAAAATGATCACAAGAACAGTGAGCAAACATCCCAGAACCACACGGGGGGAACTAGTGAATGACCTGCAGAGAGCTGGGACCAACGTAACAAAGGCTACAATCAGTAACACACTATGCCGCCAGGGACTCAGATCCTGCATTGCCAGACGTGTCCCCCTGCTTAAGCCAGTACATGTCCAGGCCCGTCTGAAGTATGCTAGAGAGCATTTGGATGATACAGAAGCAGATTGGGAGAATGTCATATGGTCAGATGAAAGCAAAGTAGAACTGTTTGTTAGAAACACAACTCGTCGTGTTTGGAGGAGAGAGCATGCTGCGTTGCAACCAAAGAACACCATACCTACTGTGATGCATGGGGGTGGCATCATCATGTTTTGGGGCTGTTTCTCTGCAAAGGGAACAGGATGACTGATCCGTGTACATGAAAGAATGAATGGGGCCATGTATCGTGAGATTTTGAGTGCAAACCTCATTCCATCAGCAAGGGCATTGAAGATGAAACGTTGCTAGGTCTTTCAGCATGACAATGATCCCAAACACACCACCCAGGCAACAAAGGAGTGGCTTCGTAAGAATAATTTCAAGGTGCTGGAGTGGCCTAGCCTGTCTCCAGATCTTAACCCCATAGAAAACCTTTGGAGGGAGTTGAAAGTCTGTGTTGCCCAGCAACAGCCCCAAAACATCACTGCTCTAGAGGAGATCTGCATGCAGGAATGGGCCAACATACCAGCACCAGCAACAGTGTGTGACAACCTTGTTAAGACTTACAGAAAACGTTTGACCTCTGTCATTGCCAACAAAGGATATATAACAAAGTATTGAGATGAACTTTTGATATTGACCAAATACTTATTTTTCACCATAATTTGCAAATAAATTATTTCCAAATCAGACAATGTGATTGTCTGGATTTGTTTCCACATTTTGTCTCTCATAGTTGAAGTATACCTATGATGAAAATTACAGGCCTCTCTCATCTTCTTAAGTGGGAGAACTTGCACAATTGGTGGCTGACTAAATACTTTTTGCCCCACTGTACATATATATATATATATATATATATATATATATATATATATATATATATATATATATATATATATATATATATATATATACATAGACTTGGGCTACACCGCCTAACTATGCACTAACCTGTAACCATTTGCTTTTAAAACTTTTTGGAATAAAGTTTATCTTTTTATTTAGAGACCGCCTCCGGACTTTCTTCATTTTCACATACCTATATATATAATGCATTTCTGTCAGATAATGCATTACTTCACTCAGAAAATTGTTGCAATCAGGGGCGTAACTAGAAACCACAGGTCCCAGGTGCAAGAATCTAAGAAGGGCCCCCCAACACTGCCCCCCCCCACCAAAAAAATGTGAATTTGATACATTTTTTTTTCAATATAATAATAATGTCAAAATTAAACTTTCATGTTTTAGATACAGCATGCAATTTTAAACAAATTTCTAGTTTACATCTATTATCTATTTTGATTTGTTCTCTTGGTATTCTTTATTGAAAAGGCTCAGAAGCAGCAGCAGTGCACTGCTGGAATCTATGTTCTGATTCGTGGCTGTGTATATTGTCCACAACTTTGTTTTGGCTCTGTGAATCCTAAGGGTTGCCCTTCCAGCTAGCTACCTTTATTGTTGCTTCTGAGCCTATCTAGGCATATCCTTTAACAAATTATACTAGGAGAACAAAGTGAGCTCTATCAGTTTTATTTTGACTTTACTGTCCCTTTAATACTTACATAACCGATATGTTTCTATAAAAAAAATAAAAAAAACAATCTTCTGCACACAGTCATCAACTCAAAATTCACAGAGCTTACCGCAGAGGTATGTCTGATATAATTAGGATCCCATATTGAGTCAAGAAAAATAGCAAGATAAAGAATTCACAGTCAAGGCAATATCTCACCTTGCACCAATGTAGGGAGGTTTCAGAGGAATAAGTAAGTTTCAGAATCATTATCAGAGCCAAATATTACAGAATGCTCCCCATATTCCAAAATTCAATGAAAATTAATGCATTACAGAAACCAACTTACATGTGAGTAGTTGCAAACTCATACCCATTTGAGAAATCTAGTGCAGTAAGACATCTGACACAATATTAGTTGAAGATTTAGATCAATCTTTTAGTAGAAAGGTAATAGAGCATACAATCTTGAAAAAGTGTAAAGTGTACTCTTATGTTCCAGGCTCCAGCTATATGAGATGTTGATTAGAATGTGTTTTATCCTTGTGCCACTGTCTTGAAGAAGTATAAGCATCAGCTTCTTACTGGCTGTGTGTGATCTGGGAAGCACTAGGCAGATTTTCAATCAGGAGCTCAGCTACAGAGAGGGAAAAGCAAAGATTCAGCAGAGGAAAAGAAAACTGACTGAAAGGATTTCTCACTCCGTTTTTTTCCTCTGCTGAATCTCTCTGCTGTTCTCTCACCACTGCTTTTCCCTCTAGCTGAGCTCCGTGATTGAAAATCTGCCTAGTGCTTCCCAGACCACGCACAGCCCCAGTTAGTAGCACAGAGCTACTTGTAAAGAGAATAGAATTGTGAGCCTGCTGCAGACAAGAGAGAGGATAGTAAGTCACGCTTAGGGCGCCATGTACTAAGGCGTCAATTTTTTCGCACAGACCGTATCGAAATAACCCGCCGGCATTCGCACCATGCGGATGGCACTTCGTTACATGAATGTACTAAAAACCAAGCCGTAAAATTTCGCGTCTATTGTGTGTCGAAGACAATCGGATTATTGATAACTTTGAAGCTTCGTTCGGCGCGAAAGAGCAAAGTTAAGAAGCAGTCTGCGACCTGATTGGTTTAGTTCTTTACCCACGTGACGATCTAGGTGTCATAATCGCCAGACAAGCGGCAACGTCTGGCTGCTGATTCTGCTATTTCATTGTAAAGTTGCATAATAGCTTCTCTGTCCAAACGGAATCTCTGGATAATCTCTCGATCAGAAATGCTTTCCAAACCCATATGTGGAAGGAAAACTCTAGGGACTCTAATTCTTCTACCTCTCCTTCTTTGCAAGTTGTTAACCGGTGCCTGTATAGCCCTTCTTCCTCGGAAATTGAATTAATCGGAAAAGAAACATGTGTAAAACTGTCTCCATCTTCATTCACTGATCCAAAAACCAATAATGCTACAATAGTAGTCTAGTCCTTTCACTTAAGTACTTCTACCTGGCGTCAGGTTGATACCCCCTATAGTTTTCTATTGTATTCGCTACCTAAATGGTCGTGAAGCAAATCACGCGAAGTTACAGTGAAAGTTGGAGCGGGCGGATTAGTTGTAACATTCATAATTTCCGATTACAGCGAATTTACGTGCGATCGAACATGTAGTAAGTGGAAAAAGGCTTCGGAACGATGAGTTGAGTAAAATTACGATCGCTGATGAAAAATAGTGGTTTTTTGAGCAGATCGCAGATTGATACATACGAGAAGCAGATCGTGAGCGAATTTTGACGCGGAAATACAGACGGACGGTCACTTCGAAGCTTAGTACATGGCGCCCTTAGTGTGCTGTGTGAATCAGGGGGCTGGGCACAACTTCAGGCAGGCTAAAGCAATAAGTTGATAGAGAAACTGTGCTGCTCTGGACAGTGTGTGCATACAATTGACAGTCACACTGTGCACATGTATTACAGCATGAACATCTCTGTGTGGGCCCCCCCCAATGCCGCTCCTGCCCAGCTGTCAATCAGAGCCAAGTGTTTAGGAGCAACGCCCAATGTAAAAAGTAATTTTGTTAGCGTGTGAATGAGAACTAGGAATTTATATCACAAGGACACTGAATTCAAATACCTTGAGTACTGATTCTACCTTAATATATGCAATTTGCAACGGTCTGACTTGCTGCTGCCCCACTGTCAATCACAATCCCCAACAGAAGACAATCACAGGAGCGGCGGTCTGACTATGACTGTGATATACTGATAGTCACTAATTGAACTGCCGCCCCTGTCAAGTGCCGCCTGGGACCCAGTTGGTTCACTGTCTTCCACAGCTGTCCCCAGATCAGCCCTGTGCAACCACCTGGGGACAATGAACAACCAACGGCTGATAGTGGCTAGGGTTCTAGGCTAGCCAGGATGCAATGCACTGACTGACTTACCTTTTCCTTCCACTTCACAGTCCCTGAGCTGAGAAAGCTGCGTTACTGGTTGCATTCACGCAGGACAGCTCCTGCCTCCTTTCCCGCTCAGCAACGTGTTGCCATGGTAACCCACGGCAATGCTTTAATGTAAAACTGTTAGTGTGCACTGTGCAACGTTATGCAACCCCTGCACCACTGAAAACAAACAAAGTTTGCTAGAAAAAAAAGTTAGTTTGAAAAAAAAGTTGTTAAAAAAATAAATGTTATGCTAAAGCTGGGGCCCCCCTGAGGGTTGGACCTGCCGGGCCCGGTTGCAGTTGCGACTTCTGCACCAGTGATAGTTACGCCCCTGGTTGCAATTACAAATGTTTAGGCATTCTCATGTTTATTTATTTTGTTTGTATTGGTATGACACAAAAAAGTGGAGAGAAAAAGCCAAATCTGACACATTCTACGCAAAACTCCAAAAATGGACTGTACAACATTTTTGGCACCTTTTTTAAAATTGTGAGACATAATTGCATTCCAAGTTTGTGATGCTCCTGTAATTTGTAATTAAACTCACCTGTATCAATTAACAGGTGCTGGAAATATAGAATTCACACTGGTAACCAGTTAAAATGGTGAAAAATATACTCATCCTTTCTGCTGTGTGTCTCTGTGTGGCACACTGAGCATGGAGAAGAGAAATAGCAAATAAATGTCTGAGGATTTGAGAACAAAAATTGTCGAAAGGCATGGACAATCACATGGTTACAAGTCCATCACCAGAGATTTTAGTGTTCCTGTGTTCACTGTGCGCAACATTGTCAAGAAGTTTACAGCCCATGGCACTGTAGCTAATCTACCTGTATGTGGACGAAATAATTTTTTTTATCAAAGATTGCAATGAAGGATTATTCGAATGGTGGATATAGAACCTTGATCAACTTCCATACAAATTCAAACTGAACTTCAGGCACAGGGTACAAATGTGTCACCTTGCACTATACGTCACCATCTGAATGAAAATGGACGCTATGGTAGGAGACCCAGGAGGTCCCCACTGCTGACACAGAGGCATAAAAAAGGAAGGAAGCCAAAATGCTTTTGTGATGATGTGCTGTAAACAGATGAAACAAAATTACAGCTTTTTGGTAAAAGCCCATCATTCTACTGTTTTCAGAAAGAGAAATGAGCCTTTTAAAGAAAATAATGCAGTCCCTACAGTCAAAAAGGGTGGAGGTTCACTGATGTTTTGGGGTTTATTTACTGCTTCAGGCACTGGATGTCTTGAATGTGTGCATGGCATTCTGAAATCTGAAGACTACCAAAGAATTCTGTCGTGCAATGTAGAAAGTTGGGTCTCCGTCAGAGGTCATGGGTCTTACAGCAGGACAATGACCCAAAGCATACTTAAAAAAACACCCAGAAATGGTTTAATACAAAGTGCTGGAGAGTACTGAACTGGACAGAAATTAGTCCAGATCTCAATCGAATAGAGAGCATGTGGAGAGATCTCAAAACAGCAGTTGGGAAAAGGATCCTTTCCAATCTGAGAGACCTGGAACAGTTGGCGAAAGAAGAGTGGTACAAAATTTCAGTAGAGAGGTGTATAAAACTCATTGATGGTTACAGGAAGCTACTGATTTGATTTATTTTTTTCCAAGGGGTGTGCTACCAAATATTAAATTGAGGGTGCCAATAATTTTGTCCAATACATTTTTGGAATTTGGCGTGAAATGTGTCAGATTTGGCTTTTTTTCTCCACTTTTTTGTGTCTTACCAATACAAACAAAATAAATAAACATGAGAAGGCCTAAACATATATAATTGCAAAAATATTCTGGGCGAAGTGGTGCATTATCTGACAGAAATGCAGGGGTGCCAATATTTTTGGCCATGACTGTATATATCAGAATCAGATAAAAAAATATTCTTTAATATGTAACCAAAGTATATATATTCATACAGAAATTATTCTTTCTTTTCATAAGGTAGAAACAAACTAGACCAATTTTTCATAAAGATTACATCTGTAAAATATGTTTTGTTTCCTTAAATAATGATTTCTAATTTGATCCCATCTGCCAGTACAGCAAAATAATATTGCACAGAAATGCATCCTGGCATAACAAAAATAACAAAAATAGCTTACAAAATATGATGACATAATCAGTTCTTTAACAAGTTTTGAATGAATTTAATTAGCCAGGGGTTTGGCAACTATGATGTCAGGCACTGCTTGCATGGTCTCATTAATTATCTCTGCAACCTTGAAGTTATAATCCTTTTAAATCAATTTATAAAATAAAACATAATATTTATTAACCTAATGAATGACTATATAAATATGCAGATGTAAGGAAAGCCAAGGATAACATGCCATTTTCATTATATTGTCTAATTATACCGTGCAATTATACAGAAATGATTAATGATATTGTATTTTCAGTAAATAAAATCTATTAAGTGAGTCAATGTATTGATTTGTTGTTATATTGTTTTATTATAGCTTTCTGCATTTCATTTAGGCTTAAAATGTGAAAGAAACAGTTTTAACTGCTAGCTTACTACAAACGGGTGATGTTTTCTTCATTTATTAACTCATTCCATTCTATTCCATTAGAAAAAAAATCATTTTAATAAGTAAAACTGATGTCTGATATAAAAAGAGCAATATGAACAAGATGAAAACTGTAAGAACGGGTTTTTCAATAGGTTTTGCATGTTTCAGATAAGCCTGCCAACTAAGATCCAACAATGACCTGCTCCTTGCATCTGCAACTATCACCTCCTCTCATGCTAGACTGCAGGACTTCTGTCGTGCAGCACCTACCCTCTGGAACACTCTACCTCGTGCTCTCAGGCTTTGCCCTATTCTTTCTTCCTTTAAAAGCTCTCTGAAGAATTTTCTGTTCAGAGAAGCCTACCACCCAACTCAATAATATTTCCCTTACCTAACAACATTTCCCTCAGCTAACTCTGCATTAACTTCTCAATCTTGCAGTCCCCACCTCCTGTTTCTCAACCTCCTACCCGTCTAGATTGTAAGTTCCCACGGGAATAGGGCCCTCAATTCCTTCTGTATGTGTTTGTAAATTTTGTCCTGTCTCTTAGAAGTTTTTTTTTTTTTTTAAATAATTTTTATTGAGGCATAAATTGCATAATAACAACTTAATGACAAGGAAATAAGAAAGCGATAACAATCGTTACATCTTCAAATAAGATTCAATTTGTTACATAGCGAAAATAATAATATGTTGAAAAAAAAACTCACGTTTTCCGTTATTATTTTTTCTGTGTGTTACCTATAAACATGCACCATACCATTATATAGTAAAATAAAGTAGAGAAAATATCCAAGTAATTCCTTTAATTTCTATGGTTTCTTTGAACACTATGGATAAGGTAGACAAGGTATAGCAAGGTAGGCAACAGACATAACACGTCCACTCTCTTCCGAAATTATAGATCATCTGAGCCTGTCCATAGAAGTTTATGACCAGCATATGACACAAACTGGCCCAGCATCCAAAGACATGTCCATAACCTTGACGAACATGCATGCAACATGAATATTTGGGAATAATGTTCAGTCGGCATGTAGGAAGTAAAGAACGGATAATTCTATGAGAAGGTGACAGTATCACTATCCTTGACAATGAAGTGGTTCAAGCATATACTTTTTCCTTGTAATAAAACATGAAATAACCACAAACAATAACATATAATACTTTGTAGGGGAGAATTAGTGACATAAACAATTCTACCCGACATCCCTTAGCTATAAAAGGCCACAAGCTAAACTTAAAGTTAGGATGGGACGAGGGACAGTATATATATATAGCAACCCACATTGTTAAAAATAGTGTAAGGGACAAATTGGGAGTGTACAGGAGATAGTGGGAGAACTCCGATATATAAATCTTGGAGAATCCTCACACCTATTAAATGGTAGGTAACATGGAGGGAAGGGGTATATAAAGAGAAGGGAGGGGGAAGGTGCAAAAAAAAAAAAAAAGAAAAAGAAAGGGGAGGGGAATGTTAGGCCACAGGGGCATCAGTTGGAGAAGTATCTAATAGCCAAAAAGGCACACTACTACAGCTGCAGGAGACCCACTAGCCACCCCAGATCCTCCTCCTGGACATTGTCTCCAGGCTTCCCAGCACATATAATGTGTACTGATATTGCTGTTGGCAGCAAACACTGCACTTTCCATAGATTCCAGGTAGACCATTGATGACAGGACATGACTTCACCTTGGTCTTAGAAGTTTTATATTATTGTTTTATTTAAATGAACTGTATCCATGGACAGCGCTGCGGAATATGATGGTGCTTCATAAATAAAGTATAATAATAATCATACATAAAAAAAAACTAAAAAAAACCTTTCCAATTAACTTCTATTATCTAATATTCTTCACTCTCTTGGCACCCCCTCTGTTGATTTGCATTCCTAGGTATGCTCAGGAAAATGCACATATCTGGAGCAGTGTATGGCAGCAGCTTTGCAAAAATGCTTTTACCAGTGTTATTCATTTTACTAGCACTGGTGCAATCTAGTGTTAAAAAGAAAGAAAAAAATGAGTTTTATGTCCCTTTAAAGAGACAGCAAACACTTTCACCTAGATTACAAGTTTTGTGTTTGTGTTTTAACGCTGAAAAAATGGCCATTCCAGCGTTAAAACAGCACTGCAGCCATTACAAGTCTTTTTGGTATAGCTGTACCGCAAGCCTTTTAGCCTGTAACGCAACGTCAGTCCCGCACTCATAAAAATTTTGTTTTTTTTATGGGACTTCCATAGCTCTGCCATTACGAGTTTTGCGGTGAGGCTAAAAAGCTTGCGTTGCAGCCTATACCGACAAGTTCCGTTTCGCAATCTAAAAGCAGTAGATATGAGTTTTACGATAAAAAACTGTTAAATAAAACTCATAACTAAACTGTCACAAAGTACACTAACACCCATAAACTACCCATTAACCCCTAAACCGAGGCCTTCCCACATCGCAAAGACTATATTAAAGTAATTAACCCCTAATCTGCCGCTTCCGACTTTGCCGCCACTAATAAAATTTATTATTAACATCGTCACCTCTATAATAAAGTTATTAACTCCTAAACCGCCACCCTCCCGCATCGGAAACACTATTTAAATATTATTAACCCCTAATCTGCCGTCCGTTCACATCACCCCCACTATACTAAAGTTATTAAGCCCTACACCTCCACCACTATAATAAACCTATTAACCCCTAAACCGCAAGCCCCCCACAACAAAATATACTAAATTAAACTATTAACCCATAAACCGAAAGCCCCCCTCATCGCAATAAACTAATTTAAACTAGTGACCCCTAAACCTAACGCCCCCTAACTTTAGATTATAATTTCAATTTCCCTATTTTAAATTAAATTAAAATTTACCTGTCAAATTAAAAAAAACTAAGTTTAAACTAACAATTTAAATAATATAATTATTAAACTAAAATTAATCTAATATTACATTAACTACCAATTAAGTAAACTAAAATACACCCCAAAAAATCCTTAAATAAAAATCCACTTACAGTTTTTGAAGTACCACTTGAACGATTTTCATCCAGGTGGCAAAGACCTCATTCAGGCGGTGAGAAGTATTCATCCAAGTGGCCTATTCTCTCTTCATCCGGGCAGCAAAGTCCTCCTCCAGGCCACGAGAAGTCTTCATCCAGACGGTCTCTTCTATCTTCATCCAGGCGGCATCTTCTAGCTTCCTCAAGACATCCAGCATGGAGCATCCTCTTCATACGGTCGCCGCCATATACTGAATCTTCAATGCAAGGTACGCAATTCAAAAAGGCATCCCATGCTTTCCTATTGGCTCATTTGAATTTGGAAATTCAAAACAGCCAATAGGATTAGAGTTTCTGAATAGGAATATTTTTTATTGTTTTGTATAATTTCGTTTGTTATTTTTTGTAATGGTAGGTTTTTATTTTTTTTAATGTTAGGCTTTAATCTAAGGCAGGTTAGGTTTTATTTTACAGGTAAGTTTGTATTTATTTTAACTAGGTAGTTAGTAAATAGTTAATAACTATTTATTAACTAGACTACCTAGTTAAAATAAATACAAACTTACCTGTGAAATAAAAATAAATCCTAAGCTAGTTAAAATATAACTATTAGTTTTATTGCAGCTAGCTTAGGTTTTATTTCACAGGTAAGTATTTAGTTTTAAATAGGAATTATTTAGTTAAAAAATGTAAGTTTAATTTAGCTCTATTTTAATTATGTTAAAATTAGGGAGTGTTAGGGTTAGGTTTAGGGTTAGGGTTCCTAACACTACTCTAAAAATTACAAACAATCGCCTAGATTACTAGTTTTGCGGTAACAGGGGTGCGGTGCTAACGAGCAGTTTATGCTCACCGCTCACTTAGAGACAGCACTGGTATTACGGGTTTTTACAAACCCGGCGTTAACCGCAAAAAAAGTGAGCATAGAGCAAAATTAAGCTCCACAGCTCACCTCAATACCAGCGCTGCTTATGTTAGCGGTGAGCTGGTAAAACGTGCTCGTGCACAATTTCCCCATAAGAATCAATGGGGGAGAGCCTTCTGAAAAAAAACCTAACACCTGCAAAAAAGCAGCGTAAAGCTCCTAACGCAGCCCCATTGATTCCTATGGGAAAATAAAAGTTATGTTTACACCTAAAACCCTAACATGAACCCCGAGTCTAAATACCCCTAATCTTACACTTATTAAACCCTAATCTGCCACCTCGACATCGCCGACACCTACATTATATTAATAACCCCTAATCTGCCGCTCCGGACACCGCCGCCACCTACATTATACTTATGAACCCCTAATCTGCTGCCCCCAACATCGCCGACACCTACATTATATTTATTAACTCCTAAACTGCCGCCCCCAATGTCGCCGCAACCTAACTACATTCATTAACCCCTAATCTGCCGCCATCAACGTCGCCACCACTTTAATAAAGTTATTAACCCCTAAACCTAAGTCTAACCATAACCCTAACCCCCCTAACTTAAATATAATTTACATAAATCTAAATAAAATTACTTCAATTAACTAAATAATTCCTATTTAAAACTACTTACCTATAAAATAAACCCTAAGCTAGCTACAATATAACTAATAGTTACATTATATCTAGCTTAGGGCTAATTTTTATTTTACAGGCAACTTTGTATTTATTTTAACTAGGTACAATAGTTATTAAATAGTTATTAACTATTTAATAACTACCTAGCTAAAATAAAGACAAATTTACCTGTAAAATAAA
This sequence comes from Bombina bombina, assembly GCF_027579735.1. Taxonomy (NCBI): domain Eukaryota; kingdom Metazoa; phylum Chordata; class Amphibia; order Anura; family Bombinatoridae; genus Bombina; species Bombina bombina. Next base: position 1,052,417,390 of record NC_069500.1, on the reverse strand, counting down.
ACCTAACCTAAGTTACAATTACACCTAACACTATACTACAATTAAATTAATTACCTAAATTAAATACAGTTAATTACAATTAAATAAAATTATCTAAAGTACAAAAAAACAAACACTAAATTACAGAAAATAATAAAGAAATTACAATATTTTTAAACTAATTAAACCTAATCTAATCCCCCTAACAAAATAAAAAAGCCCCCCAAAATAAAAAAGCCCGACCCTACACTAAATTACAAATAGCCCTTAAAGGGCCTTTTGCGGGGCATTGCCCCAAAGTAATCAGCTCTTTTACCTGTAAAAAAAATTACAATTCCCCCCCAACATTAAAACCCACCACCCACACAACCAACCCTACTCTAAAACCCACCCAATCCCCCCTTAAAAAACCTAACACTAACCCCTTGAAGATCACCTTGCCGGGAGACGTCTTAACCCAACCGGGCCGAAGTCCTCAACAAAGCCGGGAGAAGTCTTCATCCAAGCCGGGCTAAGTGGTCCTCCAGATGGGCAGAAGTCTTCATCCAGACGGCATCTTCTATCTTTATCCATCCGGCGTGGAGCGGTCCATCTTCAAGACATCCGACGTGGAGCATCCTCTTCTTCCGATGGCTAAACACAGAATGAAGGTTCCTTTAAATGACATCATCCAAGATAGCGTTCCTTCAATTCCGATTGGCTGACAGAATTCTATCAGCCAATCAGAATTAAGGTAGAAAAAATCCTATTGGCTGATGCAATTAGCCAATAGGATTGAAATGGCATTCTATTGGCTGATTGGAACAGCCAATAGAATGCCAACTCAATCCTATTCCCCCCCAACATTACTTTTTTTATTTTGTTAGGGGGATTAGATTGGGTGTAATTAGTTTAAAAATCTTGTAATTTCTTTATTATTTTCTGTAATTTAGTGTTTGTTTTTTGTACTTTAGATCATTTTATTTAATTGTAATTAATTGTATTTAATTTAGGTAATTAATTTAATTATAGTGTAGTGTTAGGTGTAATTGTAACTTAGGTTAGGTTTTATTTTACAGGTAAATTTGTCTTTATTTTAACTAGGTAGTTATTAAATAGTTAATAACTATTTAATAACTATTATACCTAGTTAAAATAAATACAAAGTTGCCTGTAAAATAAAAATAAACCCTAAGCTAGCTGCAATGTAACTATTAGGTTTATTTTATAGGTAAGTATTTAGTTTTAAATAGGAATAATTTAGATTTTTTTAAATTATATTTAAGTTAGGTGGGGTTAGGGTTAGGGTTAGACTTAGGTTTAGGGGTTAATAACTTTATTATAGTGGCGGCGTTGGGGACGGCAGATTAGGGGTTAATAAATGTAGGTAGGTGGCGGCGATGTTAGGGCCGGCAGATTAGGGGTTAATAATATTTAAATAGTGTTTGCGATGCGGGAGTGTGGCCGTTTAGGGGTTAATATATATATTATAGTGGCGGCGATGTCCAGTTTGGCAGATTAGGGGTTAACATTTTTATTTTAGTGTTTTCGATGAGGGAGGGCCTCAGTTTAGGGGTTAATAGGTAGTTTATGGGTGTTAGTGTACTTTTTAGCACTTTAGTTAAGAATTTTATGCTACGGCATTATAGTGTAAAACTCTTAACTACTGACTTTTAAATGCGGTACCAGACTTGACAGGAGAGGGTCTACCGCTCACTTTTTGTCAGACTCGTAATACCGGCGCTATGCAAGTCTTATTGAAAATATCAGATACGCAATTGATGTAAGTGGATTTGCGGTATTTCCGTGTTTGGCCAAAAAAGTGAGCGGTACACCTATACCTGCAAGGCTTGTAATACCAGCGGGAGTTAAAAAGCAGCGTTAGGACCGGCCAACGCTGCTTTTTAAGGCTAACGCCAAACTCGTGATCTAGCCATATCTAATTACAAAAAATAAAAAATACTAAATTACAAAAAATAACAAACACTAAATTACAAAAAATAACAAACAAAATTATTCAAAATAAAAAAGAATTACACCTAATCTAATAGCCCTATCATAATAAAAAAGCCCACCCAAAATAAAAAAAACCCCTAGCCTACAATAAACTACCAATAGCCCTTAAAGGGGCCTTTTGTAGGGCAATGCCCTAAGTTAAACAGCTCTTTTACCTGTAAAAAAAATATGAAGACCCCCCAACAGTAAAACACACCACCCAACCAACCCCCCAAAATAAAAAACCTAACTTTAACAAAAACCTAAGCTACCCATTGCCCTGAAAAGGGTATTTGTATGGGCATTGCCATTAAAAGTATATTTAGCTATTTTACTTTGCCCTGTAAAGGACATTTAGCTCTTTTACGAAAAGCCCAAACCCTAAACTAAAAAAAAAAACACCCAAAAAATCCTTAAAAAAACTTGTAAAGCCTGTCATGTGCTCTTTCTCTTTTCAAGATTCAGTAAATAATGTACAAATCTTGCTCAGTGGATTAGGAGACTTGACACATTGTCACCCAAAGGTTTAAACTAAGGTATCTCTTGGGACAATTGTATATGAGATTGAAGGGTTGTGGAGGGTTGGTTGTTCTTTGAAAATATAATCTCTATTCGCAATTTGAAATACATAAAGCGGTTATGATGATGAAAAGTATTGATAGTTTAGTAACTATGTAATATTATGAATTCAAATTCTTTAAGATGGCATTGAAAATATGTACACATCGTTGTATGATATGGGTGTTACAATTCCACCTTAAAGATGGTGTGGTTGTGGTTGGAGTATGTGTGAGCCAATTGCAATCTATTTCTATCTGTATAAACATCTAAGCCATACTCTAACTATCAGACTCTTTGAGAAAGGGCGGAGTTTTGAAACACACGTCAAGGTTTTGTGACATCATCAGCCTTAGCAGGTGGTAAGAGATGCTACTCACGTGTATGGCAGCACGGTCTCCCATCAATCCCTAAGGGTCTCTACAGATGAATTCAGCAGTGTACTCAGAGCATCATGAACAGCCGATGGATGGCAAGGGCATTAGTTGACAATCAATCACAAGTATTTGTTGCTTAATGTAAATGTTTCATGCCAGTTTAGATGGATGCTAGGCTCCATAGAAGAGAATGACATTACACTGCAGAGTGGATTTATGCATGCTTCATAAATACTTTGGAGACAAGAGTCATAGGACACTTTGAAAGGGATTAACCATTTAAATACCACATTTGCACATTTGGAACATTCAAAGTTACAGTGAGCTATTGTGCATGAACGACAGTGTGTTACAACATTGGCAATCTTAAACTGGCTTAACGCACACAAATTGTTTCATAGGAAGTTCATGAGTCTTCTTTTCTGTATGTTGCTTGTTAAGTGAGTAAATGATTGGGGCACTTGCCTTCTATGTATTGTCAATATATTTAATATAATAAATTAAATAAATATTAGGATGCAATAAATATTGACTTTATTGCAGTGCTGGGATAATTTTGAATTTTGTGTAGGTGTTTAGGGTGGTTGGACTACATCCTATCCCAGGCACCCAGTTATATCTAGACACATTGAGGTATTTTAGATGGTGCTTTCATGTGTGTAATAGTGTTAAATGTTGCAAAGTTATTTTACTATGCATAATTAAACATTTTATATCACAATCTGAGTCCTAGTCTCCATTGCTGTTGTAAACTGTGTAAACTGGTGGTAACAACAGGCATCTCCATTAATGTCCATGTTCTTGGTTACCAACAGTTTACAGCAACAATTAAAACTAGGCTTAAGTTGAATATGCCTGGTATATATTGTTATATGTATGTTTTCAGCAATGTTGCATATGAAGCTATTAATTTAATTACAATGATAATAGTGGCAGCTATAATTTTCATTCTTTATTTAATTTAAAGTAAATGGCTTTAAATGCTACAACCAAAACCTAGTCTAATAATCCATCCTTTGCGTTTGGACAATATTGTGTGTTGTTGATAACGGGAATCTATTTTTTTCCTCAGACCCGTTCACCTTAATCTAGAAACACGTCAGTTGACCTAATGAAAACAGGAAGTGCAACCACCAATCAGCAGTTAGCTCCAAGTAGTGCATTGCTGCTCCTAAGACTATCTAGGTATGCTTTAAAAAAAAGTATACCAAGAGCACCAAGCCATGTAGATAAAACAAGTAAATACGAAAGCTGATTAAAATTGCATGCTGTGTCTGAATCATAACAGTCTAATTTGGGTTTTATTGTCCCTTTCTGCATTGCTTTGAATTAAGCTCTATAGAAAAGCTTTCTGCTTTTAATAAGGGTATAACATTATTCTTTAAATTTTTTATTCATAATACACCTAAAGTGTACATGTTGCAATGTTTTTAAACTAAGAAAATCAACATAATAACAACAGGTAAAAGAATAGTCATGTCTACTGTATGATTCATTAAATGGCTTTGATATGCATGCATTATAAATTCAAATACATTTTCTACAAAAACAAATATTTACTTGTGAAGCAGATCCACTATTATTTGTAAAGATCTCTTACAATATATATATATGCAGTATATACACAGAATATATATGTATATATATATATATATATATATATATATATATATATATATATATATATATATATATATAAATACCCACATACACACATGTTAAGTAATAAGTAGCATATCATATATTTTATAAATACTACTAATAATAATACTATATGCATTTATTATATTCTACATTTATTATACAGAATATCCAGGACTAAACTACCTAAGAAAATGCTGAGATTATAATTGACATTTTACCTTAGGCCTATCTTTCCTTTTTTTTTTTGTTTCAAGTAAAAAGTTTTTATATAATGCAGTTGTAAATTGTTTTAAAATGAATCAGAGCTTCTTGAGATTATTGTCTTTGACAGAATAATAACAGACAATTGGAAATAAGAGGCACAGAGTCTCATGTGTAAGAAATGGCTCTTAAAGAATAAATAAGCCCTTTCCTGTGTGCATTATTACCTAGCAGTGAAATAAATATTGTAAAGTTTGTGTCGCAATCCCATTGCACTCATATCCGAAGATTTGTTTCTTTTATATTTCTGGCATTTTATTGCATTGTTTAAATCCTTCTATCTTGGCTGCCAATTATTATATAAATACTATTTTTTCTTTTTGCGGATGAGAATTGTCCCACTGGAATGTTTTCATTTTATTTTTCTTTGCACCTGATATCTTTCGTGAAAAAGTCAGTAGGTGGTCATATTCGTATATAGCATAAGCAGTCAGTCTAGATGCGTATGTCAAAAAAAGGGTTTTCAGCTCTATTCAGGGAATTTGACATATATTTCTGAGGATTAGAAATCATGTGAAAAGTCAAATATCTTTTTCAGGCATTCATTAGCTTCTAGATAAATAGGTGACGGGAGCAATAGATTTACACATTTGATGGGCAATTAGAACAAAATGTCAGTTTCTCGATACTTACAGCTTCCTTTCCTAACAGGACATTACACATGCAAATCCCTGCTGTCTTATATCTTCATTCAGCTGTGGCAAAATGTGCTTATATGCCTATATGTAAGTAAAAATGATTATATTTTATGCTGCAAAACATCAAAGAGAACTTAGTGCCAATTTAAATGGGGCTTAGATATTTCAATTAAAGGTGTATGTCAGAGAAAATACTGTCGTCAGGTCAAAAGTCATGAAAAAGAAAATTTAAACTCTCTGTATTATGTTATAAGAATATTTTTTCCATTCTCTTCCATCAGTTATTGAAATTTTTTGTTAAAGAAAAACCTGATTAAAATAGGATAAGCATATTTTGCTTGGAAACAGAGATTCTTTGTTATTTGTCATATAGTGATAAAAGCTGCATATGCCATAAACTACAAAAGTGTTTAGACATATTTGTAGCAGTGAAGATAATTTGTGAAACTGTTAAACTATAAAAATGTTTAGACATGCTTGTAGCAGGCAAAACGATTTTTGCAAATGTTAAATAAAATATAAAAATGTTTAGACATAACTGTAGTAGATACTGTAATTTTTTGCAACTGTTAAAACTTTATAAAATGAAAATGAAAAGATATTAAAAAGACACCTAGAGGCTACTTTAGGATATTCTTTTTTGTTGGTACAATTGTGCCAGACTTTACATTTTATTCTAAAGCAGTCTGTTCAGTTTGAGCTCAGTTTATATATCTTATTTATGGTTTTCATTTACACTTTCTCTTGGTCAAAAATGCTGCAGTTACAATGTCTTGCAGGTTGTTAACACCATCAAAATCCATCTTCTTGGAAGCATTTAGGTTAATCCAAATGGTTACACCTAAAACTATTTCTAATATTTAACCCTTATAATTTCCCTATCTATAACACCTTGCCCAAATATCTGGAATAAACTTTTCCCTGTCATAATTACATCTGATTTATCTAACTCCAATTTCTAAATCCTAAATGTAACAATTTCCCTAATCATAAATTCTAACACTAAACCATGAGGTATACTTTTCTCAATTCTCCTTATCTCTGAGAGTTTGAAATCAGTTACAGTTATGGAATTAATGTTTACATGATTTTGGAGTTTTGATATTAATGGTAAAGAATTTCAACAGCTATGATTTTAACAAAAAGATTTAATGGCTGTGAGATTCACTTATATTAGAGAAGGGACTTTGATGACACAACATTAATGAGGTAGGATATATGGCAAAGACTTTACGTGTATATATAAAGTATGTAAAGTATAATTTAGTTTATTACGTATATAAAGTGAGTCAGCAGAAGAAAAAATATAAATCAAGTCAATATTTGGTGTGACCACCCTTTGCCTTCAAAATAACATCAATTCTTCATGGTACACTTGTACACATTTTTTTTAAGAAACTCAGGAGATGGGTTGTTCAAAACATCTTGTAAAACAAAACACAACTGTTCTGTGGATTTAGGCAGGCTTAGTTGTTTCTGTCTCTTCATGTAATCCCAGACATACTTAATTATGTTGGTATCCTCATGTAATCCTAGAAAGACTCAATGATGTAGAGATCAGGGCTCTGTGGCGGCCATACATCGATTTCAGGACTACTTTTTCTTCTTTATGGTGAAGTTAGTTCTTAATGACTTGGGCTGAATGTTTGAGGTTTTTATACTACAAAATAAATTTGCGGCAAATCATATTCCTCTTTGATGGTATTGCACAATGTATACGTATCTACCTGTACTTCTCAAAATTGAAGAGAGAATTAGTTATGACTATATCCCTAACTCCATTTGCAGAAATGCAGCTCCAAACTTGCAAGTAACCTCAATCATTCTTCACTGTTGTCTGCAGATACACATTTTTGTGCCACTCTCCAACCCTTTGGCAAACAAACTGCCTTCTGCTTCAGCCAAATATTTCCAATTGTGACTTAACAGTCTAGATCACCTGCTGCTATTTTTCTGCACCCCAGTTATGACTTTTTGGCCAGACTTCTCTAGACTGTAGATGGGTGTACCAAGGTCCCACGGATTTAAGCCAATTTAAGCTAATGACACTGCCGGACATTTTCTAATTGCCAAAGTATGTAAGCATGATGTGTCTTTAATCTGCTGCAGTAAGTTTCCTTGGCCAACCACTGCCTCTACAGTCCAAAATGTTTCCAGATTATTTGCACTTCTTCAGAAGAGCTTGGGCAACACATGTAGAAATCCCTGTCTGCCTTGAAATATCTCACTGATAGAGATCTTTGCTGATGCAGTATAACTATCTTGGGTCTTGTTGTGCTCAGTCTTGCCCCAATGTATGACTTTTTACATTAAATTGTCTTCAACTACTTTACCTTGATATCAGAAAGTGCCTTTTCCTCAGCCGGTTTTATTCCTTATACACAGCTTTTTCTGTTTCAGTTATTGATTGTTCTTCAACCTACTTGTTAAATTGATGATCATTAGCACCTGTTTGGTATAATTGTTTAATCATGCACCTGAAAATATGCTTACAAAATCCTGAAATTTGCACACCAAATATTAATTTGATTTAGATTTTTCTTCTGTTCACTCACTTTGCATTTTGTTAATTGATAATATATATATATATATATATATATATATATATATATATATATATATTATTATTATTATTTTTTTAAGCATTCATACTTTACAGGATTTGTCCACACTTACTTAAAACTTTTGCACAGTACTGTATATTCTTCTATTTGAATTTTTTTTTAAATTTCTATTGAAACTCATAAGCACTTAGAGCTAATTGTTAATTATTTTCACCTGTGCATTATACAACTAATGATTCATTATTTTTTACTCCTTAGTAAATAATAAACTAATAGAATAAAAATACATATATTAAGTGGAAGAATTACTTGATTGTATGTTGTATAGCCAGTAACCTTTAATGTAAGTGTTGTGAACTGGAAATCAATGAAAGAACACGTCGAGTTGCATAATATTTAGACTTCTATTAAATATTTTCTTGGTTCAAAACCCTCTAACATCATGTATGTTGCATAAAACGAGTTAAACAAATTATTTTAAACTTATTTTTATTGGATTTTCAAAATATAATATATGATACAAGTACAGGAGCAAACCTTACAACAAGAATTGACAGAAATATAAATTACATTATATGACTCAGATTAAAAATGTTTCTTAGACAGATCAAGAGCCCCCTCTTGTACATTACATTGAGTATATCAAATACAAATGAATGAACATTGAACAAAATAATATTAATCTCTTTGGAGACAAAATACAGGCACAGAAAGCAAACCTTAGACCAAAATTCAACAGAAAGATAAATTACAGTACATACCTGCTAGTACAAATGTTACTAAATCAAATCAAGTGGTCAGTCTTGGACCTCACATAACATATGAAAAATACAGAAGAAAGAACAAGAGAATGAAGCTCTCATTAAGTTTAAAGGCACATTGTACATTAGATTTTTCTTTCCATAAATGCTTTGTAAATAATCCATTTATACAGCCTATGCATGTTGTTTTTTTTTTTTTTTTAATGTATAGTTTTGCTTATTTTTAAATAAAATTGTGCTTATTTTCAATCTCCTAACTTTTAGAAGAAGACTGTTTTCTACCTACTCCAGCTTAACTTGTTTGTGTAAAGGGTCTTTTCATATGCAGGGAGATGGGAGGGGGTGTCTGCTCTTTTTGCTTTCCAACCTGTGACGAGAGTGGGAAGTGACGTCACTGTATGGGGGCGTGGTGTAGGGCCGTTATTGTCTATGTCGCAGTTACCAAGTTAGATGTGTTGTACAAGCTGTATACTTCTATGTTCTGTAATAAAATAGCTGTGCACCTTCTATGCTGTGTCCTGCATCTCATGACATGGTGTCAGAAGTACTTGTCTGCGCTTCTGTTTCCTGATTAATGACATTGTCGAAGTTTACCCCACCTGAGCCTTTTGATTTCTATCAGACTGCAGCTTGGCCCACATGGTGTCAGCGGTTTCAACGCTTCAGGATTGCTTCCAAGCTGGACAAGGAGAGTGGTGAAGTACAAGTTAATTCTCTTTTATACTCTATAGGGAAAGATGTGGAGCCAATGTTCAATGCCTTTACTTTCCAAGAAGGGGAGAAATTTGACTTTGAAATAGTTATGAACAAACTAACTTAGTGCTCACTTTGTGCCCAAAAGAAATATGATTCATGAGAAGGCCTGTTTTCACAAATGCTCTCAGCATGTGGGAGAATCTGGGGAGTCATTTGTGCGCAGCCTGTATGAACTAGCTAAATTCTGTGAGTTTGGTGTTGCTAAAGAGGAACAAATCAGAGACAGAATAGTCATAGGAATTGCAGATGCTGAAGTCTGACTGAAGCTACAGTTGGAGGCTGATTTAACATTGGATGGGGCTATTAGGATGGCCCACCATAGTGAACTGGTGAAAAAGCAAATTGCTGATCTGAGGTCTGAGAGTAGTATGGATGAAGTGCAGCAGTTCAGGAGAGCTGATAGTGAAAGACACAGTGTGAGCGGTAGACCAAGCGCAACAGATAGGCCCAGAAGTGGATGGGTGCAGCATGCTCGCTGCATGCGGTGTAACAGTACCCATGATCAGAGTGTCGTATGCCCTGCTAAATACAAAAGATGTAGAAAATGTAACGGAATGGGCCATTTTGAAGTGGCGTGTAAAACTGAATATATTAAAGAGATGCAGGTGGATAGTGACCAGGAGGGTCAAGAAGTGTCTTTTGTTGGTTCTGTTGTTGAATGGTCTGGTTCAGATGAAGATTGGCGGGTTACTTTTACTGTAATGGGAGCCAAAGTTGCTTTTAAGATCGACACAGGAGCAGATATCACTGTTATGTCCCTTGCAGCATTCATAAAACTGCCTCGACAGCCTCAGCTGGCGAAAGTTACAACAAAAGTTCATAGTCCTGGTGGCCGCATCGATTGTGTGGGGAAATTTCTTGCCAGCTGTGAGTACAAGCAGAGGAAATTCACCATGTGGGTACATGTGATTAGAGGTCAGTGTGTTAACAACCTATTGAACAGAAAAGCAGCCTGTGGTTTGGGCCTGGTCGCCAGAGTGAATGAGATTTCAGAAGACATGTTTGGTGAATTGGGCCTAGTGAATTGCAACCCAGTCTGAAAATCACTTAAAGGTGACGCAGTCCTATACAGCATTACCACTCCTTGTAGAATTCTGTTCCCGCTCATGCCTCAAGTGGAGAAGGAACTTCTGCCTATGAAGAATATGGGAGTTATTGAAGAGGTTGTTAAATAAACTGACTGGTGTGCCCCATTGTGCCTGTCACAAAGAAAAACGGGAAGGTAAGCATCTGCGTAGACTTGAAAAGGCTGAATGAGGCGGTAAAGAGAGAGAGATATGTGCTGCCAACACTTGAAGACATAGCTCCAAAATTGGCTGCCGCAAAGATCTTCTCTACCCTGGATGCAGCGGCTTCTGGCAGATAACTCTAGATCCAGTGCCGCAAACTGACTACCTTCATTACACCGGTAGGTTGGTTTTGCTTCTGCAGACTCCCCTTCGGGATATCCTCTGCTCTTGAAATCTTTCAAAGAGAGATGAGTTCTCTCCTAAGGGACCACAAGGGCACAGCAGTCGTCATGGATGACATTTTGGTGTATGGGTCTACATTGGAAGAACATGATTTGCGATTGAGCTGTGTGCTGCAGACCATTAGAGAGTCTGGGCTGAAATTAAATTAATGGGGATGGCATCAAGCCAGACCCTGATAAAATCCTTGCTATTTTTATCTCCAGAGATGTTGGACAGCTATGGGGGTGAAGTTTGCGCCCTCATATGCCAACCTCTTATGGGTTGGTGGGAGCTGTCCCACATCTATGGAGATGAGAATTATCACAAAGAATGTATTGCCTTTTATAGGCGTTGCATAGATTACCTTCTTTTTGTTTGGCAGGGTTCAGACAATCACTTGGCTGATTTCTTGAACAGGCTGAATGAGAATACTGTTGGTCTACATTTCACTCATGAGACACATGCTAGTGTCATAATTTTTTTAGATCTCACTTTGACTGCAAATGATAGTGGTCATGTCCTTAGCAGTATCTACAGGAAGCCAATTACTAAGAACAATTTGCTTCATGCAAAAAGCTGCCACCCAAAACAAGTACCCTTGGCAGTGGCTAAGGGTGAACTTATAAGGATTAAGAGGAACTGTACTGAAGAATCTACCTATTGGGAATAGAGCAAGGATATGAGAATGAGGTTACAGCAAATTGGTTATCCTAAGTATATGATAGACCAAGCACAATCGCAGGCAGACAGACTAGATAGAAGCACTTTACTTAGAGGATCCAAACAGTTGGAAACTACTAAACAAGACAGGGTTACCTTTGTTACAGATTACAGTACAGAGTACAAAGATATTTGCAACATTGTAAACAAACATTTTTGCCTTTTATCGGCAGGCGACAGACTAGCAGTTTGTGTAGACAAGGTCCTACGTTGTTCGTATAGAAAAAGTAAAACTTTAGGTAATGTCCTGTCTCCTTCTGAGTTATCTAGTGGATCAGCGGGAGAACAAGGATCCTGGCTAAGACATAGGGGGATGTACAGATGTGGCAAATCTAGATACAAACCATGCAACTTCAGTATCATCTCAGAAGAATTTAACTCTGAGGTCACAGGGGAAGTGTTTAAGATCACTTCTTGCCCCAACTGTACATCCTCCTATGTTATCTATCTGCTCACGTGCACAGAATGCCACCTCCAATATGTGGGTCTCACCACTACTGAGGTGAATATTAGAATACGAAATCATCTGTCCACCATTAAAATTGGTGAAGCGACCACTCCATTAGTGAAGCATTTTAAGAATGCACATAACAAGAGCAGTGCAACGCTGAGGTGGCAAACAATTGAATGGGTCAAAACTCCCTTATGTGGAGGTGATAGAGACCAAATCTTAGGCAAACGTAAGATGTTCTGGATTTTTAGACTTCAGACCAGAGTACCCAGAGGTCTCAATTCAGAATATGATCTCATTAATTACTGGAAATGAGGTTCCAGAAATGAGTCCAGGTCTACAGACACTCTTAATTTCTTCTTCTTCTAAATATTTTTGGTTAAGCACTTACGCACTATTTTTTACATTGTTACTATGATGCTAGTCAGTAATTATGTGTGTGAATCCAATTTATGCATCTATGTAGTACTTAGGGGTTTGTGTATAATTTAGCTATGTCTGTAAGTAGAAAATGGGATACTAGAATAGTTTTGCTTTGCAGGTGTTCTATCTTATTTTATACCCTCTATTTAAAGTATTCTTACAAATGAATATACACTTATACATTTATAGCCTTGATATATTAGGCATTAATGCATACATTTATATAGATTTGAGGATGCATCTAAGTAATGCATGTATGCACCTTTCTTTAGTGGGTCTCATTATAAATATAAATACATCTTCACTATGTCCCTTAATAGGATATTTGTTTCATTTAGTAGATGTCTTAGTTTACATTTTAGAATATGATTCAATTAATGCCCTAATAAATAAGTGCATATGAATAACATCTTACTTGACACGTCAGGTATTGACGCACATGCAACATTAATTTGGGAAATATATCAGGTTGTATCCTTTAATGGTAGGTGACGTAATTTGATATCATCCTTGGTATTTTATATCTCATACAATTTCGTATATTTTCCCAATACTTAATTTTTCTAATGTGCCCAATGTGGTAATATAATTTTAAACGTTCAAGATGATTTCTTCAGTTTTTTCATTTGCTTTTGGTATTGATATAAGTGTATATACTAGTTAGTATCCATGTTCTTCCTTTCATATGACATACAAATTGTCCGTATATCCATTGTCCTCTCTCCTCTACACATTTATTCTCATAATGCCTCTTCCTCCATTAAGAGGTTTCTTTATTAGTAAGGTTTTGTAAAATAATTTCTGTATTTATCCTAGCATGTTATTATATTAAGTTGCATAGTATTGCACAATAAGATGAGCATTGGCTTGCATTCACAGTTATATACTGTGACATGTTGGGGATTTATGTGTATACACATTTCTGCCTAGAAAGGAATAGGTTAATGTTAATTCCATTGATCACCTGTATATTTTTAATTGTTAACCAATGGAAGATTTGCATTGCCTTTTAATAGACTAGCACTGGTGTACTCCATCAGCTATGATTACGATATTACACTGAAACATGTCAGCTTGAGTACACAGTGCTCAGTGTTGAAAGTGTTGGACCCCACCCCCTGTGTGGGGGGTCCAACACTTTCAACACTGAGCACTGTGTACTCAAGCTGACATGTTTCAGTGTAATATCGTAATCATAGCTGATGGAGTACACCAGTGCTAGTCTATTAAAAGGCAATGAAAATCTTCCATTGGTCAAAAATAACTGTATAAGCATTCAAGTAATAGTCTTATTATATATATAAAACCCCTGGTAGCGATCGCCCAAGCACTTCCAAAAAATCCACAAACACAAATGTATAAATGGATGAACAGTCCCAAAAAGGTATAACAGGTGTTCACAGGTTGTCTCCTATTAATCAGGTAAGCTCTAAATAGCAGTTATGGGTCTTATGGATTTTACAAACTTTATGCTTCCAAATGCATCTGTGTAATATTTACCGCTATGCGGTTAAGCCGCTTACCACTGCTACAGAGGAACGCCAGACACCACGAATCCGTTCAAATCCTTACTAATTGAAGGCCCACTCTCGGTCGGGTCTCTGCCCGGCAAACTTGCCTCTGCAATCTCCGTCTACAGACAGTGCTGTGAAGGACGCTGTTGTTGCGTCTGTGCGTGTGTGGCGTACCACGTGTCGAGGGTCATCCAATGAGGTGAAACGGATTCCTTAGCTGGGATATGATGGTCTGTAGTAATCCAATAGGAAGTCTAGCTGTCCACGCTAGCTTAGGGGTATCGTATGGAGCATACAAAAACCACTGGGCACCAATGCTTAATCCTGATAGAATATTAAAAGTCAAAACAAAATTTAAAGCAATAGGTGCCAAAAGCGGTTAAAAAAGTGAATTTTATTTGTGTAGTCACACAATTAAAACATGGGGGTAGTACAAAAAAGCAAACAAATTAGGCAACAAAACTGAGCACATGGTTGGTTGCTGACATGTTTTGGCACACAGCCGTAATCATAGCTAAAGAGTACACCTGTTACCAAGTTTAAGTACCCTACCTCTGATTCTAATAGGTTAAAAACAAACATGCTCAAATTAACTCATTAAAGTAACAAGTTAGTGAATCCAGCCTTGGGACTACAAAATTAACCTTATTTAGTAGTATAAATGCCTATTGTTCAAACTTGAACTAGTATAACACTATGCCAAATACCTATACCAACATTTTATTATATTATGACCAATATATAGAGAAGAATAATTAACCTCAAATTTTAAACTATATTTACCTGACTTGGTTTTTATTTAAATGAGAATTTTACAAAAATATCTATATGTGGTATAAGGCAATTGCTGATAGTAGGGATATGGAAGTACTTTGAATGAACCTTTAAAAAGAATACTTTATATGGAAACATAATAATAATTATTATTAGTTGTAAAACATTACGAAAGGTCTGACTCTCCTTATATCCAACTATAGATAAAATGTGATTTTACTGGTCAATAGATAGGTGTTCTTTTATTGGTTTAAAAAGAACATAATTTAATCTTAAATTTATTGAGAGAAGACATTACTTTATTTTAATTATTATTTTTTGAAAATTTATTTCCAATAATTAATTAAATCATATTCAGAGTTCATTCCTTGGGGAACTCTTGTCCCAAGTTTAAATATCCAAAACATCTCCCTCTTGCCCAGCATTTTGTCCCTATCACCTCCCCTTGGAGGTGTATTCACCTTTTCTATTGCTTGCCAGCGAAAGGTAGATAGGGATTTATTATGCTTATTAGCAAAATGCTGGACAAGAGGGGTAGTAGCTGTGCCTGAGCTAATTGTAGATAGATGGTTTCTTATCCTTGTGTTTACATCATTTGAGGTGAGACCTACATATTGTATGGAACATTCAATGCATGTGATAACATAAATCACATAGGGAGTAGTGCAGTTCAGGCAGGATTCTATCTGGAATC
This sequence comes from Bombina bombina, assembly GCF_027579735.1. Lineage (NCBI taxonomy): Eukaryota > Metazoa > Chordata > Amphibia > Anura > Bombinatoridae > Bombina > Bombina bombina. Next base: position 1,052,401,851 of record NC_069500.1, on the reverse strand, counting down.
TCTCACCTGTACTCATGGATTGAAAACTGTCAGTAAAGAGAGCAAATTCGCACGGTCTGCAGGATCTCTTTCCACACCTGAACATGCCTTTGTGTTGTAACCATGTACTCTTTGGTGTGTTTTTAGAAATACAGGAGGGTGACAGAATATTGCCCAAAGTCTTACACTTTCTGTAAGAACATTTCAGGCCTAATTACACACTCTCTGTAAGATGATCATCAGCAGCCAGTAATTTGAAGTGTTTCTTTACAATTCTACATATGTCACCATATTGGGCGCTGTATTCAGTGACAAAATATGACCCATTTGTTTTAGATGTTTTGATATGGTCCTGTTGTGTCTTGTTGCTCAAAAGCTTTTTCCTGTCTAGTCTCGCTACTTGATATTCTGCTCTATCAAGAACTTTGTCTGAGTAACCTCTCTCTTTTAAACGTTGTCTCAATTCAGTACTTTGCCTGACAAAAGCTGCCTCCTCCGTACAGTTTCTCTTAAGTCTAACGAACTGTCCCTTTGCAACTGCAAAAGGAACATGCGGTGGATGGCAGCTTTTGGCATGCAACAATGTGTTCCATGTAATTGGTTTACAATATGTGTCACATGTTATTGAACCATCATTATTTCCTTTTATATTGAGATCCAAAAAGGAAATGTTCTCACTGTTGTGTTCAAAGGTGAACTTTAAACCCAATTTATTGTCATTAATCTTAGTGACAAAGCTCTCAAGTTCTCTTATAGTGCCTTTCCATATTAGAAGAAGGTCATCTATGTATCTCCTGTAAAACACAATATTAGCCTTAAATGTGTTTTGATCTCCAAAGATGTGGGACAGCTCCCACCATCCCATATAGAGATTGGCGAATGATGGTGCAAATTTTGCGCCCATTGCTGTCCCACACCTCTGGAGATAGAACCTATCTTCAAATTTGAAGTAGTTGTGTGTCAGGAGATACATAGTGACCCTCTTAATAAATTCAATAATGTCTTTAGAGAAATCTGTGAAATTGTTCAAAAAGTACATGATGGCCTCCACGCCCTTATCATGTGGGATTGAAGAGTAAAGAGATGCTACATCTATTGTAACCCATCTATAATTCTCTTTCTCCCATTTTTCACTTTCAAGTAAGTTGATAGTATGTTTAGTATCTTTCAAATAGCTATGCAATTGAACAACCAAAGGGTTCAAAATCGCATCTAGCCACTCTGAAAGGTGCTCAGATATAGAGCCAATCCCACTTATGATAGGACGACCTTTGACATCCTCCAGACTCTTATGTACTTTTGGTAGATGGTGGAAGATGGGCACAATTGGGTAGTTAACAAATAGAAAATCTCCCGTAGATTCATCTATGTGCCCATCCTCCAACCTATCATCCAAAATTTCTTTGAGAACTCTCTGATACATATGAGTTGGATCTCCTTGTAGAGGAACATAGTTGTTTAAGTCTTGTAGTTGGCCTAAGGCCTCTCTAATGTAATCAGTCCTCTCTATTATTACTATGGAACCCCCCTTATCTGCTTTACGAATAGTAATGTCATCCATTTGTTTTAACTCATTCAGAGCCCTTCTTTCCTTTTTAGACAAATTATTGGATGAAGTGGTATTTTTACTTAAAGCTATAAGATCTTTCTCAACTCTTTTAAAGAATGTTTCCAATATAGTACCTCTATATTGTATGGGGTAAAACTCAGAAGAGGGTTTAAAACCACTAAATTCATTTCTATGTTTAGGGCTGGAATTTATGTGACTCTCAGAGGCTAGTATATTAAGGGTATTAACATCACAAGCTTCTTTAAAACCAATGTCCTGGGTCTCCAGAACACTAAGACATTCAGATTGTCCACTGTCTCTCTCATCTACCTGATTTTTAGTAAAGAATTTCCTTAGGGTTAGATTTCTAATCAATTTATTTAATTCTAACATGGTTTCAAAGACATTAAATGTGTTTGTTGGAGAAAAATTCAAACCCAGACTCAAAACTTTGATATGCTCTTTAGTGACTACCCTTGAAGACAAATTTATTACATTATTCATATGTATTTCGCATTTGTTTTGTTTTTCCTCTGAGGATATCTGGCTTGCTCGTGACCTATACCTGTTTTTTCTGGAGCCACGTAAAAAACCTTCTCAAACTCTGTTTTATCTTGATTGGCTTGACTAGTTTGTGGGGTCATAACATATTTAGATCCTTTATTAATTGGTTTAACCTGGGGGTTAGTTTCTTGAAATCTTGCTCCCTGCTCATCATTACAGGCTACAACCTGTTTGTTAGATTCCTGAAAATTCACATTACGATTGCTTTTCAGTATGCCAGTAGTAATAGTCTGGTCTTGATTATAATCATTTAACTGTCTCCCTTCTGTTGTATTAGTACTGTTTGGTTTTGATGTAGATGCTGATTGATTTCTACTTGGTGACCTGTTATTTCTGCTATTTCTATTTCTACTTCACCACAAGGATGAGAAACCATCTATCTACAATTAGCTCAGGCACAGCTACTACCCCTCTTGTCCAGCATTTTGCTAATAAGCATAATAAATCCCTATCTACCTTTCGCTGGCAAGCAATAGAAAAGGTGAATACACCTCCAAGGAGAGGTGATAGGGACAAAAGAGGGAGATGTTTTGGATATTTAAACTTGGGACAAGAGTTCCCCAAGGAATGAACTCTGAATATGATTTAATTAATTATTGGAAATAAATTTTCAAAAAATAATAATTAAAATAAAGTAATGTCTTCTCTCAATAAATTTAAGATTAAATTATGTTCTTTTTAAACCAATAAAAGAACACCTATCTATAGACCAGTAAAATCACATTTTATCTATAGTTGGATATAAGGAGAGTCAGACCTTTCGTAATGTTTTACAACTAATAATAATTATTATTATGTTTCCATATAAAGTATTCTTTTTAAAGGTTCATTCAAAGTACTTCCATATCCCTACTATCAGCAATTGCCTTATACCACATATAGATATTTTTGTAAAATTTTCATTTAAATAAAAACCAAGTCAGGTAAATATAGTTTAAAATTTGAGGTTAATTATTCTTCTCTATATATTGGTCATAATATAATAAAATGTTGGTATAGGTATTTGGCATAGTGTTATACTAGTTCAAGTTTGAACAATAGGCATTTATACTACTAAATATGGTTAATTTTGTAGTCCCAAGGATGGATTCACTAACTTGTTACTTTAATGAGTTAATTTGAGCATGTTTATTTTTAACCTATTAGAATCAGAGGTAGGGTACTTAAACTTGGTAACAGGTGTACTCTTTAGCTATGATTACGGCTGTGTGCCGAAACATGTCAGCAACCAACCATGTGCTCAGTTTTGTTGCCTAATTTGTTTGCTTTTTTGTACTACCCCCATGTTTTAATTGTGTGACTACACAAATAAAATTCACTTTTTTAACCGCTTTTGGCACCTATTGCTTTAAATTTTGTTTTGACTTTTAATATTCTATCAGGATTAAGCATTGGTGCCCAGTGGTTTTTGTATGCTCCATACGATACCCCTAAGCTAGCGTGGACAGCTAGACTTCCTATTGGATTACTACAGACCATCATATCCCAGCTAAGGAATCCGTTTCACCTCATTGGATGACCCTCGACACGTGGTACGCCACACACGCACAGACGCAACAACAGCGTCCTTCACAGCACTATCTGTAGACGGAGATTGCAGAGGCAAGTTTGCCGGGCAGAGACCGGACCGAGAGTGGGCCTTCAATTAGTAAGGATTTGAATGGATTCGTGGTGTCTGGCGTTCCTCTGTAGCAGTGGTAAGTGGGCTTAACCGCATAGCGGTAAATATTACACAGATGCATTTGGAAGCATAAAGTTTGTAAAATCCATAAGACCCATAACTGCTATTTAGAGCTTACCTGATTAATAGGAGACAACCTGTGAACACCTGTTATACCTTTTTGGGACTGTTCATTCATTTATACATTTGTGTTTGTGGATTTTTTGGAAGTGCTTGGGCGATCGCTACCAGGGGTTTTATATATATACTAAGACTATTACTTGAATGCTTATACAGTTATTTTTGAGACACACAATTTTCCTTTTTGCTTGTTTATTTACTGTGCAAGTCCTGATATACACAGTTCTGTTGTCTCAATCTAACACTCTACATATGGAGCATACTAACATGGAGGGTACTATGAACTTTTATTCACTCATGCCACTGGCAGATAGAGAATTTATGGATTTGGATAAAAAAATTTCCACTAACATTACGGATTACAACTTGAGCTGTTTGTTTGAAGAAATGGAGAAACTACTGATTAAAGAAATGAAATTACAATATGATGTATGGACATTTGAGAGATATATAAAATTAAATTTGATACCTAGAGGGTTAAGATAGAGGGTTAAGACTCAGCAAATTTCCAACATTTGAGGTGCAGGATGAGGAATTCATTGAATCATGGAATGAAATCTTATCAGAGTGTTCCACTAGACTGATGTTACTTTTGGTCTCATATAAAATGAAATTGTTATCAACTGTGAGAGAAGAAATTGGAGTATTGCAAACAGAAATGAATTTAAGGAAAGATGAACTTGAATTCTTAAAATTTGATAATATATTGAAATCTACACTTACTGAAATCAAAACTTCTGTTTTGAATTTAAAGCATACCAAATTTGTTAGAGATAAAACTGATTATGATGATAAAAATGTTTATGTGTGGAATAGAGCAGAAAGAACAAACACTAGGGCCTAGATTTGGAGTTTGGCGGTAGATGGGCTGTTAACGCTACGCGGGCTTTTTTCTGGCCGCACCATAAAATTAACTCTGGTATCGAGAGTTCAAAAAAATGCTGCGTTAGGCTCCAAAAAAGGAGCGTAGAGCATTTTTACTGCAAATGCAACTCTCGATACCAGAGTTGCTTACGGACGCGGCCAGCCTCAAAAACGTGCTCGTGCACGATTCTCCCATAGGAAACAATGGGGCTGTTTGAGCTGAAAAAAAACCTAACACCTGCAAAAAAGCAGCGTTCAGCTCCTAACGCAGCCCCATTGTTTCCTATGGGGAAACACTTCCTACGTCTGCTCCTAACACTCTAACATGTACCCCGAGTCTAAACACCCCTAACCTTACACTTATTAACCCCTAATCTGCCGCCACCGCTATCGCTGACCCCTGCATTATATTATTAACCCCTAATCTTCCGCTCCGTAAACCGCCGCAACTTACATTATCCCTATGTACCCCTAATCTGCTGCCCCTAACACCGCCGACCCCTATATTATATTTATTAATCCCTAACCTGCACCCCACAATGTCGCCGCCAGCTACTTACAATAATTAACCCCTAATCTGCCGCCCCCGCTATCGCTGACCCCTGCATTATATTATTAACCCCTAATCTTCCGCTCCGTAAACCGCCGCAATTTACATTATCCCTATGTACCCCTAATCTGCTGCCCCTAACACCGCCGACCCCTATATTATATTTATTAACCCCTAACCTGCCCCCCACAACGTCGCCGCCAGCTACTTACAATAATTAACCCCTAATCTGCCGACCGCAAAGCGCCGCCACCTACGTTATCCTTATGTACCCCTAATCTGCTGCCCCTGACACCGCCGACCCCTATATTATATTTATTAACCCCTAATCTGCCCCCCTCAACGTCGCCGACACCTGCCTACACTTATTAACCCCTAATCTGCCGAGCGGACCTGAGCGCTACTATAATAAAGTTATTAACCCCTAATCCGCCTCACTAACCCTATCATAAATAGTATTAACTCCTAATCTGCCCTCCCTAACATCGCCGACACCTGACTTCAATTATTAACCCCTAATCTGACGACCGGAGCTCATCGCTACTATAATAAATGGATTAACCCCTAAAGCTAAGTCTAACCCTAACACTAACACCCCCCTAAATTAAATATAATTTAAATCTAACGAAATTAATTAACTCTTATTAAATAAATTATTCCTATTTAAAGCTAAATACTTACCTGTAAAATTAATCCTAATATAGCTACACTATAAATTATAATTATATTGTAGCTATTTTAGGATTAATATTTATTTTACAGGCAACTTTGTAATTATTTTAACCAGGTACAATAGCTATTAAATAGTTAAGAACTATTTAATAGTTACCTAGTTAAAATAATAACAAAATTACCTGTAAAATAAGTCCTAACCTAAGTTATAATTAAACCTAACACTACCCTATCAATAAATTAATTAAATAAAATACCTACAATTACCTACAATAAAACCTAACACTACAGTATCAATAAATAAATTAAATACAATTTCTACAAATAACTACAATTACATAAACTAACTAAAGTACAAAAAATAAAAAAGAACTAAGTTACAAAAAATAAAAAAATATTTACAAACATAAGAAAAATATTACAACAATTTTAAACTAATTACACCTACTCTAAGCCCCCTAATAAAATAACAAAGACCCCCAAAATAAAAAAAATGCCCTACCCTATTCTAAATTAATAAATTTAAAAGCTCTTTTACCTTACCAGCCCTGAACAGGGCCCTTTGCGGGGCATGCCCCAAGAAATTCAGCTCTTTTGCTTGTAAAAAAAAACATACAATACCCCCCCCCAACATTACAACCCACCACCCACATACCCCTAATCTAACCCAAACCCCCCTTAAATAAACCTAACACTAAGCCCCTGAAGATCTTCCTACCTTGTATTCACCATACCAGGTTCACCGATCGGTCCAGAAGAGCTCCTCCGATGTCCTGATCCAAGCCCAAGCGGGGGGCTGAAGAGGTCCATGATCCGGCTGAAGTCTTCATCCAAGCGGGCCAGAAGAGGTCTTCCATCCGATTGAAGTCTTCATCCAAGCGGCATCCATCCAGAGCGAAGCGGCAGCATCCTGAAGACCTCCACCGCGGAACATCCATCCTGGCCGACGACTGAACGACGAATGACGGTTCCTTTAAATGACATCACCCAAGATGGCGTCCCTCGAATTCCGATTGGCTGATAGGATTCTATCAGCCAATCGGAATTAAGGTAGGAATATTCTGATTGGCTGATGGAATCAGCCAATCAGAATCAAGTTCAATCCGATTGGCTGATCCAATCAGCCAATCAGATAGAGCTCGCATTCTATTGGCTGATCGGAACAGCCAATATAATGCGAGCTCAATCTGATTGGCTGATTGGATCAGCCAATCGGATTGAACTTGATTCTGATTGGCTGATTCCATCAGCCAATCAGAATATTCCTACCTTAATTCCGGGTTAGACTTAGCTTTAGGGGTTAATCCATTTATTATAGTAGCGATGAGCTCCGGTCGTCAGATTAGGGGTTAATAATTGAAGTTAGGTGTCGGCGATGTTAGGGAGGGCAGATTAGGGGTTAATACTATTTATGATAGGGTTAGTGAGGCGGATTAGGGGTTAATAACTTTATTATAGTAGCGCTCAGGTCCGCTCGGCAGATTAGGGGTTAATAAGTGTAGGCAGGTGTCGGCGACGTTGAGGGGGGCAGATTAGGGGTTAATAAATATAATATAGGGGTCGGCGGTGTCAGGGGCAGCAGAGTAGGGGTACATAAGGATAACGTAGGTGGCGGCGCTTTGCGGTCGGCAGATTAGGGGTTAATTATTGTAAGTAGCTTGTGGCGACGTTGTGGGGGGCAGGTTAGGGGTTAATAAATATAATACAGGGGTCGGCGGGGTTAGGGGCAGCAGATTAGGGGTACATAAGTATAACGTAGGTGGCGGTCGGCAGATTTGGGGTTAAAAAAATGTAATCGAGTTACGGCGATGTGGGGGGACCTCGGTTTAGGGGTGCATAGGTAGTTTATGGGTGTTAGTGTACTTTAGGGTACAGTAGTTAAGAGCTTTATGAACCGGCGTTAGCCCAGAAAGCTCTTAACTCCTGCTTTTTTCCTGCGGCTGGAGTTTTGTCGTTAGAGCTCTAACGCTCACTTCAGAAACGACTCTAAATACCGGCGTTAGGAAGATCCCATTGAAAAGATAGGATACGCAATTGACGTAATGGGATCTGCGGTATGGAAAAGTCGCGGCTGAAAAGTGAGCGTTAGACCCTATTTGGAGTGACTCCAAATACCGGCGGTAGCCTAAAACCAGCGTTAGGAGCCTCTAACGCTGGTTTTCACGGCTAACGCCGAACTCTAAATCTAGGCCTAGGAGACTACAAAACAGGGGCAGGTCTAGAAGTAGAAATAGAAATAGCAGGAATAAGAGGTCACCAAGTAGCAATCAATCAGCATCTACATCAAAACCAAACAGTACTAATACAACAGAAGGGAGACAGTTAAATGATTATAATCAAGACCAGACTATTCCTACTGGCATACTGAAAAGCAATCGTAATGTGAATTTTCAGGAATCTAACAAACAGGTTGTAGCCTGTAATGATGAGCAGGGAGCAAGATTTCAAGAAACTAACCCCTAGGTTAAACCAATTAATAAAGGATCTAAATATATTATGACCCCGCAAACTAGTCAAGCCAATCAAGATAAAACAGAGTTTGAGAAGGTTTTTTACGTGGCTCCAGAAAAAACAGGTATAGGTCACGAGCAAGCCAGATATCCTCAGAGGAAAAACAAAACAAATGCGAAATACATATGAATAATGTAATAAATTTGTCTTCAAGGGTAGTCACTAAAGAGCATATCAAAGTTTTGAGTCTGGGTTTGAATTTTTCTCCAACAAACACATTTAATGTCTTTGAAACCATGTTAGACTTAAATAAATTGATTAGAAATCTAACCCTAAGGAAATTCTTTACTAAAAATTAGGTAGATGAGAGAGACAGTGGACAATCTGAATGTCTTAGTGTTCTGGAGACCCAGGACATTGGTTTTAAAGAAGCCTGTGATGTTAATACCCTTAATATCCTAGCCTCTGAGAGTCACATAAATTCCAGCCCTAAACATAGAAATGAATTTAGTGGTTTTAAACCCTCTTCTGAGTTTTACCCCATACAATATAGAGGTACTATATTGGAAACATTCTTTAAAAGAGTTGAGAAAGATCTTATAGCTTTAAGTGAAAATACCACTTCATCCAATAATTTGTCTAAAAAGGAAAGAAGGGCTCTGAATGAGTTAAAACAAATGGATGACATTACTATTCGTAAAGCAGATAAGGGTGGTTCCATAGTAATAATGGAGAGGACTGATTACATTAGAGAGGCCTTAGGCCAACTACAAGACTTAAACAACTATGTTCCTCTACAAGGAGATCCAAGTCATATGTATCAGAGAGTTCTCAAAGAAATTTTGGATGATGGGTTGGAGGATGGGCACATAGATGAATCTACGGGAGATTTTCTATTTGTTAACTACCCAATTGTGCCCATCTTCCACCATCTACCAAAAGTACATAAGAGTCTGGAGGATGTCAAAGGTCGTCCTATCATAAGTGGGATTGGCTCTATATCTGAGCACCTTTCAGAGTGGCTAGATGCGATTTTGAACCCTTTGGTTGTTCAATTGCATAGCTATTTGAAAGATACTAAACATACTATCAACTTACTTGAAAGTGAAAAATGGGAGAAAGAGAATTATAGATGGGTTACAATAGATGTAGCATCTCTTTACTCTTCAATCCCACATGATAAGGGCGTGGAGGCCATCATGTACTTTTTGAACAATTTCACAGATTTCTCTAAAGAACTTATTGAATTTATTAAGAGGGTCACTATGTATCTCCTGACACACAACTACTTCAAATTTGAAGATAGGTTCTATCTCCAGAGGTGTGGGACAGCAATGGGCGTGAAATTTGCGCCATCATTCGCCAATCTCTATATGGGATGGTGGGAGCTGTCCCACATCTTTGGAGATCAAAGCACATTTAAGGCTAATATTGTGTTTTACAGGAGATACATAGATGACCTTCTGTTGCAAAGGGACAGTTCGTTAGACTTAAGAGAAACTGTACGGAGGAGGCAGCTTTTGTCAGGCAAAGTACTGAATTGAGACAACGTTTAAAAGAGAGAGGTTACTCAGACAAAGTTCTTGATAGAGCAGAATATCAAGTAGCGAGACTAGACAGGAAAAAGCTTTTGAGCAACAAGACACAACAGGACCATATCAAAACATCTAAAACAAATGGGTCATATTTTGTCCCTGAATACAGCGCCCAATATGGTGACATATGTAGAATTGTAAAGAAACACTTCAAATTACTGGCTGCTGATGATCATCTTACAGAGAGTGTGGAATTAGGCCTGAAATCTTCTTACAGAAAGTGTAAGACTTTGGGCAATATTCTGTCACCCTCCTGTATTTCTAAAAACACACCAAAGAGTACATGGTTACAACACAAAGGCATGTTCAGGTGTGGAAAGAGATCCTGCAGACCGTGCAAATTTGCTCTCTTTACTGACAGTTTTCAATCCATGAGTACAGGTGAGAGATTCCAGATAGAATCCTGCCTGAACTGCACTACTCCCTATGTGATTTATGTTATCACATGCATTGAATGTTCCATACAATATGTAGATCTCACCTCAAATGATGTAAACACAAGGATGAGAAACCATCTATCTACAATTAGCTCAGGCACAGCTACTACCCCTCTTGTCCAGCATTTTGCTAATAAGCATAATAAATCCCTATCTACCTTTCGCTGGCAAGCAATAGAAAAGGTGAATACACCTCCAAGGGGAGGTGATAGGGACAAAATGCTGGGCAAGAGGGAGATGTTTTGGATATTTAAACTTGGGACAAGAGTTCCCCAAGGAATGAACTCTGAATATGATTTAATTAATTATTGGAAATAAATTTTCAAAAAATAATAATTAAAATAAAGTAATGTCTTCTCTCAATAAATTTAAGATTAAATTATGTTCTTCTTAAACCAATAAAAGAACACCTATCTATAGACCAGTAAAATCACATTTTATCTATAGTTGGATATAAGGAGAGTCAGACCTTTCGTAATGTTTTACAACTAATAATAATTATTATTATGTTTCCATATAAAGTATTCTTTTTAAAGGTTCATTCAAAGTACTTCCATATCCCTACTATCAGCAATTGCCTTATACCACATATAGATATTTTTGTAAAATTTTAATTTAAATAAAAACCAAGTCAGGTAAATATAGTTTAAAATTTGAGGTTAATTATTCTTCTCTATATATTGGTCATAATATAATAAAATGTTGGTATAGGTATTTGGCATAGTGTTATACTAGTTCAAGTTTGAACAATATGCATTTATACTACTAAATAAGGTTAATTTTGTAGTCCCAAGGCTGGATTCACTAACTTGTTACTTTAATGAGTTAATTTGAGCATGTTTGTTTTTAACCTATTAGAATCAGAGGTAGGGTACTTAAACTTGGTAACAGGTGTACTCTTTAGCTATGATTACGGCTGTGTGCCGAAACATGTCAGCAACCAACCATGTGCTCAGTTTTGTTGCCTAATTTGTTTGCTTTTTTGTACTACCCCCATGTTTTAATTGTGTGACTACACAAATAAAATTCTCTTTTTTAACAGCTTTTGGCACCTATTGCTTTATATGTATATATGTGACTGTGTATCTCACCTAACCGTTCATTAAATAAAACCACTTTGGAACCAGAGCTTGCAGTACCTTGTTTTTCTCCTTTCCAATACTATATATATATATATATATATATATATATATATATATATATATATATATATATATATATATATATATATATATATATATATATATATATATTAGACATGTGCACAGCGAAAAAAATAATTAGTTAAGTTAAATAAATATTTTTGTTTCGCCAAATTATTTATGTTAAGTTAAATCGTTATTTTGGATCCATTCGTTATTTCGGATCCATTCTTTATTCAAATTCGCTATTCTATTTAGAATAGAATTATGAATATTAATAAAGAATGGAACCGAAATAATGAATGAATCCAAAAAACGATTTAACTTAACATAAGGAATATGCCGAAACCAAATGATCTAAACCACCATCCCCATCGCCAAAACTAAATAAATTTCTATTAACCTCTAAACCGCCATCCCACCACTTCACCAACACTAAATAAACCTATTAACCCATGAACCGCCATCCCCCCACATCACCAACACTAACTAAACCTATTAACTTCTAAATCACTGTCCCCCACATCCCCAAAACTAAATAAAGCTATTAACCTCTAAACTGCCATCCCCCTACATCGTCAACACTAAATAAAGCAATTAACCTCTAAACCGCCGTCCCCCCACATCACCAACACTAAATAAAGCTATTAACTCCTAAACAACCGCCCTCCCACATTTCCAACACCAAATAAAGCTATTAACCTCTAAACCACCATCCCCCACATCTCCAACACTAAATAAACCTATTAACCCATGAACTGCCGTCCCCCTACATCACCAACACTAATTAAACCTATTAACCCCTAAACCACTGTCCCCCCACATCGCCAACACTAAATAAACTTATTAACCACTAAACTGCCATTCCTCCACATCACAAACACAAAATAAAGCTATTAACCCCTAAACCACTGCCCCCCAACATCGGCAACACTAAATAAAGCTATTAACCCCTAAATCATTGTCCACCCACATCACAACAACCTAAATTAAACAATTAAAGGACCAGTCAACACTGTACATTTGCATAATCAAAAAATGCATGATAAGAAGACAATGCAATAGCACTTAGTTTGAACTTCAAATGAGTAGTAGATTTTTGTTAAATAAATTGCAAAGTTATGTCTATTTCCACTCCCCCTGTATCATGTGACAGCCATCAGCCAACCACAAATGCTTATACCTTTAAAACCTTTTTCACGCTAACTTATAATCCTGATCAATATTTATCCCAACATCAGGAACTTTTCCCTAATCCCTTCACATTTATACTCTTTGTTAGTATTTCCCCTCCAGCAGTAGTACGTTTCTGCGTTAGCAGGATAAATTTTTTTATTTGCTTTGTATTTTTTCATCACCTTACATTTTTATTCCATTTTTCAATGTGTGTGAATACTCACTTTATAGTTTATTTTTTTTTTTAGGGGATTTATTCACCTACATATATTTGTTTTGTAGGGCGATTCACCCATTCTATCGCTGATACGCCTATATTATATATATATATATATAAACGTTTTCAGTCTGTCAATCTACACAATCAGCTATCCGGTACCCATTTAGTGTATGCCGACAGCTAGGACCGTATGACACTCTCGCCACACCTCTCAGCCAACCAATCCCACACTTGCATGATCAGAACCAATCGTGAGGTTAAAATCTGACATACCCCCCACAGCAAGCCTACTAAAGCTCAGCACAATGGCGGGCGCCCCACCTTTGACAAAGCTGAACTGGCGAAACATGTCAGGGCGCGCTGAGACTCCGTGTCTCTCTTTTTAAACTCCTTTGCAGCAGTGTAGATGTGAGAGTGATTGTTATTATTTATAGATTTAAACTAAGGTTGTGTGAGAAGGTGTGAACGTTGTTAGTGCTGCAATATAGGTTCTGGGTTATTTGATCTTTACTCTGAACCACCAATTCAATATATAGTTGATATCTCTCCGTTGTGGGCTGCAATAGCAGGTCTATTAGAACAATGGTATTACTTTATAAAAAATCCGGATAACACAATACATAATAATATATACTCTAACTCTATAATAATTGAATGATAATTATTAGAGGCTTGCTTAAATATTTGAGTTGCAGTTGCATTGCAACAATACTGCCGTTTTTAAAAATACAGTGTACCTGCTGGTTATAGAACTAATTTCGGCATTACTGATTTCCTCAAATATATAGAACCATATTAATTTATTATGCTGGTTACTTATGTTAACTAGAACTAGCTCCTGGTAACTACCTGGGAAATATGGTTCTTGACCAATACATTTATTTTCTTAGCTCACTAATAATTATACAAGTAATGCTAGTATAATTGTACTTGCACTTTGTGGAGAGCTTAATCCGCTTGAATAGGGTCACTAATAACCATTAACTCTCACAATTTAGGATCCTATCGACGTTGTACACATATATATTTGTTAGACCCAATGTTGATTTTTACAATTAACAGTATTATAAATAGCACAAGTACTACTTGTTTGCCTGTTTTCCAACACCATTAGATGGTTTAAACATACTAAACAAAGTGGTATGTAACCTGATCTGAAAACATCCCAGATCACTTTATATTCCCACTTCCGGTATCATTCCAAGTACACCACTAATAACCTCTAACAAGAGGGAGTGGTAAGCACTACAATTGATTAACACTTTGGACATTGTCCACCAGTATTGTATTGACATTTTTATTTTACCTTTTGCCTTACTCCTTAGTAATATTTAATTAGTGGGGGGATGTAGTATAATCATTTTTATCCCTGATATTTTGATTGTGGGTCCCCAGTCATTCTCGCTGTCTCCTACTGTGGTTTTAACACACTTTATTTTTTTAACTCAATATTAAAAGTTAAGTTTTAAACCTGACATAATTTTTGGACCTCCTTAACTAGTAGATAGTGGCTCATCCGTTTAGTGTTGTAGAGTGCTATTCAAGTACATTCTTTTCAATTGACTCTGCAATTGTTGACTCTCACAAATGCATATACGTATATGCTTTGAATTCTTGCACATTCTCAGTAAGAGTTGGTGACTCAAAAAGTATAAATATAAAAAGACTGTGCACATTTTGTTAATGGAAGTAAATTGAAAAGTTGTTTAAAATTGCATGCTGTATCTGAATCATGAAGTTTAATTTTGACTTGAGTGTCCCTTTAACACCTAAGCAGTTACAATTACTAACTAGTTACAATTACTAACTACCTATTTAAAATAAATACAAACTTACCTGTGAAATAAAAATAAAACCTAAGCTAAACTAAGAAAAAACCTAATATTACTTGTTTAAAAAAAAATAAAATACAAAAAATAAAAAACCTAACATTACTAAAATTAATAAAACCTAACATTACAAAAAAATAAAAACTACAATTACAAAAAATAATAAACACTTAACCCTTTGAGTGCTAATGATGGCTCTGAGCCGTCACAGAGTTTCCCACTCTGGTGCTAATGACGGCTCAGAGCCGTCATGAGCACTCTCCCATATTGAGGGAGATCTGGGGGCTCCTTACTGCTCCTACCCCGTCGATCGTGCCCGTAGAGTGACAGGCATTGCCGGGGCTTCACGTGATGCACGGTGATATCACGGTCAATTACGTGATGACATCACCGCGCAAATTTATTTATACTTAACAATGTTAAGTATAGGAGGAGGGGGCATGCTGCTTAGAAGCCTGTATCTCAGGCATATAAGCAGCTACAGACCCCCAAGACCCACTGTTGGAAAGGTAATCACCTAACCTTTTCCAACAGTGTAAGTCTTGGGGGTCTGTAAAAAAAATAAATAAACAAGTTAAAAATAATGTTTTTCTAAAATTTCAAAAATAAGAAAATTAAAATAAAATATTAGCACCCAGGTGGGAAATGGCTTAGCAGCCAAAGGGTTAAATTACAAAAATAAAAAACTACCATTACAAAAAATAACAAACAAAATTATCCAAAATAATAAAAATGATTTCTATTCTAATACCCCTGTTTAAGAAAACAAAAACAAAAAAACAAAAGAAAAAAGACTAATCTATAATAAACTATCAATATCCCTTAAAAGGGCCTTTTGTCTGGCATTGCCCTAAAGTTAACAGCTCTTTTGCCAATAAATTAAACCAAATACCCCCTTACATTACAACCCCCCAGCCCCCAAACCCCCTAAAATAAAAAAAAACCTAACTAAAAAAACTAATCTACCCATTGCCTCAAAAAGGGCATTTGTATGGGCATTGGCCTTAAAAGGACATCCAGTTAAAATCCTATTGGCTGATTTGAACAGCCAATAGGATTTAAGCAGCACTCATCCTATTGACTGAAAAAATTAAATCAGCCAATAGGATGAGTGCTGCTTAAGGGTACCACAATATAAAAGGGATACCTTGCATTTAATCTTCAGTGTGCGTTGGACAATCGCATGAAGAGGACCTACACGTCGGACCGATGGACCTTCGCCTCTGCGCATCCACCAACTGCTCCACCTCCACCATGAAGATAGAAGATGCTGGACCCACGATGGATGAAGATGGAGCTTTTTTTTTAAGATTTGGGATTTTTTTTATTTTTTAATGGGCTGAAAAAGAGCTGAATGTAGATTAGGTTTTCTTAAGTAAGGTATTTGGTTGAATTTATTGTTAAAAGAGCTGTTAGGGCAATGCCCTACAAAAGGCCATTATAAGGGTTGTTGGTAGTTTATTATAGATTTGTTTTTTTTGTTTTTTTGTTTTTTTTTTAAATGGGCGTATAAGACTAGGAATATTTTTTTATTATTTTGAATATTTAATTTGTTATTTTTTGTAATGGTAGTTTTTTTTATTTTTTGTAATTTTAGTGTATATTATTTTTTGTAATTGTAGTTTTTAATTTTTTTTAATGTTAGGTTTTATTATATTTAATAATGTTAGTTTTTTTATTTTATGTATATTTGTTTAAACAAGTAATGTCTGTTTTTTTTAGTTTAAGCTTGGGTTTTATTTTTATTTCACAGGTAATTTTGTACTTATTTTAACTAGGTAGTAAATAGTAATACTGTAACTAGCTTAGGTATTATTTTTATTTAACAGGTAAGTTTGTATTTATTTTAACTTGGTAGAGTCACTAATATTGTAACTTTAATTTAGGTCTTTTTTAATTATGTTAACATAGGGGGTGTAAGGTTTAGGGGTTAATACTTTAATTTAGGTAGTTGTGATGTGGGGGGGGCGGTGATTTAGAGGTTAATAATTTTATTTAGTGTTTGCGATGTGGGGGGGCAGCGGTTTAGGGGTTAATAGTTTTATTTAGGGAGATGCGATATGGGGGATGGCAGTTTAGGGGTTAATAGGTTTATTTAGTGTTGGCAAAGTGGGGGACAGCAGTTTAGGGGTTAATAGGTTTATTTAGTGTTGGCAATTTGGGGGATGGCAGTTAAGGGGTTAATAGGTTTATTTAATGTTAGCGGTATGGGGGGATGGTGGTTTAGGGGTTAATAGGTTTATTTTGTGTTGGTGATGTGGTGGGACAGTGGTTTAGGAGTTAGTAGCTCTATTTAGTGTTGGTGATGTGGGGGGATGGCAGTTTAGAGGTTGATAGGATTATTTCGTGTTGGCAATTTGGGGGATGGCAGTTAAGGGGTTAATAGGTTTATTTAGTGTTAGCGGGATGGGGTGATGGTGGTTTAGGGGTTAATAGGTTTATTTTGTGTTGGTGATGTGGGGGGACAGTGGTTTAGGAGTTAATAGCTTTATTTAGTGTTGACAATGTGGGCGGGGGATGGCAGTTTAGAGGTTAATAGGTTTAGTTAGTGTTGGCGATGTGGGGGAACGGTGGTTTAGAGGTTAATAAGTTTAGTTAGTGTTGGTGATGTGGGGGGACAGTGGTTTAGGGGTTAATAGGTTTAGTTAGTGTTTATTTAGTATTGGCGATGTGGGGGGGGTGGTTTAGAATAGATTAGTTAGAATGAAGAATGAATATGAAAATTTGGAACTGATTTATTTGTTTTCTGAATTTTTGTGGATTTTAGTTATGGTGCAGAGTCAGAAATTCAGATTCCTCTGAATCTCCGAATCAGCCAAAATTTGGCCGAAAACTAAATTCGGCTGAAACGAATTGCACATGTCTAATATATAGTGGACATTTCCACTTACGGGTGTAGTCACTTTTGTTGCCAACAGTTTAGACATTAATGGCTGTGTGTTGAGTTATTTTGAGAGGACAACAACTTTAAACTGTTATAAATACATACAAGAAAAAACCTGGGCTTAAATAATTTGGTCAAATGCTATAACTAAATCTTCCATTTTGCAGTCTTGCTATGTGCTTTTAAGAGAGTGCCAGACTTTCAGTGTGTTGTTTTAATAATTTTGTTTTGTAATTTTCCCTATGGACTTTGCACCCAGGCTGGTCAGAGGTTAACTGCCTGAGTTGGAGCTGTGCAGATGTGTGAGATTACCCAAGCTTGTGAATATTTCAGTTACATGTGTACCCAGTCCAGTTTCAGAGTGCAGTCCATTTCTGTGTCTTGAATGTGCCAAGGGAAATTACAAAGGCCTGTGTCACCCTTGTTTGGATCTCAGTTTGTATGATTGAAAGCATGCATTGAGGCCTAGTTATCAACGTGTCAACTTACCTGCCTTCGCCGGCCCAATACGCCCGCCTAAGCTCGCCTACCATCGCTGCCGTGGACCTGCAAAATTTCGCCTAAGTTATCAATAAATCTGTCAAAAAGCCGCGCACCAAGTACGGTGCGATGAACAGCGGATTGTGAGAGTTATCACTCATCCGATCTCGCTGCTCTTCGGCTTTTTGAAAGCTTTATTGCTAGCCTGTCACTAAGCACCCACACTAACTACACTGTTCTACCCCCTATACCGGCGCCCCCGGAGCCCCCCGCAACTAAATAAAGTTATTAACCCCTAAACCGCCGCTCCTAGACCCCGCCGCAACTCTTATAAATGTATTAACCCCTAAACCGCGGCTCCCGGACACCGCCGCCACCAACATTATACCTAATAACTCCTATCCTGCCCCCCCTATACCGTCGCCACCTATAATAAAGTTATTAACCCCTATCCTGACGATCCCGGACCTCGCCGCAACTAAATAAATAGTTTAACCCCTAAAACGCCGCTCCCGGACCCCGCCGCAACCTATATTAAACTTATTAACCCCTAATCTGCCCCCCCTACACCGTCGCCACCTATAATACATTTATTAACCCCTATCCTGCCCCCCCCCTAAACCGCTGCCACTGTAATAAAATTATTAACCCCTAAACCTAAGTCTAACACTAACCCTAACACCCCCCTAACTTAAATATTAATTAAATAAATCTAAATAATATTTCTATTATTAACTAAATTAATCCTATGTAAAACTAAATACTTACCTATAAAATAAACCCTAATATAGCTACAATATAAATAATAATTATATTGTAGCTATCTTAGGATTTATTTTTATTTTACAGGTAACTTTCAATTTATTTTAACTAGGTACAATTGCTATTAAATAGTTATTAACTATTTAATAGCTTACCTAGCTAAAATAAAGAGAAATTTACCTGTAAAATAAATCCTAACCTAAGTTACAATTACACCTAACACTACACTATACTTTAATACATTATTTCTATTTAAAACTAAATACTTACCTGTAAAATAAACCCTAAGATAGCTACAATGTAATTAATAATTACATTGTAGCTATTTTAGAATTTATATTTATTTTACAAGTAACTTTGTATTTATTTTAGCTAGTTAGAATAGTTATTAAATAGTTATTAACTATTTAATAACAACCTAGCTAAAAGAAATACAAAATTACCTGTAAAATAAATCCTAACCTTAGTTACAATTAAACCTAACACTACACTATCATTACATTAATTAAATAAATTAAATACAAATAACTACAATTAAATACAATTACATAAACTAACTAAAGTACAAAAAAAGCTAAGTTACAAAAAATAAAAAAAATAAGTTACAAACATTTAAAAAATATTACAACAATTTTAAGCTAATTATGCCTAATCTAAGCCCCTGAATAAAATAACAAAGCCCCCCAAAATAAAAAAAATGCCCTACCCTATTCTACATTAAAAAAGTTCAAAGCTCTTTTACCTTACCAGCCCTTAAAAGGGCCTTTTGCGGGGCATGCCCCAAAGAAAACTGCTCTTTTGCCTGTAAAAGAAAAATACAACCCCCCAACACTAAAACCCACCACCCACATACCCCTAATCTAACCCAAACCCCCCTTAAATAAACCTAACACTACCCCCCTGAAGATCATCCTACCTTGAGTTGTCTTCAGCCAGCCGACCCACCGATGGAACCGAAGAGGAGATCCGGAGCGGCAGAAGTGATCCTCCAAGGGGCGCTGAAGAAGTCTTCCATCCGATGAAGTCATCATCCAGGCAGCACGGAAGAAGTCTTCCATCCGGGCGATGTCATCTTCCAAGCGGCGCTGAAGAAGTCTTCCATCCGGGCGATGTCATCTTCCAAGCAGGGTCTTCAATCTTCTTTCTTCAGGATCCATCTTCATCCCGCCGACGCGGAACATCCTTCTTCCCCGACGGACTAACGACGAATGAAGGCTCCTTTAAGGGACGTCATCCAAGATGGCGTCCCTTCAATTCCAATTGGCTGATAGGATTCTATCAGCCAATCAGAATTAATGTAGGAAAAATCTGATTTTGGCTGATTGAATCAGATCGGAACAGCCAATAGAATGCGAGCTCAATCTGATTGGCTGATTGGATCAGCCAATCGGATTGAACTTCAATCTGATTGGCTGATTCAATCAGCCAATCAGATTTTTCCTACCTTAATTCTGATTGGCTGATAGAATCCTATCAGCCAATCGGAATTGAAGGGACTCCATCTTGGATGACGTACCTTAAAGGAGCCTTCATTCATCGTTAGTCCGTTGGGAAAGAAGGATGTTCCGCGTCTGCGAGATGAAGATGGATCCTGAAGAAAGAAGATTGAAGACCCCGCTTGGAAGATGACATCGCCCGGATGGAAGACTTCTTCAGCGCCGCTTGGAAGATGACATCGCCCGGATGGAAAACTTCTTCAGTGCTGCCTGGATGATGACTTCATCGGATGGAAGACTTCTTCAGCGCCCCTTGGAGGATCACTTCTGCCGCTCTGGATCTCCTCTTTGGTTCCATCAGTGGGTCGGCTGGCTGAAGACAACTCAAGGTAGGATGATCTTCAGGGGGGTAGTGTTAGGTTTATTTAAGGGGGGTTTGGGTTAGATTAGGGGTATGTGGGTGGTAGGTTTTAATGTTGGGGGTCTTTTTCTTTTACAGGCAAAAGAGCTGAATTCTTTGGGGCATGCCCCACAAAAGGACCTTTTAAGGGCTGGTAAGGTAAAAGAGCTTTGAACTTTTTAAATTTAGAATAGGGTAGGGAATTTTTTATTTTGGGGGGCTTTGTTATTTTATTAGGGGGCTTAGATTAGGTGTAATTAGCTTAAAATTGTTGTAATATTTTTTAAATGTTTGTAACTTATTTTTTTTATTTTTTGTAACTTAGCTTTTTTATTTTTTGTACTTTAGTTATTTTATGTAATTGTATTTAATTTTAGTTATTTGTATTTAATTTATTTAATTAATGTAATGATAGTGTAGTGTTAGGTTTAATTGTAACTTAGGTTAGGATTTATTTTACAGTTAATTTTGTATTTCTTTTAGCTAGGTAGTTATTTAATAGTTAATAACTATTTAATAACTATTCTAACTAGCTAAAATAAGTACAAAGTTACCTGTAAAATAAATATAAATCCTAATATAGCTACAATGTAATTAATAAACAAGAAAAAAAGAAAAAAAAGAACCCAGCACATAGAAGGTGGGATCCAAATGATGAATAAAAGTTCCAGTGAAAAAAAGGATAATAAAACGTAGCCTTTATTCAAGTCAGTAAGACTTATACATAAAACCTGCAAAAACACATCTGACCGGTTTCGGCGTGGATAGCCGTAATCCTAGATGTACAATTAGTCACACCTGAGCACCTTTTTATGCACAGGAGTACCTCCCTTTGGGAGTGGTTAAAAACAGCAGAAACAGAAGCAGGTGTAAAAATTTACATATGCATACATATAGCCAGAATAATAGTGTAGCCAATGAGTACGGTTACAAAAACAGTTAAACCTTAATACTATTTGGCTGACTAAACTATGTATGTATAAACTTTGAAACAGATCTAGATAAACCATGAATGAAAAAATATGTATTAAACAACTATGAACAGCTATATTCTTATTAATTAAAGTTGAGCAATGGATTTTTCACCATTTCCTAAGACCCACAAAAGTATGGTAGAAGTACAGGGTAGACCGATAGTGGCAGGCATTGGTTCACTCTTGGAACCTTTGTCCAAGTGGGTGGACCAGTTCCTACAACCACTGGTACAATCCCTACCCAGTTATGTGAGAGATACCTCACACGTATTGTCCAAATTGGAGGGCACAGTCTGGGAGCCTAGTTACAGCTGGATTACCATTGATGTGGTAGGTTTATACTCTTGTATACCCCACAAATTTGGCCTGCAGGCAGTGTCCTTCTTTCTCGAAACATATACGGATTTGTCAGAGGAACACAGAAAGTTTGTCATCAGAGTTGTTGATTTTCTTCTCAATCATAACTTTTTCATGTTTTCTGACACTTTCTACCTCCAGAGACGTGGAACCACCATGGGAGCAAAATTTGCCCCATCATACGCAAATTTATTCATGGGTTGGTGGGAGCGCTTCCACGTCTTTGGAGGTAGAAATTGTTTTGCCAAGCATTTTGTTAAATATATGAGATACATAGATGATCTGCTGGTTGTATGGTCAGCTGGTTATCAGGAAGCCAATGAATTGGTGAAGTATCTCAATGATAACAATGTAGGTTTAAAGTTCACTTTTGAGTGGAACCAGGATAGTGTAAACTATTTGGACATCACTCTGTCTGCAGACAATCTCTCTGGTAGTGTTTCTTCATCCCTATACAGGAAGCCAATTTCTGGCAATACACTATTGCATGCCCGGAGTAGTCACCCCGGACATGTCTTTAGGAGTATAGCCAAAAGCCAGTTCTTGCGAATAAAGCAAAATTGTTCCTCAGATAGGGACTTCCAATCAGAGAGTAATGACTTAAAGAAAAGACTCCATGTCAGAGGCTATTCAAAAACTATCATTAATAGGGCCTATTGGGAAGTAAACCAAACTGACAGAAAGAAACTACTTGAACCTAAAACACTGAATGCCAAGTTACAAACATTGGACAGGTCCAGGCCCACTATTATCACGGCCTATTCAAACCAATATCATTAAGTTTGTCAAATAGTTAAAAGAAACCTTCCGATCCTACGTGTAGACACAGTCTTACGTAAGACTTTAGAGGATGGTTGTAACTTTGTATACAAACGCAATCTTTCATTAGGCAACATGCTTTCACCAAGCTTGTTGCCCAAATCAGAAAGTGGCAGTTCTTGGCTTACTGTCAAGGGTACCTACAGATGTGGCAAAAGATGTTGTGCATCATGTGATCATATTCAAGTGTCAAAAACATTTATTTCAGCTACCACACAGGAAAAATTTGAAACAAGAGGCTGTATCAAATGCGGCAGTAAATATGTCGTTTATCTAATTGAGTGCACACAATGCCTTAGACAGTATGTTGGTCAGACCTCACGTAAAGTTGGAAAACGTATTAGAGAACATCTGTCCTATGTATCTCAAGACAGAGCAGTATCGGTATTAGCCAGACATTTTCTTGAAGTTCATGAGGGAAGAGTTGACACCTTCAGGTGGCAGGCTATCGAGCAAATTATCACACCACGTCGTGGTGGTGATAAGTCACAAATACTCCAAAGACAAGAAATATATTGGATACACAAGCTCGGTAGCCTGCTACCTGGGGGTTTCAACTCAGAGTTCGATATAATCAATTACTGGCATAGATGAACTTATGATCGTTCAATATATATATTTCATACCAATATACATTTCACACCTATGTCCCCTCATATAGTCTGATTTTATTTATTATGTAATAGATGTATTGGGACCTTAACACATTTTGGCTCCCATATATCTTTTTTTACTATGCGCTTATAATCTCTTTTTAGGTATACAATGAAAATGATCGATATACTGTTAACATGTAAATATATATAGTCATTGCTTTCATGGTAGTTTCATTTAACATGTGGCTCCTTTGTTATGATCCTACTATGTGTTTAACAAAAATAATTTATTTTTATTATTTTTTTAACGTGATTATAATCTCTTTAATTGTATGCACTGAACAAGATTGTTATATTGTTAACATGTAATCATATATAGTTATTGCCTTCATGGTAGTTTCATTTAACATGTGGCTCCTGTGTTATGATCCTACCATGTGTTTAACAAAAATTGAATTTTTTAATAAGTTTTGAATAAGACTGTTATACTGTTAACATGTAATCATATATAGTCATTGCCTTCATGGTAGTTTCATTTAACATGTGGCTCCTTTGTTATGATCCTACCATGTGTTTAACACAAATATCTTTTTCTATTGTGTGTATGCATTGAATAAGATCGCTATATTGTTAACATGTAATCATATATAGTTATTGCCTCCATGGTAGTTTCATTTAACATGTGGCTCCTTTGTTATGATCCTACCATGTGTTTAACACAAACATATTTTTCTATTGTGTGTATGCATTGAATAAGATCGCTATATTGTTAACATGTAATCATATATAGTTATTGCCTCCATGGTAGTTTCATTTTTGTGGCTCCTTTGATATGATCCTACTATGTGTTTAACTTAAATTGCATTTTTTTATTCACTACTATCTAGACATCTTTTTAGCAGCCAAATTTTGAGAATATGTATATATACACTCAGTCTGCTATGCATTACTCCTAGCCTGCCATTAATTTGCTCACTTTATATTCATATTTATATATTTATTGAATCCATTGCTCAGCTTTAATTAATAAGAATATAGCTGTTCATAGTTGTTTAATACATATTTTTTCATTCATGGTTTATCTAGATCTGTTTCAAAGTTTATACATACATAGTTTAGTCAGCCAAATAGTATTAAGGTTTAACTGTTTTTGTAACCGTACTCATTGGCTACACTATTATTCTGGCTATATGTATGCATATGTAAATTTTTACACCTGCTTCTGTTTCTGCTGTTTTTAACCACTCCCAAAGGGAGGTACTCCTGTGCATAAAAAGGTGCTCAGGTGTGACTAATTGTACATCTAGGATTACGGCTATCCACGCCGAAACCGGTCAGATGTGTTTTTGCAGGTTTTATGTATAAGTCTTACTGACTTGAATAAAGGCTACGTTTTATTATCCTTTTTTTCACTGGAACTTTTATTCATCATTTGGATCCCACCTTCTATGTGCTGGGTTCTTTTTTTCTTGTTTCATTACATAAGGAAATCAGGGATTCCTTCCTTTCCTAGCACTACAGGATTGTTTGGGAGCTCAGGATGCCTGACACGTCACTACTTGCTTGGGAGGCATTGGACTGTTAGTGAGGAGCCGCGCAGAGTGAGTATATGAATAATTATTGTGACTCCAGCCAATTATGAACTGCTTACACCGGACTACACCCACACAAGAGAAGAGGCACTGAAATCATAAGGTAACATTTAACACAGCAATTTCTCATGCATTCTTTTGAATTATTGACAACATTGTGTTTAAGGCTGTGAATTACCTGCAGACTGTGCTTTTTGCTGACAGCTGAATTTGGATACGTCATGCAGCAATTTTAGCTGATACAGTCTGGATATTTAAAGCTGTATACATGCAATCATATAAGTCACTGAAGTGTGGCTATTATCACTTTCATGCATGTTGTGTCTTCATTGTGACTTGCAATATCATCCTTACTTCAGAGTTTTACCGTATTAGGACCAGTGTGCCATTATTATTGTGTGGGACATAACGGTTTTATTTTATTTTGGCTTGGTAGTTGAAATTCTGAATGAATAGTGTTTATTTTTCATACACTCCCTGCCAGTTGCGCATGGTAACAGCTCCCCCTAGTCTTTCTGTTTCACTCTGTGAACTGTTTTTTCTTATTTTAATGTAATTATTAATTATATTGTAGCTATCTTAGGGTTTATTTTACAGGTAAGTATTTAGTTTTAAATAGAAATAATTTATTAAAGTATAGTGTAGTTTTAGGTGTAATTGTAACTTAGGTTAGGATTTATTTTACAGGTAAATTTCTCTTTATTTTAACTAGGTAAGCTATTAAATAGTTAATAACTATGTAATAGCGATTGTACCTAGTTAAATTGAAAGATACCTGTAAAATAAATATAAATCCTAAGATAGCTACAATATAATTATTATTTATATTGCAGCTATATTAGGGTTTATATTAAAGGTAAGTATTTAGTTTTAAATAGGATTAATTTAGTTAATAATATAAATATTATTTAGATTTATTTAATTAATATTTAAGTTGGGGGTGTTAGGGTTAGGGTTAGACTTAGGTTTAGGGGTTAATACATACAGGGAGTGCAGAATTATTAGGCAAGTTGTATTTTTGAGGATTAATTTTATTATTGAACAACAACCATGTTCTCAATGAACTCAAAAAACTCATTAATATCAAAGCTGAATAGTTTTGGAAGTAGTTTTTAGTTTGTTTTTAGTTATAGCTATTTTAGGGGGATATCTGTGTGTGCAGGTGACTATTACTGTGCATAATTATTAGGCAACTTAACAAAAAACAAATATATACCCATTTCAATTATTTATTTTTACCAGTGAAACCAATATAACATCTCAAGATTCACAAATATACATTTCTGACATTCAAAAACAAAACAAAAACAAATCAGTGACCAATATAGCCACCTTTGTTTGCAAGGACACTCAAAAGCCTGCCATCCATGGATTCTGTCAGTGTTTTGATCTGTTCACCATCAACATTGCGTGCAGCAGCAACCACAGCCTCCCAGACACTGTTCAGAGAGGTGTACTGTTTTCCCTCCTTGTAAATCTCACATTTGATGATGGACCACAGGTTCTCAATGGGGTTCAGATCAGGTGAACAAGGAGGCCATGTCATTAGATTTTCTTCTTTTATACCCTTTCTTGCCAGCCACGCTGTGGAGTACTTGGACGCGTGTGATGGAGCATTGTCCTGCATGAAAATCATGTTTTTCTTGAAGGATGCAGACTTCTTCCTGTACCACTGCTTGAAGAAGGTGTCTTCCAGAAACTGGCAGTAGGACTGGGAGTTGAGCTTGACTCCATCCTCAACCTGAAAAGGCCCCACAAGCTCATCTTTGATGATACCAGCCCAAACCAGTACTCCACCTCCACCTTGCTGGCGTCTGAGTCGGACTGGAGCTCTCTGCCCTTTACCAATCCAGCCACGGGCCCATCCATCTGGCCCATCAAGACTCACTCTCATTTCATCAGTCCATAAAACTTTAGAAAAATGAGATATTTCTTGGCCCAGTCTTGACGTTTCAGCTTGTGTGTCTTGTTCAGTGGTGGTCGTCTTTCAGCCTTTCTTACCTTGGCCATGTCTGTGAGTATTGCACACCTTGTGCTTTTGGGCACTCCAGTGATGTTGCAGCTCTGAAATATGGCCAAACTGGTGGCAAGTGGCATCTTGGCAGCTGCACGCTTGACTTTTCTAAGTTCATGGGCAGTTATTTTGCGCCTTGGTTTTTCCACACGCTTCTTGCGACCCTGTTGACTATTTTGAATGAAACGCTTGATTGTTCGATGATCACGCTTCAGAAGCTTTGCAATTTTAAGAGTGTTGCATCCCTCTGCAAGATATCTCACTATTTTTTACTTTTCTGAGCCTGTCAAGTCCTTCTTTTGACCCATTTTGCCAAAGGAAAGGAAGTTGCCTAATAATTATGCACACCTGATATAGGGTGTTGATGTCATTAGACCACACCCCTTCTCATTACAGAGATGCACATCACCTAATATGCTTAATTGGTAGTAGGCTTTCAAGCCTATACAGCTTGGAGTAAGACAACATGCATAAAGAGGATGATGTGGTCAAAATACTCATTTGCCTAATAATTCTGCACTCCCTGTATATTATAGTTGCGGCGGGGTCAGGGAGCGGCAGTTTAGGGGTTAACATATTTATTATAGCTTGCGGTGGGCTCCGGGAGCGGCGGTTTAGGGGTTAATCATTTTATTAGAGTGGAGGTGGGCTCCGGGAGTGGCGGTTTAGGGGGTAATAACTTTATTTAGTTGCGGCGGTGTAGGGGGGACAGATTAGGGGTGTTTAGACTCGGGGTACATGTTAGGGTGTTAGGTGTAGGCAGCTCCCATAGGAATCAATGGGATGTCGGGCAGCAGCGAACATGAACTTTCGCTATGGTCAGACTCCCATTGATTCCTATGGGATCCGCCGCCTCCAGGGCGGCTGATTGAAAACCAGGTACGCTGGGCCGGAAAAGTGCCGAGCATACCTGCTAGTTTTTTGATAACTAGCAAAAGTAGTCAGATTGTGCCACATCTGAAGTGACGTAAGAATCGATCTGTGTCACACTGAGTCCGGCGGATCGAAGCTTACGTCACTAAATTCTACTTTTGCCGGTCTCTAGCCTTTGATAACTAAGGCGAATCAGCCTCGCCACAAATACGCTGCGGAATTCCAGCGTATTTGAGGTTGACGGCTTGATAACTACCCCCCTTTGTGTGGATGTAGGTTAAGGATCTAGGAAGAAAGAGCTTGAAGTGGTGCTGGGCTTAAAACATTTTAACCAAATGCTAAAACTAAACATTCCATTTTTGCTTTTAATCTTGCTGTGTTCTTGCAATAGAATGCCAGATTTTCTATGTGTTGCATTGATAATTTTGTTTTGTAATTTACCGTATGGGCTTTTCACCCAGGAGGCTGATCAGAGGTTAACTGCCTGAATTGCTGGGAGCTGTACAGCTGTCTGTGACTATCCATGCCTGTGATTTTTTTCAGTGACATAAGATGTGTACCTAGTCCAGTATGAGAGTGCAGTCCATTTTCATGTTATGAATGTGTCTAGAGAAGTTACAATGGCCTGTGTCACCCTACTTTGGATCTCAGTTTTTTTTATTTAAAGCAATTGCATTGTGTGGTTGTACTTTAGGGACCCAGGAAGGAAGATACATTGACATGGTCCTGGGCTTAAACTGTTTGGCTATAACTAAGCTTTCCATTTTTGCTATTATTCTTGCTGTGTGCTTGCAATTGAGTGACAGACTTTCTGTGTGTTGTGTGGATAATTTTGTTTTGTTATTTTCCCTATGGACTTTGCAACTAGACTGGTCAGGGGTTAACTGCCTATGTTGCTGGGAGCTGTTTATGAGTATCAGCTGTCTAGTAGTATTAGATTGTTCCAAACACACATTGCTAGAGGTGAAAATATTCTTTCATCCCACTCCCTTTCTAGCCTGCAATACTGCTCTACACACTTCTTGTCATCTTGAAAACTTTCTTTAATGATCAAAAGCTCAAGTGTAGTGGCAAAGGTCAAATCTTCCTATGTAAGTGATCAAATGCTCCCACTTCTCTAAACAATAAATGGCAAGGTTGGTAAGCTTGTCTACTAATCCACATCATTTACTAAACATCTGAGGCTCCCTGTTTCCAAGAAGCATAAAGGCTGGAATCCCTTACACCACTCTCTCCAGGGAGCTGTAGCCCCTCTGTCCAAGCATCAGGAAGTGTATCTCTGTTGTATTGATTGTAGCTTAAATGCCAGGTATTCTTCAAGTTAAGCACTATAAGAAAATCAAGAAAGTCAAAGCCTCCTTACAATGAACCAGTTAACTCAGCAATGGGGCTTCCTTTATAAGTAATGAATCCACAAATTGAATTGTATATTTTGGAGCCTTATTTACAGTGTTTCATATTATACTAGCTAGACTTATCACCTCCAAATTGTCACAAAACCTCCTCTTGAAATTCTCAACAATATTACTGAGTGTTGCATACAACTCCTTTATACTAAAAGTAGTTAACAAGAAGAAAAAAAATATATGAAATTACAAAAGGTTTAGCATTATATGCACTGCTTCCCAGCTAAACGTGCCTGACCTAATATCAAGGATGAGGCTATACAGTGTTAGAGACCAAGTCCAGTTAGTAAATCAATAGTTGCAGTATATTGAGGCTGTCTACCACAATATATATTTCAATTGTTACAGAAAACACTATAGATCCAGAATATTGCAAATATATGCTTTGATTGCATGTAGATCCACTGATCAATCAAGTATTAAATGCCTTGTGACAGATACGACAATACTGGAACATATCATGGACACTTCATGGAAGTCACCATTACACAAAATCTAATTATTTTAATTAGTTTAATAATTTTAATTAATAAGAAATGTATTTTTTGCTACTGTTTAAGCTCTAAAAATGAACACAGATTCTTGCATACAACTATTTTTTTAAGGGCTTTATGAAATGTAAACTCCGTACCTACTGCCAAAGTAAAAATTGTAATCACATGTTGCAACTATAATCAAATTTAAAAAATTCTTGGTAAGGATATGTTGTACATGTAGTGTCTGGAGGGATGTGGGGTACTAAAATGCTGAAATTGGGTTTTTGCAGAAGAATCGGACAAACTGTAGTTTTCCAAATCCAACTTTGAATAGCTGACCAGTCTAAAGCCATACATCAAGCCATATATTAACTTTTGAAAATAGTGCTTAATGAATGTATATAGAATGGCTCATCCACATTAACTTATGTAATATGCTCAATGGCAAGATTTAAAGGGGCATTAAACATTGAATAAATGCTAGATAGAATGATGTATTCAAAGAAAAGACTTTCGTTTTTTTTTTTTTAATGTATTAGTTGTTTCAATATTAATGAAATAAGCATAAATTGTTAGCTTCCATTAAGCAACAGCATTTCTATGTTGTAATCTAGGTTTCCTTTGTCTAATCATCTCTACTGAGACCTATTGACAGCTTTAAATAAGTCTCTAGAATGTGCAGACAGTTGCTGTGCGCAAAATAAAAGGGTTAAAGGGACATGAAACCCAACATTTTTCTTTCATGATTCAGGTAGAGAATATAATTTTAAACAACTTTCCAATTTACTTATATTATCTAATTTGCTTCATTCTTTAGATATCCTTTGTTGAAGATGAAACAATGCACATGGGTGAACCAATCACACAAGGCATCTATGTGCAGTCACCAATCAGCAACTACTGAGCTTATCTAGATATGTTTTTCAGCAAAAGATATCATGGGAATTAAGTAAATTAAATAATAAAGTAAATTAGAAAGTTTTTTTTAAAACACATGTTCTATCTGAATCATGAAATAAATAAATGTGGGTTTCATGTCCCTTTAAGCCTGGATTCTGAGTTTGCAATTCTAAACATTACTGGAAAGCCTACAATTCTCAGAGTTGAATTAGAGACAATGAGACAAATAAACAATATAGATTAATTAATGATTTTTTTGAAAGTTTCAAGTTTTTTAAAGCATAAAATGTAATGTTTTCCAAATCCAAAATTTATTTTAATGATTTAGTCACTGAAAAAAATAGATTTGTATTAATTTCCAATGCAGTTTAAGAGATTCCTTTGCTACAACATATGCCCATGATCATATACATGTCAAACAGGGCTATGTATTACAATGTCATATATTTTAAATAGACCTTTTTGCAGAGATTGGAAAAAAAGCCCTTCTTTCTAAATGTTCTAAAAGCCAAGACCATTCAACTAATCTAGCAGAAAATTATTATTACTAATAATTTATTTTAACTGTAATAAGTGTAATTGATAAAGACATATATCTGCAATTTAATCAGTGAAAAAATAACATGATAACATCCCTGATAATATTATTTTTTTTTATTTTTTTATTGATTTTAAATGACAAACAAAAAGAATAGATATAATCAATGTATCAGATATTTGCTTTACATCTGATCATCCAAAAAAAGAAAAAATATGTTAAGTCTCTATTCATAAGAAAAAGAAAATTGGAAAACCCTATACATAAACTGTTTGGAGACACAGCTCCTTTCAATTTATAGACATATACGCTTGTGCCAGGTTTAAATTTAAACAAAATAACAACAGCATATTCATATTGTCGAATCCAACCCAAATAAAACTTCCTCAATAGCATATTCATATCATATATTCCAAACTACATAATACCTGATGCAAGGTATATTGCCTCTCAATTTCTATAATAGTCTTAATATGTTATAAGGAGCAATACATTGCTTTATTTATTCATAGCAAAGGGAGGGGGAGAGAACAACACAACAAAACCAAAAAAATCATATGTATGTCCCAAAGGTTTAATTCCCCCCACCCCTTGGCTCTCTGCTGTCAACTGTTCTTCTACGAACCATATTCTAGGTAGTGCCCCTACTTCTATCTGCTGTCTCCCCCACCCAGAAGTTTTAAAATGTGACACTACCTGTCGTTGTAGTCATAATGGGAATGAGTCGATATAAGGCTTCCATTTACTAAAATGGCGGACAATTTGCTTGTTATTAGGATTATTTAAGTTAAACTGTTCATAAGTCATCTGGTACTGGACATTATTAATAAACTCTGATATTTTAGGTCATTTATGTCCTTTCCAGTTCTTTAAGATCAAGTTCCTTCCTATCGGAATAAGTGTATTAATAAATCTGACATTAGTTATGTGAACTGTATAGTTACAAAGAAAGAATATCTTTATAGGGTCCAATTTAAAACAAGTACCCATTATCTCATGCACCAAAAATGTACTTTTTTCCAGAATTGGAAAATTTTTGGGAATGCCCAAAAGCAGTGAACTAAATCTGCATTTTCCAAACCACACTTGTAACACTTTCCTTTATCCTGCGTCCTTTTAGCCATTCTAGCTGGCATAAAATAAGCCATATTTAATATCTTCATATGTGATTCTCTCCAGCTAATGGAGGCCGCTGCCTTAATTAATAATGCCGTAATATGTATAATTTTATCCCTATTTACATGGATCCTATCCTTGTCCCATTTAACTAGCATATTTGTAATATGTCGTTATAATATTATATGCTATCAACAATAGCATCACTGATGAACTGAGAACATTGGGATCCATGTACAAAACAATGGAAGCTGCTCCATAGCCCTTGAGGGGCAGGTTCACACATGCGAGCCTGCTTCCTGCAATGTAAGAAGCAATGGTCATTAGACAGCTGCTTCTTACACTTTTCGACCATCTCTAAGGTGGCGAAAAGAAATCACAGAGAGCTCACTCTTGGTGATTGACAGTCCCTTTTCTTGCACGATTGGTCGCGCAAGTGAAGGGGCAGGCATTATATCAGCGGAATGTGTACTGCTGCATATGGGAGAGCTGACGAAAAGAACCGCTGCCCATAGGTGGTAAAGGTGCACGGACAGCTTCTCAAGTTTAGAATCTGTCAGCATGCCTTTTGATACATGGAGGCCATTGCCTTTTATTGTATTTTATCAACCATAAATCATATTAAAAACTATAGGGATTCCAAAGTTTATATATAATGTTTTTTTTTATGTGATAGTTGCTGTTTTATGTTATATGATTAGTGTTATATATATATATATATATATATATATATATAGTTATATATGTATCAAATATAGAACTTAATTATCTAAAGCTCTATGGTCAAGCAAGTTTTTCACTATTAACAATGTATCTCACTAAGGGGCTAAGCTAAATTTCTATTTACTACTGTGAGATAAATATACATGGGATAGGACACAATAAAATGTGCATGAGTTGAGTTACAGGGGCAAGTGCCCCCTTATTTCAAAGTTATTACACCCCTCTTTCAAATTATGGGCCATATGCCACCCCTAGGGAGTTACTTCAGAGTCCCTGTCTCCCTGCCTGGTTTATTTAGAGGATTATGAGACCACCCACATGAAAGAGAGACCCCTCTCTAATTTTCATGGTAATGATGGTCACCTGCCCCAGGTATACAGAGTTACTGCTTTTGAGAAACATAAACATAAAGGGGTATGAGACCCAAGTATAAAAGTGGGCAACATACTGTTTCAAGTTTGGGATCTTATAGCCCTGTTATTAGTAGGACAATGGGTAAGTAATAATGTTTTAAAGAGGCAAGGCTGATCTTTCAAAGGAGGGGTCACATGCCCACGTGGTTATTCGCTGACCACTGTGTTAATGTCAGAGACATATGCAAATGGAGAAACATCAGAGGGTTGGGGCATCTTCTAAACTGCCCCCCCCCAAACATAATAAATAAACTTGAGATACCTTATTTGAAAGCAGAAGTGCTGCTCTTTCAAATAAAGGATCCTGTGTCCATCCCATTGCCAGCTAATTATTATAACAATGACAAATACATCTCAACTTTTCTATTTTTAGGGCTCTGACACTTTTTAAGAAGCCTTCCTCATTATAATACTATTTAATAACATATGAAAGAATTAAGTTTAATGATTTAAATAAGGGGTTTCATGTCATAGCTAAAAAGTGATCACTTTAATAAGACTGATAACCTAGAAGTAACCACTAGCCTAATTGTTTTGTATTGTTAAAAAAAAATGGAAAACAATTGGAGAATGTAAAAATGGGTGATATTTTGTGGAATTCAGTATAGGATGATTTTTGGTACAGTTTTTTTATGGTGTTTTTTTGTTTTCTTTTTTTTAATGTTTTGCTATGCTGAATGATTTTAGACAGGGGAATAAACATGCATATGATTTTGAAATGGGTTATGCTATCCCTCTGGGAAATCAGAATTCTGCGTAATTTTAAATCGTTATAATATTTGTAGGGTTAGATTGTTTATACCTATTACTTTTCTTCATTAATTGCAAGATTATGAATAGTAACAAAATAATAATTGTTCTATTTCCTGATTTTTAAGTGTTAATTTGCATTGAATCATATAAGCATAAAATAATATATTTTGCTGTTTTGGGGAGGTGAACTGATGCTAAATGTTGGACAATAAAATAATGATAATGTAAATAATATCTCCCATGCTGCTATTAACTATGTACACCATAGAAAATGATACAACAATGTAATCAATTTGTATTCCCTATGGTGGTGTTTTCTCATATTATGCTATTTCTACATAGTAAAGTTATTTTCTAAAAAATACTTGGACTGCTGAAAAAAACGAGGTATAATTTGAGTGGTAGCAACAACAATTGTGATAAAGCACTTAATTAAGGATATATAATCTTCTGTAATCCTAATGATAAAGTCCTGGAAAAAAGGTGAAATAAACATCAGGGGTGCGATCAAATATACGGCGCAGGTTTCGGCACAAACGTGGAAACCCACGCTGCCCGTAATTTCACCTTGCACATTGGAGTATTACATATACTGCGCCGTTAGATGCTAAAGTGGCGTAAGTAGGACAAACTGGCGATCTTCTGAAATGTGCGCAAATACACATTTTAGTCGTCGCAAGTAACTTACGCCAGTATTATGTCCACAGAAAGTGTCAATAAAGAGTAGTTTTATGCAAATTAGGCTAACACTCGTAAAAATGAACCATGATTTCATATAAAAAATGCAACACATAATTACGCTATTCAAAATTCATATATAAACCCATATATAAAGAGATGAAGGTAATACAATTATGATTTCCTATTGTTATCTCCTCCAAGTAGTTGATTGTTTTGAGAAGAAATTTAAAGTAAATAAGCAAGTATATGTCCACAATGTGATAAAGTACCTACAAGCTCAATCCATTTGATTATGTTGTGGCTTCAAACTATTTCAAATACACAAATAAACCTTAAAAAAACAATATCATAGTATACTGTCCCTTTAACCTTGAGATCCTGCTTAAATGTATGTGTTTGTTAAGGCTTCCAGGGAGTTAAGTTGCTTTTTTAGTCAGTGCAAGGGTTGCTGCGCCTGCAATAAGTGGCGAGATGAGAATGGAGTAGATTTTTGGAATTCTGCACGCGTAAGTCCTTACGCTGTATATTGGATACCAAATTGCGTGGCTGTTCTATGTTAGTCTATGGCTAAAAAAAATATGTCCGAAGAGTGAAATATACGCGCGTAACTTGTATGCTACGCCGTATATGTAATACTAAAATTGCGTAAAATTTGGCGTCGCCGGCTTTTGCGGGCGAGGCTGCATATGTAATGGAGGCCCAGATAGTGAAGTCCTGTATAAACAAACTTAAAATAAAATGGAATAGGTCTACTCAGTTCTCAGTAAAACGGCTCATGTATAAAGACACAGATGGATCAGGGAACATCAAACTTGATAAACGTGGTTTATTCGCTCATAAAATCACTCGGGTTAAGGGAAAACTTAAATAATTTGAGTGGTAACTCATAGAAAAAAAGTGTATGTGTAAATACAATATACCTTTAGCACAAGGGGGTGAAAGTGTCAGCAGGGAAAGGGTTAAATAATTATATAAAAAAAAAATAACAATACCTGTACAAAAAGTGAACACCCAAAGTATTTGAACTACAAGTGTATTCACTAACAACTCTAAAATGAAATAAAAAATGTTGATTTAGGTACAGCTCTTAAAAATGTTAATAGCTTTATGGTGGCAAGTAAAAATCCCAAAATAATTTCTTTAACAATTATTTATAAATAAACAATATTATATAGCATGTTAACAAACAGCGGGCTTCTGAACACCAACCCAAGCTCTAAAACTAATGCAAGTAACAATGTTAAAATGTTCAAAAATACTTAGTATATAGTACTTGAATTTTTCAGCTTTTTACTTTTACAGAAAGTCCCAAACTGTTCATAAATACTTGATGACTGAGAACTTGCTTTATTTTGTACATTTTTTTATGACTGCTGCTCAGTATTCAGCGCTTGTAATACCATCTGCCAAAGGTTTCAGTTGACTACAACTGGAGCAATGAATGAATTCAGTAAAGATGCGATCAACAAGTTTAATCCAATTAAAATGCTAGAAGCAGACTCCTTGCATGTTAAAATGTCATGTCATGTTACTGCCAAACAGCTAAGCTAAAGAAAATATAATGAGCTAGGTGTGGCAGTGACTACTCACTACTTGTTATTTGGTGAAATATAAAACAAACTACAATATATTGTCTTATACTTCTTTTGTATTATATGTGGCATATAGCTTGTTAGGTGTTTATACACTTGTATGAGAATAATATGCTATATTAATAACATAGAAAACAAGTACACAATGTTGAAATGTATATTTTAATACTTGTGCAAAATATCTTCAATTATTTGGTTTAGTTAATTTTATTTTATTAATGATTTTGAATATATGGACATTAAAAAAAAAGTAAATTAAGGCTTTTAGCTAATTAATGTACTAAGATTACTTAAAGTGTTTTTAAAAAAAGATGGGCTAAATCCAAGAAATTTGGTAAAACAGAGCTGTCAGATGTCTCATAGTGATTTAATTTTAGTGACTGGATCATACACTACATTACTATCAAGCTATCTCTATCAATAGTGGATTAAATAGGATAGAGCTTTGTAGGCAGATTTTGCTGCTTTTTATAAGGTTGTGATAGGAGGAGGAATTGTTTGAATTTTGATCACAGCCCACATTCTGATCACCCATGTGGATTCCAGAGGCAGCACAAATATCATTGCTTCTGGAATTTATAACTGGTGACTGCTCTAATTATAGTGCAGATACTATCTCTATACGATTACAACTTCTACCATATTTATCACCCAATTACCTAAATAATTATAACTGCACATCTATACCTTGCAATTATTTCCTTTTGATTCCACGTAGGAGGTATAAGTTCAAGTATTCTCTTGAATTGTGAGTGATTTAGGATAAGTGACCAAAATAACACTTTCACTGTATAATAATGAGCTCATCAAAAGGTAATTAAATAAACTAGATAATTAGATTAAGAGACAATTGAAGAATTATATATTTATAAGCCAATTAACAGATAATTAACCGCTGTGAATAGTTAGAAGTTTATAAAACAGTAAATCAAGAAAGGTAACCTAGCCTAAAACACCAGCACCTAGGTGTGACACAAACCTTAACATGATGTCTGCCTGTCCACTTAAAGGGACAGTCTACCCAAAACATTTTATTGTTTAAAAAAATAGAAAATCTCTTTATTACCCATATCCCTAGTTTTGCATAACCAACACTGTTATATTAATATACTTTAGACTCTGTAATTACCTTGTATCTAAGCCTCTGCAGACAGCCCCCTTATCTCCATGCTTTTTACAAACTTGCATAGCCAATTAGTGCTATTTCATAAATAATTCCACGGGAGTGAGACCGTTATCGATATGACAAACATGAACTAGCACTGTTTAACTGTGAAAAGCATCAAGAAAAGAGGCAACCTGCAGAGGCTTAGAAACAGTCAGAAATATAGAGATTTAAAGGTTATAAAATATATTAATATAACAATATTGGTTGTGCAAAGCTGGGGAATGGGTACCATATGTGATATCTATCGTTTTAAACAATAAAACAAATCAAGAAGACTGTCCCTTTAAATTACAAACTTATAGAACTTAGATACATTAAATCACATGCATTGTAGTGAAAACATGGAATTTGAGAATGAAACATAGGGGCCTATCTATCAAGCTCTGAATGGAGCTTGATGCCCCGTGTTTCTGGCGAGTCTTCAGACTCGCCAGAAACAGCAGTTATGAAGCAGTGGTCACAAAGACCGCTGCTCCATAACCTGTCCGCCTGCTCTGAGCAGGCGGACAGACATCGCCGGAAATCAACACGATCGAGTACAATGGGGTTGTTTGACACCCCCCCTGCTGGCGGCAGATTGGCCGCAAGTCTGCAGGGGGCAGCGAGGTCTGTCGGACCTGATCCGCACTGTCGGATCAGGTCCGCCAGACTTTGATAACTTGGGGCCATAGTATATTGATATTGCTAAACAACATAAATGTATCTATAATAGTGAGCTGTGCACATAAGTCAGTAAGTCTTGGATAGTCAGGGAGAACTTGGAACAGTGAAGTATTAAAGGGACATTAATCTCAAAATGTTTATGTCATGATTCAGATAACATAGTATGTAATTTTAAACAACTGTCTACTTTACTTCTATTATCAAATTTTCTTTGTTTTCTTGGTGTCCCTTGTTTTAAAGCAGGAATGTAAGCTCAAGTGCATGCATGTGTCTGCACCACTATATGGCAGCAGTTTTAAAAGAATGTTATGAAGGAAAGTCCAGGAACAAGGAGGAAAGGTAAAACTTCACTTTTATTGTATATTTATTTAAAACAAGGTATTCACCAAAGGAGCCACTGGTGTCAGCAAGTCCTAAATCAAACCATCAGCCTACGCGTTTCATGCCGCAATTGGCACTTAGTCAGAGCCCCTTCCTCCTTGTTCCTGGACTTTCCTTCGTTGATTCCTTTTTGGAGCAGAGGCAGCTCCTGTCAGTTTCTGGTCACCAGCTAGCGTGTCTCCCCCAGGTATAAATGCAATCATATCGGCAATGAGAGGTCAGTGGAACAAGGTAACACATACACAGTGCTAGAGGAGACCATCACGCCAACTGCAAGTAAGAAATTCTACAGCATAACACCGAAGCTTGAAGATGCTGTTTTGGTGAGTGAATACAGTGTGAACTTTCTATTTATGGCTTATAAAGCTATGCTACTTACAGTGTGGGAATGTACTCCATTAGCTAATATATGTAAAGTTTAAATACTGCGTTAGAGGGACATTATTACAGTTTGTTCCATACTTATTTAGCCTGTCTAGTGCCTGGTTCACACAGGGGCAAATACCATACACTCAATACATTTTAGAGGACTATCTTGGTTGGATTGTGGACGGAGACCACTGAACTTTAGTCCCTGCCGGAACCTTTTTTATTACAAGCATTGGTTCTAATTGAAATAGCTTTTAAGCATCCTATTTCTTGTTAAAAAGAACATTATACATTTGCAGGAGCACTAGATAGCAGCACTTTTTCCTGCCATGTAGTGCTTTAGGCATGTGCATGCTTTCTACCTCGGTATCTCTTCAACAAAGAATACTATGAGAATTAACCAAATGTGATAATAAAAGTAAATTGGAATTGCATGCTCTGTCTGAATCATGAAAGAAAAAAATTGTGTTTCATGTCCCTTAAACCTTCATCTTGCTACAAACTAATTGAACCTGTAGTTTCATGAGCTGTAAAGTTTTTTTAGTTAAGAACGCTAGAATTTTTAGGCAGTGTTTTAGGTTTCTTAGAAGGGTTTTTTGTTTTTAGAGGGATGTCAGTTTTTTAGGTGGGGACATCAAGAGTTGTACCTTGTATGATGTGGGAAGGGGAGGGCTCTGATTTTCATTGAATGGAATTCAGCCTCTCTGAGGACAATGAAGATGGGCAATATTGATTACAATTTTCAGATTTAAAAGCAAGCAAAACAAATAATAAAAGAGTAATTCAAACTTTTTAATTGTGAAGAATTACATATTTCATGGGAAATGTAATTATTAATTCAATATCCTTTTACTATTGTAGGTGCAGAAAGATGGTTATAGTGGTTACGGTCAGAGAAGCTTAATTGGTTAAGATCAGTTTAATAACCATGGTCTTCCAGTTAGTTCTGAGGACTGGAATTGAGAAACACAGGTATAGTAGAATAGTAGATCATAGAAAAAACTGGTGCATATGTGTGTGTGTATATATATATATATATATATATATATATATATATATATATATATATATATATATATATATATATATATAGAGCGAGAGAGAGAAATAGAACACATGCACGCTCATGTACACAAACACACAGGCACCAGTGCTTATTGAGGGATGTTAAAAATATCCAAATGTGCTCAGAGAGCTAAAATGTGATTTGAAAAAGAAACACATCTAAAAAGGCTTTGGATCCATATAGCAAAACATGGGAAGAAGAAAAAATGAAGAGAAAATGGGATCCCACTAACAATAATGAATCCATTAAAAAAGATAGATAATGCCTTTACTACCCATTCCCCAGCTTTGCACAGCCAACATTGTTATATTAATATACTTTATAACATTTAAACCTCTACATTTCTGCCTGTTTCTAAGCCATTACAGACAGCCTCTTATAAAATGCTTTTTTATTTGCTTTTCACAACAGGAGACTGCTGTTCATGTGGGCCCTATAAATAACATTGTGCTCATGACCGTGGTGTTAAATGTTTTCCTTATTTATTAAAGGGATATGAAACTCTAAAATGTTCCTTCATGGTTCAGATAGAGCATGTGATTTTAAACATCTTTATATTTTACTTCTATTATCAATTTTTCTTTGTTCTTCTGATATCCTTTGTTCAAAATCAGGGATGTAAACTTAAAAACAGGCCCATTTTAGGAACACTATAGAACAAGAATGTTATTCATTTGCAAGCGCACTAGATGGCAGCACTATTTCCTGCTATGTAATTATCCAGACACCCACCTAGGTATATCTTTAACAAAGAATATTATGGGAGCTAAGCAAATTTGATAATGGAAGTAAACTGTATGCTCTGTATGAATAACAAAATACATGTTTTGGTTTTCTTATACCTTTAACATATTAATAATTAATTCATCATTTAGGGGCTGTTCTGGATCATAAGGTTTAGAAATACCAAAAGTTGACTACTCATCAAGGTAAAGGTGATACTGGTGGTGGACCTTATCTTCTACAATATATTTCTATGTTCAATTTCTACTACGTATTTGTACTTATTCAAAACACTTCTTTTTTACCCCTTTCCTTGATCTGCAAAGAGCACTGTGCATTAAAAAAATACACTGCCTTGTAATTTATGGCATATGGCACCTTTGATGTTGGGGCTGCTATAGTAATGAATGGAACATAGCATCCTAAATCCTGACACTGGTATCCCTATAAAACATTTAACATTCAACATTATGTATTTGTACTTTTCATTTATTTTTAGTCATGCATACAATGTTCCTTCAAATATATTGGCATTTGTTTTTAAGTCAGTCGGACAACTATTTATTTTATTATAATTTATATTTCATGTTTTTGTTCAGATCTGGAATACATTTAGGATTATTATTATTATTTAAGAAATTCAACTCCAAAGAGATGCAAAAACATGAAAGAGAGGAACAATAATAGTACAACTCAATATAGATTACTTTAAAAATAATCATTTTATTTTTATGTACTCACCAAACTCCACTGTAGAAAGCCTTTTCTCAAATCCTGTTCATTAACTCTTCAGGGAGACTTCTTTTCTTCCTCACAGTAAGTATGAAACAGAAGTAGAGAAAAGAACACAGAGTAGAACACAGAACATAAAACACTTGGCACAGTTTGGAATACCACTCACAAGATGTTATGTACAGTGCAACTCACTTAGGCCTAGATTTGGAGTTTGGTGGTAGCCGTGAAAACCAGCGTTAGAGGCTCCTAACGCTGGTTTTAGGCTACCTCCGGTATTTGGAGTCATTAAAAAAAGGGTCTAACGCTCACTTTTCAGCCGCGACTTTTCCATACCGCAGATCCCCTTACGTAAATTGCGTATCCTAACTTTTCAATGGGATTTTTCTAACTCCGGTATTTAGAGTCGTGTCTGAAGTGAGCGTTAGAATTCTAACGACAAAACTCCAGCCGCAGAAAAAAGTCAGTAGTTAAGAGCTTTCTGGGCTAACGCCGGTTTATAAAGCTCTTAACTACTGTACTCTAAAGAACACTAACACCCATAAACTACCTATGTACCCCTAATCTGCTGCCCCTAACACCGCCGACCCCTATATTATATTTATTAACCCCTAACCTGCCCCCCACAACGTCGCAGCCAGCTACCTACAATAATTAACCCCTAATCTGCCGACCGCAAAGCGCCGCCACCTACGTTATACTTATGTACCCCTAATCTGCTGCCCCTAACACCGCCGACCCCTATATTATATTTATTAACCCCTAATCTGCCCCCCTCAACGTCGCCTCCACCTGCCTACACTTATTAACCCCTAATCTGCTGAGCAGACCGCACCGCTATTATTATAAAGTTATTAACCCCTAATCCGCCTCACTAACCCTATAATAAATAGTATTAACCCCTAATCTGCCCTCCCTAACATCGCCGACACCTAACTTCAAACATTAACCCCTAATCTGCCGACTGGAGCTCACCGCTATTCTAATAAATGTATTAACCCCTAAAGCTAAGTCTAACCCTAACACTAACACCCCCTAAGTTAAATATAATTTTAATCTAACAAAATTAATTAACTCTTATTAAATAAATTATTCCTATTTAAAGATAAATACTTACCTGTAAAATAAATCCTAATAGTTACAATATAAATTATAATTATATTATAGCTATTTTAGGATTAATATTTGTTTTACAGGTAACTTTGTATTTATTTTAACCAGGTACAATAGCTATTAAATAGTTAAGAACTATTTAATAGCTAAAATAGTTAAAATAATTACAAATTTACCTGTAAAATAAATCCTAACCTAAGTTACAATTAAACCTAACTCTACACTATCAATAAATTAATTAAATAAAATACCTACAATTGCCT
The DNA here is from genome assembly GCF_027579735.1 of Bombina bombina. Taxonomy (NCBI): domain Eukaryota; kingdom Metazoa; phylum Chordata; class Amphibia; order Anura; family Bombinatoridae; genus Bombina; species Bombina bombina. The sequence continues at coordinate 1,052,358,759 of NC_069500.1, read as the reverse complement.
ACAATTAAACCTAACACTACACTATCAATAAATTAATTAAATACAATACCTACAAATAACTACAATGAAATAAACTAACTAAAGTACAAAAAATAAAAAAGAACTAAGTTACAAAAAATAAAAAAATATTTACAAACATAAGAAAAATATTACAACAATTTTAAACTAATTACACCTACTCTAAGCCCCCTAATAAAATAACAAAGCCCCCCAAAATAAAAAAATGCCCTACCCTATTCTAGATTACTAAAGTTAAAAGCTCTTTTACCTTACCAGCCCTGAACAGGGCCCTTTGCGGGGCATGCCCCAAGAAGTTCAGCTCTTTTGCCTGTAAAAAAAAACATACAATAACCCTCCCAACATTACAACCCACCACCCACATACCCCTAATCTAACCCAAACCCCCCTTCAATAAACCTAACACTAAGCCCCTGAAGATCTCCCTACCTTGAGTCGTCTTCACCCAGCCGAGCCAAATTCTTCATCCAAGCGGAGCAAGAAGAGGTCCTCCATCCGGTAGAAGTCTTCATCCAAGCGGGGCAGAAGAGGTCTTCCATCCAATTGAAGTCTTCATCCAAGCGGGATCTTCTATCGTCATCCATCTGGAGCGGAGCGGCAGGATCCTGAAGACCTCCGACGCGGAACATCCATCCTGGCCGACGACTGAACGACGAATGACGGTTCCTTTAAATGACGTCATCCAAGATGGCGTCCCTCGAATTCCGATTGGCTGATAGGATTCTATCAGCCAATCGGAATTAAGGTAGGAATATTCTGATTGGCTAGCTTTATTGCTAGCCTGTCACTAAGCACCCACACTAAACTGTACTGTTCTACCCCCTATACCGGCGCCCCCGGAGCCTCCCGCAACTCAATAAAGTTACTAACCCCTAAACCGCCGCTCCTAGACCCTGCCGCAACTCTTATAAATGTATTAACCCCTAAACCGCCGCTCCCGGAGCCCACCGCCACCTACAATATACCTAGTAACCCCTATCCTGCCCCCCCTATACCGTCGCCCTCTATAATAAAATTATTAACCCCTATCCTGCTGATCCCGCACCTCGCCGCAACTAAATAAATAGTTTAACCCCTAAAGCGCCACTCCCTGAACCTGCCGCAACCTATATTAAACCTATTAACCCCTATCCTGCCCCCCCTACACCGTCGCCACCTATAATAAATTTATTAACCCCTATCCTGCCCCCCACTACGACGCCGCCACTGTAATAAATTTATTAACCCCTAAACTGATGTCTAACACTAACCCTAACGCCCCCCTAACTTAAATATTAATTAAATAAATCTAAATAATATTTATATTATGAACTAAATTAATCCTATTTAAAACTAAATACTTACCTTTAAAATAAACCCTAATATAGCTACAATATAAATAATAATTATATTATAGCTATCTTAGGATTTTTTTTTATTTTACAGGCAACTTTCAATTTATTTTAACTAGGTACAATAGTTATTAAATAGTTATTAACTATTTAATACCTACCTATCTAAAATAAAGAGAAATTAACCTGTAATATAACAACTAACCTAAGTTGCAATTACACCTAACACTACACTATCATTAAATAAATTATTCCTATTTAAAACTAAATACTTACCTGTAAAATAAACCCTAAGATAGCTACAATATAAATAATAATTATATTGTAGCTATCTTAGGATTTATATTTATTTTACAGGTAACTTTGTATTTATTTTAGCTAGTTAGAATAGTTATTAAATAGTTATTAACTATTTCATAACTACCTAGCTAAAAGAAATACAAAATTACCTGTAAAATAAATCCTAACCTAAGTTACAATTAAACATAACACTACACTATCAGCCAATCGGAATTAAGGAAGGAAAAATCTGATTGGCTGATGGAATCAGCCAATCAGATTCAAGTTCAATCCGATTGGCTGATCCAATCAGCCAATCAGATTGAGCTTGCATTCTATTGGCTGATCGGAACAGCCAATAGAATGCGAGCTCAATCTGATTGGCTGATTCCATCAGCCAATCAGATTTTTCCTACCTTAATTCCGATTGGCTGATAGAATCCTATCAGCCAATCGGAATTGAGGGGACGCCATCTTGGATGACGTCCCTTAAAGGAGCCTTCATTCGTCGTAGTCCGTCGGTGAAGAAGGAGGTTCCGCGTCGGCGGAAGGAAGATTCAAGACCCGGCTTGGAAGATGACATCGCCCGGATCGAAGACTTCTTCAGCGCCGCCTGGATGATGACTTCATCGGATGGAAGATTTCTTCAGCGCCCCTTGGATGATCACTTCTGCCGGTCCGGATGTCCACTTGGGTTCCATCACTGCTCGGCTGAGTGAAGACGACTCAAGGTAGGATGATCTTCAGGGGATTAGTGTTAGGTTTTTGTAAGGGGGGTTTGGGTTAGATTAGGGGTATGTGGGTGGTGGGTTTTAATGTTGGGGGGTTGTATTTTTCATTTACAGGCAAAAGAGCTGAACTTTTGGGGGCATGCCCCCACAAATGGCCCTTTTAAGGGCTGTTAAGGTAAAAGAGCTTTGAACTTTATTTAATTTAGAATAGGGTAGGTTTTTTATTTTATTAGGGGGCTTAGATTAGGTGTAAGTAGCTTAAAATTGTTGTAATATTTGTAAAATGTTTGTAACTTATTTTTTTATTTTCTGTAACTTAGCTTTTTTATTTTTTGTACTTTAGTTAGTTTATGTAATTGTATTTAATTGTAGTTATTTGTAGGTAGTTTATTTAATTAATTTAATGATAGTGTAGTATTAGGTTTAATTGTAACTTAGGTTAGGATTTATTTTACAGGTAATTTTGTATTTCTTTTAGCTAGGTAGTTATTAAATAGTTAATAACTATTTAATAACTATTCTATCTAGCTAAAATAAATACAAAGTTACCTGTAAAATAAATATAAATCTTAAGATAGCTACAATGTAATTATTAATTATATTGCAGCTATCTTAGGGTTTATTTTATAGGTAAGTATTTAGTTTTAAGTAGGAATAATATATTAAAGTATAGTGTAGTGTTAGGTGTAATTGTAACTTAGGTTAGTTTTTATTTTACAGGTAAATTTCTCTTTATTTTAGCTAGGTAAGCTATTAAATAGTTAATAACTATTTAATAGCTATTGGACCTAGTTAAAATAAATTGAAAGTTGCCTGTAAAATAAAAATAAATCCTAAGATAGCTATAATATAATTATTATTTATATTGTAGCTATATTAGGGTTTATTTTACAGGTAAGCATTTAGTTTTAAATAGGATTAATTTAGTTAATAATAGAAATATTATTTAGATTTATTTAATTAATATTTAAGTAAAGGGGGCATTAGGGTTAGTGTTAGACTTAGGTTTAGGGGTTAATAACGTTATTATAGAGGGCGGCGGTATAGGGGGGCAGGATAGGGGTTAATAGGTATAATGTAGGTGGCGGTGGGCTCCGGGAGCGGCGGTTTAGGGGTTAATACATTTATTATAGTTGCGGTGGGCTCCGGGAGCGGCTGTTTAGGGGTTAATACATTTATTATAGTTGCGGTGGGCTCCGGGAGCGGCAGTTTAGGGGTTAATACGTTTATTATAGTTGCGGTGGGCTCCGGGAGCGGCGGTTTAGGGGGTAATAACTTTATTTAGTTGCGGCGGTGTAGGGGGGACAGATTAGCAGTGTTTAGACTCGGGGTACATGTTAGGGTGTTAGGTGCAGACAGCTCCCATAGAAATCAATGGGATGTCGGGCAGCAGCGAACTTGTACTTTCGCTATGGTCAGACTCCCATTGATTCCTATGGGATCCGCCGCCTCCAGGCTGGCGCTTTGAAAACCAGGTACGCTGGGCCGTAAAAGTGCCGAGCGTACCTGCTAGTTTTTTGATAACTAGCAAAAGTAGTGAGATTGTGCCGCACTTGTGTGCGGAACATCTGGAGTGACGTAAGAATCGATCTGTGTCGGACTGAGTCCGGCGGATCCAAGTTTACGTCACAAAATTCTACTTTTGCCGGTCTCAAGCCTTTGATAACTAAGGCGAATCAGCCTCGCCACAAATACGCTGCGGAATTCCAGCGTATTTGAGGTTGACGGCTTGATAACTAGGCCCCACTGTCCTTCCTGTTAGTGAATGAACAAGTTCACAGATATAAACAATTAGTCTTCTAAACTGAACAGCACCACCTACAGCCTTAATGATGTTCATACATGTGGTACAGTACATACTGTTGTATATCCCAACACCTCTTCTAAACCGAATGTACGTAATTTTACTACATTCCGTTTCTTTTGAAAAAAACAGTGACGTTCCTTTGCAACAGTTTAGTGAGTGCATCTGCAGTCATCTCTTCCGATGGGCAATATTGAATGTCAATAATGCCTTGTTCTTGCATGTCCCTGAGCAAATTATATTTTACATCAATGTGCTTGGTTCAAGGATTAACTCTTTCTGATTGTGTCAACTTTATACACCCTTGGTTTTCTTCAAGAATTGGTATGGGTGTAGACACATCCAGTCCCATATCTAGTAGAAGTTGACTAATCCAAATTGCTTCTTGACATGCATGTGCTGCTATATATTCTGCTTCAGTTGATAAGAGTGTAACAGTCACTTCTTTTCAACTAGACCAACTTATATTGCCTTCTCCATACTGGAAGATATAACCACTTGTAGGCTTGCGGTCAGTGGTATCTCCGGCCCAATCAGCATCAGCATTTCCAATTAGTTGGGTTTAATGTTGCTGGCAGTCACAGCTTCATCTGAATTGTTCCTTTTAGGTACTGTATCACCCTCTTTACTGCATTCCAGTCACTTTGACATGGTGTCAAAACTTTATACGGAGAATACCCTCTGCTGTGGCAATGTCTGGTCTTTTCACAGTGGCAATGTATAGCATTTTTCCAATTGCCCTGCGGTAATTGTCATTATTGGGTAAGAAGTTTTCTATTCCATTGTATTTCAGGTAATCTGGTTCCATAGGTGTTTTCACTTCTTTTGCATATTGCATGTGAAACTGCTCTGATATTTCTGTAATCTTCTGACTTTGGTTAAGAAGATAGCTTCCATTCTCTTCCCTCTCTATTTGAATTCCTAAATAATGAGTGATGTTCCCTAGTTCTTTCATCTCAAAGTTATGTTTCAATATGTGAACTATTCGGTCGTAATCCCCTTCTTGTTCAAAACAAGTTATGATGTCATCAAAATAAATTAGGATGTATATCCATTTGTTTTCTTGATGCCTTTGTATATAAACTTGGATCTGCTTTGCTTCTTGAGAAACCTTCTTTCATGAGTACTTTGTTCACTTTTTCATTCCACATTCTCCTCACAGTTGCTTTAGTCCATTGATGCTCTTTTGAAGTTTACATAAAAGGTTCTGTCCCTTCTCAAATCCAGGTGGCTGTTCCATGTAGAGATCCTCCTTGATGTCTCCATATATGAAAGCAGTTTTTATGTCCAGGTGCCTCACTTGCATTCCCTTTCTGGCTGCAATGCTAAGGAGTGCTCTGATGGTGAAGTGCTTTACAACTGAAGCAAAAGTGAGTGTCCAGGTTTTATTTTCCTGAAGTGATTTTATTTCTTCTTCGGGCTGCCTTTCTCCATTGATTGGCATCCCTTTTTGGCAATTTTTTCCCAGGATGTTGGTTCACCAACCGAGTCGATTTTCTGATTTTTGGTTGTTCTACTAGTTTGTGAGTAGCTAATTTTTCTATTGAAAGCTCCACTTCTTGTTCTGATTCCTGCATAGCTTCACTTTGGTCAACATCTCTTGCTGGTTCAGTGGAAAATGTATTTTCATGGCTTTCGAGGGACATTTTTTCTGATGTTTGGCTTTAATAAAAAAAAACACTGCAGCTTATTGTGATCTTGTTCGTCTTTGGGTGAATGATTCTATATCCCTCACTTTGTTCACTGTAGCCCACCATAATGCCTTCTATGGCTGTGTTCTCTAATTTGGAGAGTTTCTCACTTGGTTTTACATCTGAACACTCTTATATGCCCCATACTAGGTTTTGATCCGTTCCACATTTTATATGGGGTACTTTCCATAGTTTTCGATGGTTGCCTGTTCTGTAAGTATGTTGCAGTCATTATTGCTTCACCCAGCATTGGTTAGGTAAATTGGCATCTGAAAGCATGCATCTGGCCATTTCTATGAGGGTGCGATTTTTACTTTCTGCAACACCATTTTGCTCAGGAGTGTATGGTACAATTGTTTGGTGTACAATACTTTGTTCCTTTAGGTATAACTCCACTTCCTTACTCATATATTCCCCTCTATTGTCGGTATGTATTATTCCTGGTTTCCATTGAAATGTGTTGCTAAATGTAGCTATAAATTCTTGAAGTTTCTCTGATGTCTTGCTTTTGTGCTTCATCAGATATGTTGTTGTGTACCTGGAATAATCGTCTATGAAGGTCAGTAAATATCTGTTCCCACCAGGTGTGGGGCTTTTCATTGGTCCACACACGTCACTGTGTATGAGTTTTATGGGGTGAATGGTTTTTCTTTGACTGGCTTGTGGAAGTGGGGTACATGTGGCCTTTGCTTTGATACAACATGTGCACTTCATGAGCATGTGGCAAGGCAATATTATCATGTCTTCTGATAAACCTCCCTTTGCAAGTTCCTTTATGGCTTCTGGGTTTCGATGCCCTAATCGTCTGTGTCACAGATGGATACATTTGTTGTGTGGATTATGAATGGTTGTTTTGGCTTGCTCCCTTTCAGTGATGGGTTTGTACAGGTGTTCATTCAACCTTCCTTTTGCTAGGATTTGTCTCCTGTTTCGAATTGTGCATTCATTGCCTTGGAACTGGACTGTAAGTCCATTGTTAGCAAGGGTTTTCACTGATTGGAGGCTTCCTTCTAAACTTGGGACACACAGAACATTCTTTACTTGGATGCTTTGCTTATCTACTGATGGTGTGATGCAATTCAGGAACCCTTGATTGTTACCTTCCGCTGTAATACTTTTCCCATTTGCTAGGAAGACTTTGTCTTTTGCATTGAAATCAATTTCTGTGAAGAATGTCTCATTACTGTCATGTGACTAGTTGCCCCTGAGTCAATGCACCATCCATGTGGTGTACTATTCTGAGTCATTTTAAAGCTACCGCTCCATGATGCAGCTGCAGTTTCCTTTCTGGCTGCCTTAGCTCTTTCTCTTGTGGGTGGCTCTTACCTTCACTGTTCAGCTTTCCAAATTGAGCAGTTATTTTTCAGATGACTGGCCTTTTTGCAGTGAAAACACAGTCTGGATTCTCTGTTTTGGCTTTGTGCCTTCTTGAACCTTCAGAGCTACCTCTGATTTCTCATTTTCTTCACTATGCATGTTTTCCTTTCTTCTATTGTGTTTATCAATTATTTTTCCCTTAGCATATTCTAGTGTTAGTTCTGGCTCAGGTCTAGTTTCTAGAGCATTGATAAGGGCACCATATGACTCTGGAAGGCTGCATAGTAGCAATGCTACCACGTGATTGTCTTTAATTTCTTCTCCAATTGCACATACCTGTTCCACAATCTCTAGCATAGCATTCACATGTTCACACATTTCCTGGCTTTTTTCCAGCCTTATCTACAGTCTGCGCAGCATATATAGTTTACTGTTTAAGTTTGAACGTTCATGCAGTTTTTGTAGTGCAGTCCACATACCTTTAGTTGTGATTTCTTTTCTTATATTAATTAGTTGATCATCCTCCACTAATAGGCTTATAACTGCTTTTGCTTGCCTGTTTTTCTTGTCCCATACTTCTGGGTTTTCAGTGGCTCTGTTTGTATCCAGCACCTCCCATAAGTCATCTTTTGATAACAGCATTTGAAGCTTAAACTTCCACAGCTGGTAGTTGGTATTGTTGAACCTTGCTATTGCATATTTTACATCTGAACCACTTGCTATTTTTCAGTAAATAGGATGCAGCGCTTGTTTCCTCACACAGTATTTACATAGATCATAGATGCAACACTTACTGACTTGTAGTTTTCCTTTAGTGTCTGGGCACATAACCTGTTGCTTATGTATCAAAAAGACACTGGAAGCTTTTAGGAATACTACATTAGGCTTTACTTATACAGATGCAACAGCAGCATTTAGAACATACCAATCACTTACAAAACAGTAGTCAGCACACAGAGAGGAGAAAAAAATAGAGAAAAAGAACACAACTTCCTTTCTGTTAGTGAATGAACAAGTTCACAGATATAAACAATTAGTAATCTAAACTGAACAGCACCATCTACAGTCTTAATGTTGTTCATACATGTGGTACAGTACATGCTCTTGTATTTCCCAACACAGACAACTCTGTGAATAAAATCACAAAGAAAGAGGGCGCCTCTTAGTGCAACACTGATATAATGATGAATAATGCAAATTTTAATCTGAAATGATACTCACAAAGGGAGCAGCACCCAATGTGCTAAATGGCGCAGGCTGGGGATTCGCAGTGACCCAGCTACACTGATCCTGCAATAGGATGTAGAGATCCAAGATATCCAGGTGGTATGGTAGATAATTGACAAAGGACAGAGAGCTGTGAATAAAATCACTAAGAAGAAGGGCGCCTCCTAGTGCAACACTGATATAATGATGAATGAAGCAAATCTTGAACTGAAATGATACTCACAAAGGGAGCATCACCCAATGTGCTAAATGACACAGGCTGGGGATTCACAGTGACACAGCTGCACTGATCTTGCAATAGGATATAGGGATCCAGGATATCGAGGTGGTGTGGTAGGAAAAACAGGTTCAGGCTTCCATACGTTACAACATATATTTATGTTTAAAAAAAAGATGTTTAAAAACAAAAAGGGTGATAGACATCACCCATAAGATATAAAACAAATGTTGTGACAGATTTCAACACGTTTCTCAGCTCCAACTTGCTGTTTCCTCAGGCATCTGTTCAACTAATGGAAGCACTGACTTTTAAACCTATAGGTGAACCTGATAACTCCTCCCTACCCATGTGTCTAAGATTATACTTAATTGGCAATTATCTATCCATATCCTGCATATATTGTATGTGGCACTATACACAAAAAAATATTTTATAAAGTACTTCAGCAATCAAATATTAGTAACCCATAACATTATAACCTCATAATAAGCCATTGGACATTTAGTGAAGCATAAAGAAATATATGCAATAAAGGAATCCACCATTTGAAATAAATATAATATAAATATACAATTGGCCCCATAGGGGTTAATTATGTTGTACATTCATACATAAAAAATACCTTTATAAATATATACAAATTTATCCCATTCCACTCTCTTTACCTGAATCAATGCCTTGACAGTTATGTTTGTACATTGCTATAACTATATATGTGCGTACCTGTAGATTTATACTGAACAAGTACTCAGTAGTTTTTAACCTGCAAAATTTGCGTGTCAGTTTTACACGGTTTTAATTTAGACCATCAATACCCAAATCATTCAGATGATGCTTCACCTTAAGGAGGCCAATATAATATCGCCACCTTAAACTTTTATCATAATTTTTGGGAAACCTTAGTTACTAACTAGCATACGTTTGTGGGCTGTTTGCTACTCCATTTTCGATGTTGCAAATAACATGCACAAATCCAGAGCCTGTCAGTAAGGAGTGTATCTGTAAAAAGTAGGAATAGCGTGATTGGGTATGTGTTAGAGGAGTGTGAGCTCATGAATGATAGAAAGAGCGTGATTGGATGTTGCTTGTGGGGGTGTGTGCATCTTGTGTAGGTGTGTAGAAGCGTCATCATGATGTGGTGACCAGTTTAGAATGATGTGTAAAAAAATAAGATTGCGTGAAGTAATCACTATTGATGTGAAAATACAATGTAGATAGTCCTTGAAGATATCTAAGTGACAATCTGTTGTGACATAACGTGCTAGTGGCGATTGACCTTAGAATGTGATTATAAGTATTTTGGAATAAAAATCAAAAAGGTGTGTGTCTTGTACATGTCAATGTATATTGGCAATACCATATAAAAAATAATAACCACTAGTGTATTATTACTACAGGATCAATGTGCTACCTTACAAATATGACAATGTTTCATTCATAAACCTAGATTCAAAAAAGATTATGAGACCTATAATAACAATAAATGTTTATATAAATGAATATATATTGTATAAAAAATATATATAGTGTTGGTATAGCTATCTAATAAAGTGATATATGGTGCGACCTAAAATAACTCTATAAGACTATAGTGTAGTACTACTTAGGGGTATACAGTGATAAAAACAATCAGATCCATGAAGACCTTTATAAGTGTTATGATCATAGTGAACCATCTTAAAGCGTGTGGTGACCTAAATATGATAAATTTTTAGGTGTGATCAAATGTCTGATATGATATGTATACAATTATATTGATATATCTGAATATACTAATCATATACCTCAATATCTATTACATTATAGATGTATCTGTGGCTCCAGTGACTGTATGCATATTCAACACTGTGTATGAATTGCTCCTATATATTAATTTTGTGTTGCAGGCATGTTAGGACTAAATGTGTAATGTAAATGATATTGATATAAAAATAAATTTCAATTTAAATGAAAATAAAGTTGTGTGTATATGTGAAATGTTTATGTGTACTCAAAGTGCTCCTATAATCTAATAATGGGTAGATAAGGACATAAAAAAGGAGATCTATGATCTAGGAGAGTATACTCTCATGGTGAATTAGATAATATTGACTGATAAGGAAATAATATTACTAACTAATATTGAATATAGAATATTGACTATGGTGCCATATTATTTATGGATGGTTTTAAAATACAATAATGTCTGATAATATAATAATAGTCTAAGTGTATTAGCTCAATTGTTCTATATGTCATGTTCCAAATGTGATTAATGTGCATGAATTATTATCAAAATATTGGTCCATATAAAGTCGAGGGATTACATATTTTTCCCTCATCATGATGTTTAGAATGCGGCCATATCAATATTTTCATTTAAACCATCTGGGAAAAGGCTCCCAAATTTGAAAATCCAATATGTTTCCCTTTGACGGAGTCTGGTGTATTTATTGGACCCTTTCAAAAGTGGGATACTCTCCAGAGGGGTTATGTGAAAACTGCACATACCTCTATGCTGGCAAATGTTATGGTGTCTGGACACACTACGTTTAGTACTATTCTTAATGATGTTCCTAAAATGCTCACCCCACCTCTTTCTCAGATTTCTGATGGTACGTCCTAAATATTGGACTCCACATTTGCATGTTAACACATATATTACAAAGGTGGAACTGCAATCTAGTCTTCCTTGAATGGAAAAGGTACGTTTAGTTGATTGTGAGGTTACACTTTTAGCTCCATGGGAGATATATTGGCACATATTGTACCTTTTCACATTACAGCTGTACGCTCCCTTGATGGTTTGTTTATTTCCTAGGGAGCTACCCCTCACATTAGATTTTTTATTCATTACAATTTTACTGGGTGACAATTTTTGTTTTAGCGTCGGAGCCCTTCTGAAAGAGATTTTGGGTTTAAATCTATTAATCCTTTAAGTATCGGATCCTTCTGTAAGAGGTACCAATGTTTATTTATAATCTTTTTGATTATTTTATAGTTGGAATTGTAGTTGGTAATAAATTACATTTTTAATTTATCTGTGCTATTCTGTTGATTAGATTCAGTGATGGCTATAGGATCAAGGATATTATTCCTTTCTAATGCCCTTGCTTTCAAATACCCTTCATGAATGAGTTGTTCTGGGTACCCCTTATCTCCAAACCTTTCTTTTAGGATTTTTGCTTGTTGGTCATATAAATCTATTGATGAGCAATTCCTTCTAATTCTGCAGAGCTGACTATATGGAATATTCTTCTTCCAACTAATTAAGTGATTACTGTTATAATGTAGAAAATTATTGCTATCTACTGATTTGAAGTAGGTATTTGAAGCTATATATTTGTTATTGTCCCATGATAGTATGATATCTAAATATTCTATAGATTCTTTTTGTATATTACTTGTGAAAGATAGACCAGGTTCTGTCCCCAGTTCTAATGATAAATATATGTTTGTTCAAATTGACCCATAACTAAATTCGCAAAACTGGGGGCGATAGTGATTATTTCACACAATCTTATTTTTTTACACATCAATCTACACTGGTCACCACGTCATGATGACGCTTCTACACACCTACACAAGACACACACACCCCCACAAGCAACATCCATTCTAGCTCTTTCTATCATTAACAAGCTCACACTCCTCTAACACATACCCAATCACGCTATTCCTACTTTTTACAGATACACACCTTACTGACAGGCGCTGGATTCGTGCATGTTATTTGCAACATCAAAAATGGAGTAGCAAACAGCCCACAAACTTATGCTAGTTAGTAACTAAGGTTTCCCAAAAATTATGATAAAAGTTTAAGGTGGCGATATTATATTGGCCTCCTTGAGGTGAAGCATCATCTGAATGATTTGGGTATTGATGTTCTAAATTAAAACCGTGTAAAACTGACAAGCAAATGTTGCAGGTTAAAAACTACTGAGTCCTTGTTCAGTATAAATCTACAGGTACGCACATATATAGTTATAGCAATGTACAAACATAACTGTCAAGGCATTGATTCAGGCAAAGAGAGTGGAATGGGATAAATGTGTATATATTTATAAAGGTATTTTTTTAATTATGAATGTACAACATAATTAACCCATATGGGGCCAATTGTATGTTTATATTATATTTGATTTAAATGGTGGATTCCTTTATTGCATATATTTCTTTATGCTTCGCTAAATGTCCAATGGCTTATTATGAGGTTATAATGTTATGGGTTACTAATATTTGATTGCTGAAGTACTTTATAAAATATTTTTTATGTATAGTGTCACATACAATATATGCAGGACATGGATATATAATTGCCAATTAAGTATAATCTCAGACACATGGGTAGGGAGGAGTTATCAGGTTCACCTATAGGTTTAAAAGTCAGTGCTTCCATTATTTGAACAGATGCCTGATGAAACAGCTAGTTGGAGCTGAGAAATGTGTTGCAATCTGTCACAACATTTGTTTTATATCTTATGGGTGATGTCTAACACCATTTGTTTTTAAACATCCTTTTTTTTCAATAAATATATGTTGTAACATATGGAAGCCTGAACCTGTTTTTCCTACCACACCACCTCGATATCCAGGATCCCTACATCCTATTGCAGGATCAGTGCTGCTGTGTCACTGTGAATCCCCAGCCTGTGTCATTTAGCACATTGGGTGAGGCTCCCTTTGTGAGTATCATTTCAGTTCAAGATTTGCTTCATTCATCATTATATCAGTGTTGCACTAGGAGGCACCCTTCTTCTTTGTGATTTTATCCACAGATCTCTGTCCTTTGTCGATTATCTACCATACCACCTGGATATCTTGGATCTCTACATCCTATTGCAGGATCAGTGTAACTGGGTCACTGCGAATCCCCAGCCTGCGCCATTTAGCACATTGGGTGCTGCTCCCTTTGTGAGTATCATTTCAGATTAAGATTTGCTTCATTCATCATTATATCAGTGTTGCACTAGGAGGCGCCCTCTTTCTTTGTGATTTTATTCACAGATCTCTGTCCTTTGTTTATTATCTATAAGAGGAGCTGCTCATATCCACAGGAGTTCATGTGTTTTATTTATTATTATTATTATTATTCTTTATTTATAAAGCGCTGACAGATTCCGCAGCGCTGCCCATGGGTACAAGGATAACAGTACAATGGAGACGCAATACGATAAGACAAAATTTTACAGACAAAAACAGGGGGAATTGAGGGCCCTATTCCCATGGGAACCTACAATCTAGATGGGTAGGATGGGAAACATGAGGTGGGGACTGCAAAGGTGAGAATGATATTAGTGAGGAGATAGAGGGCAGCTGTTAGTTAAGTGTAGTTTGTTAATAAGTGGAGTGATAAGCTTCCCTAAACAGAAAGGTCTTTAGGGAACGTTTAAAGGAGGAGAGGTTAGGGGCAAATCTGACAGCACAAGGAAGTGCGTTCCAGAGGGTTGGTGCAGCCCGAGAGAAGTCCTGTAGTCTAGCATGAGAGGAGGTGATGGTAGAGAAAGCAAGAAGCAGATCATTGTTGGATCTTAGGGGGTGGGAAGGAGTGTATTTGTTGATAAGTGAGGACAGGTAGGGTGGGGCAGCATTGGTGAGGGCTTTGTAGGTCAGGGTGAGGATTTTGAATTTTACTCTGTTGTGAATGGGGAGCCAGTGAAGGGACTCACAGAGAGGTGCAGCAGAAACAGAGCATCGAGAGAGGTGGATTCGTTTGGCAGATGCATTAAGGATGGATTGGAGGGTAGAGAGGCAGGAGAGAAGGAGGCCAGTTAGTAAGTTGTTACAGTAGTCAAGTCGGAAAATTACCAGGGAGTGGATTAGCTGTTTAGTAGTTTCAGCACTTAGAAACGGACGAATTTTGGAGATGTTGCTCAGTAGGTTGTGGCAGGATGAAGAGAGTAATTGGATGAGGGATATGAAGGACAGATTTGAGTCAAGTGTGACTCCAAGGCAGCGGACTTGGGGTGATGGGGAGATAATAGTGCCGCCAACAGTGATTGAAAAATTAGAAACTGGAGTAGAGTTAGAGGGGGGAATTAGAAGTAGTTCAGTCTTGGACATGTTTATATTTAGGTGGTGAGAGGCCATCCAAGAGGAAATGCCAGATAAGTAGTCGTTAATGTTAGAATTGACAGAAGGAGAGAGTGCAGGGGTGGAAAGGTAGATCTGGGTCAGCATAGAGATGATAGCTGAAGCCATAGCTGTTGATAAGTTTACCCAGTGAAGAAGTGTAAATAGAGAAGAGCAGAGGACCCAGGACAGCACCTTGAGGTATTCCAACAGACAGAGGCAAAAGAGAGGAGGAGTCACCAGCAGAAGAGATGGAGAAGGATCTGTTAGAGAGATAAGAGTGAATCCAGGAGAGGGCAGTGTCACAGACCCCATGAGAGCTGAGAGTCTGTAGGAGAAGGGGATGGTCAACAGTGTCGAAAGCAGCAGAGAGGTCCAGTAAGATGAGTATAGAGTAGTAGCCTTTGTTTTTAGCAGAAAGGAGACCGTTAGTAACCTTGGTGAGGGCAGTCTCAGTTGAGTGTTGTGGACGGAAGCCAGATTGCATGGGGTCAAGCAATGAGTTGGAGGACAGGAATTGGGTTAGGCGATTAAAAACTAGTTTCTCAAGTAATTTTGAAGCTAGCGGGAGCAGTGATATGGGGCGGTAGTTTGCAGGGGAGTTAGGGTCAAGGGAGGGTTTTTTGAGGATGGGGGTGACCTTTGCATGTTTGAAGGAGGCAGGAAATGAGCCGGTAGAAAGGGATAGGTTGAATATGTGAGTAAGAGCTGGAGTGAGGGTGGGAGACAGAGGAAGACTTAGATGTGAAGGAATAGGGTCAAGTGGGTAGGTAGTGAGGTGAGAGGAAGACAAAAGGGAAGCCACTTCGCTCTCAGTGGTTGGGAGGAGCGTGCAGAGAGTGGCAGAGGGGGTGATTGGGAGTGAAGTTGAGAGATTGCAGGTTTGTGTTGGGATGTTTCTTCGGATGGCAATTGTTTTATTGAAAAAATAGTCAGCAAGGTCTTGAGCACTGAATGCAGATGAGGTGCAGGTGGGTAGAGGAGAGAGTTGAAGATGGAGAAGAGTCTTTTAGGGTTTGAAGAGTGAGTGGATATAAGAGAAGAGAAGTAGGTTTGCTTAGCTAAGCGAAGGGCAGAGGTGTAAGAGTGAACTTATAGTGCAGGAAATCAGGTTCAGAGCGGGATTTCCTCCAGGCACGTTCAGCTGTTTGTGAGCATTTTTATAGGTGGCGTGTTTGTTGGGAGTGCCAGGGCTGGAGTTGACGATGTGGGGCTTTGCAAAGTTGGGGCGGGGCGAGAGTGTCAAGTGCAGCGGAGAGAGTATTGTTATAGTGGGTTATAGCAAGGTCAGGGTAGGATACCGTGGAAGTGTGGGACAGGGGTATATGAATAAGATTGAAGAGTTGGAGAGGGTCTACAGTGTGCAGATTTCTACTGGTGCAGGGGTGAGAGGGGGAAGTAGGTTTAGCATCTATATTGGGATTAAAGGTGAGCAGATGGTGGTCAGAGATGGGAAATGGTTGACAGGCAACATCAGAGAGAGAGCAGAGATAGGGGAATACCAGATCAATAGAGTGTCCAACACGGTGGGTAGGGAATAGGGTGGATTGTGAGAGGCTGAAGGAGTTAGTGAGTGAGAGAAGTTTAGAGGCATCAGGGGCAGATGGGTTGTCAATAGGGATGTTGAAGTCCCCAGAAGGTAGGGTAGGTGTATTTGTAGAGAAAAAGTGAGGAAGCCAGGTAGCAAAGTTGTCAAGGAATTGGGAGGTTGGTCCAGGGAGGCGATAGATAACTGCCACTCTGAGAGAGGGTGGGGGGAACAGGCGGATGCACTGGACTTCAAAGGAAGAAAAGGAGAGAGATGGAAATGGAGATAGGTACTGATAGGAGCAGGAGGGGGAGAGTAAGATGCCAACACCGCCACCATGTCTCTCACCTGGCCTAGGTGTATGGCTAAAGTGAAGACCACCATGAGTTAGAGCAGCAATGGAAGCAGTGTCAGAGGAAGATAGCCAGGTTTCAGTAATTGCTAAAAGGTTGAATGTGTTGGAAACAAACAGGTCGTGAACAGTTATACGTTTGTTGCAGACAGAGCAAGCATTCCAGAGGGCACAAGAAAAGAGAGGGGATAGGTGCTGTGGGTTAATGGAGATGCGATTGCTTGTATTGCGTGACCTTGAATTTTTGCTGTGGGAGATGGAGTGAGAGTGTAAAAGTGTGGTGATTGCTGCAGGGCCAGGGTTAAGAGAGACATCACCAGCAGCAAGCAGTAGTAGCAGTGAGAGTGACAGAAGGTGAGAGTGAGATTTGTAGGAGCACGAATGATTAGACACAGGAGAGTTAGAGGGGGAAGTGTTTCTAAAGAAACAAAGTAGTTCATGAGAGGACAGCATAGGGGATGAGAGAAGGGAGGGTGAGATATGGATAGTGTGGGGGTTGTTGTTATAGGGACATGCAGTGATTTTTAGGAGAAGGGCAGTCAGAGAGAGCAGAAAAGACATGGAGAGCATTGTGTATGTGTATAGTTATTAAGTTTACCTGTTAGTTGGTCTGCAGTTTCAATCTCCAGTTTCTAACTCCAGTGAGTAACTCCAACACTTTTAATCAAAGAGCCACTTTAGACTCGGAGAGCCAAGGCTCAAATGAGCTTGTGACTTGCAATATAAAGAAATGAGTGTGATGGAATAATTCTGTGCAGCTGATTAAAAGTAGTTGGGTTAGCCAGGAATTACACACTTGCAAATTAGAGGGGGGGGGGAGGGTGGCAGGATGCATTACAATTATACAAAGTATATGATAAAATGATTACAGGTAGACAAGATAGAGACAGAGCAAATGGTTACCAGAGATTCAAACAGGAATTAAAGGGACATTTGACTACAGCCAGGTAGACAGAGGCAGAAGACATTACCAGAAATTTAAACAGGAATTAAAGGGACATTTAACAGCAGCCAGGTAGACAGAGGCAGAAGACATTACCAGAGATTCAAACAGGAATTAAAGGGACATTTAACAGCAGCCAGGTAGACAGAGGCAGAAGAAATTACCAGAGATTCAAACAGGAATTAAAGGGACATTTAACATCAGCCAGGTAGACAGAGGCAGAAGACATTACCAGAGATTCAAACAGGAATTAAAGAGACATTTAACATCAGCCAGGTAGACAGAGGCAGAAGACATTACCAGAGATTCAAACAGGAATTAAAGGGACATTTAACAGCAGCCAGGTAGACAGAGGCAGAAGACATTACCTGTAGAGATATGAGATAAAATAGCATCAGAAGCAGTGTGGATGTAGATAAACTCCAGTGAGTAAATCCACCACTTTTAATCAAAGAGCCACTTTAGACTCAGTGGCTAGACGTTTTACTACCATTGATGAATAAACCAGGACAATCTTGCTCAGCTGAACTTGGGTTATAAAGTTCTCTCAAAGACACAGCCAAGATTTGTCCCATGCCTGGTGATTATAATTGTACATATAACAGTTTGGTTGTTTCCATGTGATTTATACCTATAGATTAGACTATTATAGGAACTATTGTGTTAACTCTTTTCTCAAACATATCGCATTCATAGTTTGATCTAAATTAGATCAACTAATACATTATTTTTTATATATAGCGTCCCCTAAGGTTGGACATTTCGGTGTCACAGCAGTCGATTATTATAAATTAAAATACATTAATAATTAAAACATCAGAAGAGAATGTTTATCAGTTTGTCAATATGAGCAGGTATAAAATACTATATGTAACCACAGATACATTAAATACATTTATAATTATACAAAATTCTGATTCCCCATAGGGGTGGTTTAACCTTTTTTGATATTGTATGCATGTTTCTATCCCTGTGCAAACTCACTCATAGCAAAACATATTAACAAAAAATCATAAAATAATTATACCAAAAGTCATCCTAAATAAAATATCACAAAATATCATGTATATAATGCTCGTGGGATATCCCACTATCAAATACCGAACTCGGCCAGTAGTCTTCTTATCCCGGCGTCGATGCGGAATGATTGGGAATATCCTAGAGCAGAGAAAGCTCACAAGATGAGGTAAGCGGCACTTACCACAGGCAGGATGGTCTTCAAAGGCAACAGGCAGGAAAGGCAGTTCAGGGTTAAACCACTAGAAAGGTCAGGCAGGCAGGGTTTGGCAATGGTAAAGCAGTCCAGAGGTAAACCACTAGGATGGTCAAGCAGGCAGGGTTTGGCAACGGTAAAGCAGTCCAGAGGTGAACCACTAGGATGGTCAGGCAGGCAGTGTGTGGCAACAGATAGGCGATCCAGAGCACTAGGGGTTAAATAAGCAGAGTAGTCAGGCAGGCAGGGTTCATCAATAGTAAATCAATCCAGCAGATTAGGGGTAAACAGGCAGAGTGGTCTGACAAGCAGAGTTCAGCAGCAGTAAATCAATCCAGCAGTTTAGGGGTAAACAGGCAGAGTGGTCAGACAAGCAGAGTTCAGCAGCAATGTATCAATCCAGCAGTTTAGGGGTAAACAGGCAGAGTGGTCAGACAAGCAGAGTTCAGCAGCAAAGTTTCATTCCAGCAGACAGTAATAATAACACCCAGGAGAACGCAAAGTAACACCAATACTTGGGCAGGGGTAACAGTAAAATGAGAGACTTACATAGGTGCAGGATTCACACCACAGCTCCAAGACCGGCACCAAGAAAGAGGAGACGTGCAACGATGATGGCCAGAGCAATGTGGCGCAACGGCAT
This sequence comes from Bombina bombina, assembly GCF_027579735.1. NCBI lineage: Eukaryota > Metazoa > Chordata > Amphibia > Anura > Bombinatoridae > Bombina > Bombina bombina. Next base: position 1,052,339,411 of record NC_069500.1, on the reverse strand, counting down.
GACATAGCCTCCCCTCAAGGGTTCCCTCTGGGAACCAGAACCGGCTTTGAAGGATGAGCAGCATGGAACTTTGAGAGCAAAGATGGAGCATGCACATTATGGGCAGGAACACAGAAACAATCTACCACAGAGTATCCCTTCCAATGTAAAGGTATTGCATTTGTCTACACCTGTATCTGGAGTCCAGAATCTTAGTAGCCTCATATTCAGGGTCGCCATGGACTAGGAGTGGAGGAGGAGTAGCTCTGAGTTGGGTAAACCTATTCTTGATGTAAGGCTTGAGTAGTGAGATATGGAAGACTGGGTGTATGCCCAAGGTTCTGGGCAAGGCCACTCTGTAGGCATCAGGAGACAGTATTTTTAGAACTTTGTAAGGACCGATAAACCTAGGCCCTAATTTGTGGAAGAGTTGACGTAGACAAATGTGTCAAGTAGAGACCCAAACATGTTCACCTACCAAGTAGGCACGTACAGAGGCTCTATGATGATCATCAAACTTTTTCTAGAGACAGCTGAACGTAACAGAGCAAATACGTTGCCAATGGGTGTTGAGTTCAGTAACGTGTTGGTCTGCAGCAGGAACCCCAGTGGACTGAGCAGAAAGAGGGAAGACACGAGGTTGATACCCTGCTGCATCTTGAAATTGAGAACAACATTGAGAAGAGTGCCATTGAGTGTTTCTCGCCAGCTCAGCTAGGGGTAACAACTCAGACCAGTTGGTATGGAGAGAATTGACAAAAGCTCTAAGGTAGGCCTCAAGATCTTGGTTTACTCTCTCGGTTTATATATTGGTCCGAGGGTGGTAGGCAGAAGACAAGGAAACAGTGGTTCCAATCAATTTACAAAAAAGGTAGAAATTAATTATGGACCTCTGTTGGAAACAATATTCACGGGAATGCCATGAAGACATACCACATGCAAGAGAAAAAGAGACAATAAGTCTTGGGCAGAAGGCAATTTCTTAAGGGGTACAAAATGAGCCAGTCTGGAAAACCAATCCACCACAACCCAAATAACTGTATGATGGTCTGAAGGTGGAAGGCTCACAATGAAGTCCATTGTTATGTGTTTTCTAAAAATTGATTGCTAGTATATTGTATAACTTTAAATTTGGGAAACTAGCAGGTGAAATCCCAATTTGGTTTTACCCAATCAGATTTGATTATCACGTTTAAATAAGGGGTGAGTTAGCTAAATAACCACACTACGATTATGGCTAGACTGATGAAACGCATCAGTGGGTTAACAGGGATTCACCTGTGATCTTTCCCAAACCCCTTTCTGCACATTGATGATCATTTTTCAATTATTTGTTTTATGAGTATTGACATATTGAATAAAGTATCAGGTTGTATTACCAATGGAGGTGCTCCTTTCTTCTCTTTTTTTCCCATTGTTATGTGTGTCCATGGTTGTTTGGATATGGAAAATGGTTGGAGCAAGCCAGGGAGGGAAGGACTCTCCGAGTTCTGTCTCTCTCGACTTGTCTCTCCTGGAAGTGAGAGTCTAGACTGATACAAAGTGTTATAAAGTCATCCAAAGAAGAGGGAATATCACAATAAGTGGGTTCATCTTTGATGCATTAATGCAGACCCCTCCTAAAGGCTGCCTTGAGGGCACTGCCATCCCAACTGGTCTCTAATGCCAAGGTGCTAAATTCAATGGCAAATTGTGAAACAGTTATATTGCCCTGGTGGAGGTCTAGGAGAGAAAATTCTGCAGCAGAAGTATGGCCAGAAATCCCAAACACAGAAGTATGTGCAGAAATTAACATATCAGCATCATTCAGGAGTGGAGCATTCTGTTCCTAAAGGGGAGAGACCCAGACTAAGGCCTTGTCTTATAGTAAGGAAATGATAAAGGTGACCCTTGACTGGTGAGACGGAAAGAAGTGCAGCCCGCATGGGTTAAGAAAACCCCTACAATCAGTAGTACCTTCATACTTGTCAGGCAATGGTATCTGGGGTATACTTCCAGAAGCAGGAGAAGAAGCTGCAGTAGTAGGAGCAGAAACTAGCAGTACACCAACAGGAGCAGTGATTCTTGCTGCAACTAGTGAAGAGAATTTGGCGGTTATAGCCTCTAGATTGGAATCTGCACTCTGCAACTAAGTGCTATGGGTTCATAATATCTTTCCTTGAAGATAAACTGCTCTTGCTACCTCATTTGGCTCCATGGCCCAAGTATAATGTAATGCTTGTGGGATATTCCACTATCAGACCGAACTCGGCCAGTAGTCTTCTTATCCCGGCGTCAAGCCGGAATGATAGAGAATATCCCAGAGCAGAGAAAGTTTGCAATATGAGGTAAGCAGCACTCACCACAGGCAGGATGTTCTTCAGCGGCAACAGGCAGGAAAGGCACTTTGACTTAAATGATGTCAAAATAAAGCATTTGGAATTTTTGAAGGAGTGCTGAACTTTCCTTTTTTCATATTTGTTTCTGCCGGTTTTTAAGCGCCCTTTCATTTTTCCGGCATTAATTAATATATACCCTGGGATTTCTTTGCATTGAGCCACGTGCAGCCCCTTGGTCCAAATTGCTGTTTCACAGAAGAACCATCACCATCAGTAGCTGGTCATAGCCTGTACGCAACACTGAGCTGCAGTGGGAGGAGTCTATAAAGACAACAGAATTCGGTACGATCTCGGCTGTGTGGAGGCTAAGAGGTGTCAATATGGCCGGGTGAATCATCCAGCACATTCCTCGTCAAGTGGGATGCATTGCATAGATCCTGAGTCCCAGAGCCTGGTAAGGACACTGTCTCTTTTATTTTGTGCCGCCCTCCTATACATTGCCTAGAATACTGCAAACAGTTGCATTCATATATGGATCAAGTGCATGCAACTTTCCTGTCTTTGTAACATGGTTTACCTGATATCCATGTCTATACAGCTGAATATTTTGGGCCATGGTTTGAGCTGCAATCATTCAATTTTTTGAGATGAAAACATGAAAAATCAAATTTATGCAATATTCATATTTAAGTGTTATACTGTGTATATATTGTAACATACTTTTTTTGCCAATCACTTATTAAAGTGCCATAAAACAGGTTGAGATCTGTGCATATCCTAAAAGGGCTAATTAAGTAAAAATAGTTTGCATAAAAAAATTGTTAGCAAGTATTTTAAAATACTTTTCAAAAATAAGGAAAATTAGTTACAAAGCTGTGCTGTCTGGAGCAGCTAACTCCACCCTCCTTATCAGTGTTTAGACACAGACATTTTATTTCAACTGAGTTCACAGCTTCTAGGCATGCTCCAGCAGATAATCCCTATTCACTTCTGCATTTTACCAAAACAAAGGTGACTATAGCTACAGCCATAGAAGGAAATGTGTGGGGGGAGTTAGAGCTTAAAAATTCAGAAACTAAAAAGAAAGGGTTAATGATGAAGAGGCACTGCAGTATAAATTTGCAGGTTAAGTAATTAAAGTACATATTATTATATTTTGTCTCTATCCCAACTTATTTTATGTTCCTTTAATGTCAGGGACATGAGACCACACACACAGTGGAAGTTATTTTATAAGTTCCACACTCTGTTTAGTTACATTTAGGTTCAGTTCAACTAGTTTTAAATTAAGCATTTTAAACTTTTTCTTTGCATAATTCATTGCTGTATTTCCTTGAAACATAAAATTGCTGTTCTTCCTCGGAAATAGTTTGTATTCTACATTATGCTCAATATTAATGCTTAATTGCTGATTTATGATTACTGTTGGTTCCTTACTTTGTTCATTATCAATTTCACTTCCCAAAGAATAATTTGTGTTATTAATATTATTATCATTATTATTGACAGAATTGGGGAAATCCATTACTTTGCAAATAATTCTATTATCTGTAGGTTATGTACTTTGAGATTAATTGAGTTGGGTTTCAAGGTATTGCATGTCTGCAATGAATGTAAACTGGATTTTGTTTTCACATTATTGATGTTTGATGTATGTGTACCAGATGAATCTTTAATTACTGTGACACAGACACCTTTTTTAATTATATTACACTCATCATCATTACTTATATTTAAATCTTGTTATCCTTAAATTCCTTTAATTCCCCACACCAGGGTTGATGGGATGGGCTGCATATGACTTTTTCTATGAAAATAATGAATGTTGCTGGCCCACCTCCTATTTTCCTTGATTCCTGCCTCAATTTTGAGATTATATAGCAAACTGATTCTGGAATGTTTTTTCCAAACATCATTCTTTTCATAGCCCAATGTTCTTGCTACTTGTTTGCCAAAAAAATTGTCATAGTTTTTTAATTTTTTGAGCAAGAATTTTATTTTTCTCCTCTGTGGACACAGGTTTAGAGTGATTTAATCCAGATTTAATCCAGATGTCCATGAAGTTTCTTCATCAGCATCCTTTAAGAAAAAAAAAGAAAGATAAGAGAAGAAAAGAAAATTAAATCACACAATTAATTGGCATATTTTTAATACCATTAGACAGATATGTTTGCACACTGTAACAGACATCCCAACCTGCAAAAACTAATTTCAGGGAGGTGGCTTCACCGGCTACTTGCGCTACGTGCTGCACGTCACCCCCCCTGGTTTTATAGTGGACACCTGGAAACCCTAAATAAGACAGAGGCCTCTATTTTTCAAAGGTCTTGCGGTCCTGATCCGACAGTGCGGATCAGGTCCGCAAGACCTCGCTAAATGTGGAGAACAATACGCTCTCCGCATTTAACATTGCACCAGCAGCTCACAAGAGCTGCTGGTGCAACGCCGCCCCCTGCTGACTCGAGGCCAATTGGCCGCCAGCAGGGAGGTGTCAATCAACCTGATCATACTCGATCGGGTTGATTTCCGGTGATTCCTGTCCACCTGCTCAGAGCAGGCGGACAGGCTTATGGAGCAGCGGTCTTTAGACCGCTGCTTCATAACTTGTGTTTCTGGCAAGTCTGAAGACTCGCCAGAAACATGGCCCTTCAAGCTCCATACGGAGCTTGATATATATGGGCCAATGACTTACCATTAAAGTAGTTTCCCACTAAACACACATTAAAAAAAGGTAGCTTTATTGCACAACCACATACAATAAACCTATGTTCTAGTCACTGTATGCTTGTTGAATGCTCAAATATTTTAGAATATTACGTGTAGTAAATAATGTAGTATTTGTGTTTTCTTTTATTAAAACAGTGGGGGCTTTTTGGTTACTGATGCATTGTTTGATGGTTCCATAGCATCCCAGTTTGTGAAGTACTCAGTATAGTTGACCCTGTACGACTTTCGGATTTTGTGTCTGGGAGCATGTGTGATTTTGAAAGGCTATTTGTTATTATGTTTTGTACTCACAGTAGAGTCCATTTGATAAGGACCTAAGAGCAGTGGTGTCTATCTCCTCCCTCACAGGGGTGCACTCTCTTTGCCCTCTTCTCACTCAGCCTATGCTGCAGCCAATGTTGCCTGATGCAGATTCTCCTCCTCCCCAAAGAGCCTTATCGCTGCCTCTAAACAGCAGGAGGGAGGGTGGCAGACACGCTATATGCTGAAAGTAAAGACAGACTTGCTGTGACAACGCCTCCCTGCTAGATGACGTCACTGCAACTAAAGGCATTCCTTAAAGAAACACTGTTTCCAGATTAGGGCCACGTTGGATCATGGTACTTGTAGTTTCAGGGAAATTGCATTTTATTTGCGGGAGTCAGGGAGCCACTATTACAATGAGGGAGACTCCCTGAACTTCAGGGAGAGTTGGGATGTCTGCTGTAACCAGAATAAGTTTTATTCTTTCAACAAAACATGTAGTTTACACTCACTATAAGATGAATTTCTTTTTTGAAATGAGTATATTCAAAAGTTTCTTTTGAATTCACACTCAGAATCATAATGTTGCACACAATTTTAGATTAACTCCTGTTTTCAAACAATAGGTTTGATCACAATCCTTTCAATAGAAAATCACCATTCAATTTAGCCACCAATCAGCAAGCACTATCCAGGTGCTGAACCAAAAATTTCTGCTTTCAAATAAAGATACCAAGAGATTGAAAATAAATTGATAATAGGAGCAAATTACATGCTATATCTCAACAAATTTGGAATCCAGCGAGGGATCCAAACAATAGGGGTGCGCTAAAGAAAAAATGTGAATCAGTCACTTCACAAACCGTCAGTTTGATGATTGGATCGATATTGCCAAATGGCTCCTATGAGGCAAGACGGGTGAAGTAAATGCAGTTACGTGGTGATTATTGTTTCATTGAAGGCAGCTCCTCTAATCCTCGGTGTGGGGATTCTGTAGAATTAAAGTTGAGAAAGAGGGCGCCACATAGCGTAATATGTTTGAGACAAGTTGTCTCAAACATATTACGTTACATGCTATATCTGAATCATGAAAGGAACAATGTGGGTTTCATATCTCTTTAAATCTTATGCAGAGTTTTGTAGATAAATAATTTTATATCTGTGATTTCTATAAGCATTACAAAATGACATTTGAGTGTTACACAGTAACTTTCAAGGGTAATATTATAAAACACCATAAAAAATGTTTATGTTAAAATGCAAATGATAATATCAAATTGGAAATTATAGCTTGATGAAGATGAGTCACACTCAGAAAACAATTCAAATATTTTGATAAAGGTATTTTTTTTCCTTTCCAACAGATGATGAATTGCTTTTTTAATATGCAGTGTAAAAGCTAAGGATATTTGTACAAAAATAGGTGGGCAACAACAAACAACTGTGAGAAATAGGGATCCATGTATTTTTTAAATAATATTAGCAATGTACTTAATGATTTTAAAGATAGATATGCCATTGTAGATAGTGCATAATTTGCAGTGCCCTATTCTTTCACACCTTTCAGATCACATTATTTTCCAAAAGTATACAATATTAAAATATGTTATTTTTAATGTATATGATTTTATAAGGGAAGGAATTGACTCAAAGACAGGGCGTAGTCATATTATTGAGCTGTCTTAAAATGTTTGCTAATGAGTCATTCTAACACACTTCAAGCAGTTCTGGAGGAGATTAACAAAGTACATTTCCAAATTTATACATCCTGTAATAGGTGTCTCTAAAAATGTATATCAATACCTTAATTTAGTTCTCTGATTCGATTGAAGAAATAAGCATGATTAAAATGCATTTCTATAACAACTTTCACATTACTAACAATGAGTCAGATTAGTGGAGCTCTATCGTTAATGCAAGGAGAGGTGTTATTTAGTACAAATACATATTACAAGTGGTATACTGTTAAATGATCGCAAATAAGTTTGCGCAAACTTGCAGCAATTTAGAATTCCCACATTTTCTAGGGGCAGCGTTGAGCATCAATGTCCGCTCGTATTACAAGGTGAAAGTAAATGTGAACGCTCTAACAAAATCACATTTAACACAAACTTTTTACACGATCTGAAAGGTCGCATAAAGAGTTTGACTGGAGGAAAAAGCTGCACTAATCTATTCTATTAACCCCTAAACCACCACAACCCCCATCGCAAACTACTCCTCCACTTTTAACTCCTAATCCACAAAACCCCATCGCAAACTACCCCTCTACACTCTTAACCCCTAAAATACCATACCCCCACATTGCAAAATACCCCTCTACTCTATTAACCCCTAAACAGTCAAAAAACACTGCAAAATACTCACTAACAACTAAACCCCCTAACAAGCTAACCTCCCTAACCTTACACCCCTAAGTTAACAAATAACCTTACCTGAAAACAAAAACAGAACCTAAGAAAAAAAAAACTAACATTACCTTAAAACAAAACTTACCTGAATACAAAACAAACCTTACCTTAAAAAAATAAACCTGAATAACAAAAATAATCTAACATTACAGCAAAAAGTCTACCATTACAGAAAGTAAAAAACTACCATTACAGAAAAAAACAAATTAATATTACAGAAAAAAACAAATGAACAAAAAAACCCCAGTTATTCCTATTCTAAAACCCGACTTAAAAAAAAACAAAAAAAACCTAAAGTAACACTAAACTACAGCAATAGTCATTAAAGGGGCCTTTTGAAGGGCATTGCCATAAAGTGATTTAGTGCTTTTTAAAATTAAAAAAAAATCCCAAACAGCAATCTACAAGTAATTCCCCACCCCTCAAAAAAGGCTATCTAAAATTAAAACTATTTTAAAAATTGCCCTAAAAAGAGCATATGGCTGGGCATTGCCCTAAGAAGGGTATTTTGATTTTCTGCTGTCCAAAATAAAATAAAAAACACCCCAAAAAATCCTAACACTACAACACTACACCCCAAAAATAGTTGAATCCGGGCGGTGGCACTCCATCTTCATCCCGGCGGTGGTACATCTTCATCACGGGGGTGGTCTTCTTATCTTCATCCTGACATTGGTCTTCTTGTCTTCATCCATCTTCTTATCTTTCATCCCTAAATTCATCTTCATGCAGTCACCAGCCACACACTGATTTGCCACACACTGATTTTTGAATGTGAGGTGCCCCCTTTATATAGGGGTATCCTTGCATTCCTATTGGCTGATTTAAAATTTAAACATTTTCGAGCACAGTTGTGGGTGGGGTCAAGAGAGTAACATGATCGCAGGAGCTCTATGTGCTATACATATTGAGCACTAAACCTTTGCACCACGCCAACGACCCCATATGGTTCCTAGGCAGGCATACAAGTAACATCCCCCTGGAGCAAAGAATCTTTACTTATACCAGATGACTGGAGGAAGTCCGAGACTCACCCTAACTTACAGAGTGGCACAGGCAACAGCCCTTAAGCAGAATCAACAGAGTAGTGAAGGTGATACCTTCTTCTGCATATGTACCATTACCAATGCCACACCTATTGCCTCCGCTGAAAATAAGGCAGGTCTCCTAGGATCCCCGGAATCAAAGTGAGCAGGTGCATGGATGGGCTAATATCTATTGTACCCTTGCTCTATCCTTCTCTTTTCTGGGATAGGAGCAAATACTTGAGCAAGGAGATGGGTTGGTAGCCACCTAGAAGAGGTGATAAATGTACCAACTGTCTAAAGCCTCATCTGATGCTACATGGATCTGTTCAGCCAGTGTGTCTGGTGATATAAAGGAGTCACTTGGAATAACAAGGATTCTACTTCAAGCTAAGTACTCTTTCTATTTAGATACTATAAGATAACAGAAATAACCAAGGAAATGGCTTCCAATATTGTACACACATTATTAAACAACAGCTACCCTCGCAATTAATAGGTTAACCAACTCCCTTCATAAAAAACATCTGATACCATGAGTTTATCCCTTAAGTTTACTTTGAGTCAGTAAATGCTTGTCCACCATAATCTGGTACCAAAGGCTAAAAATTAAGTTGTGGGAAACTAAAGGGAAAAGCAGGGAAAGAAAAGGGTAGAGAAAAGAAACTGGAGAAAAAGCAAAGGGGTATAAAGAAAAGGAAAAATGCCAATTAACAAGGATTTACAGGCAGCAATGCTGTACCAAGCCAAATTAAAAATAAACCAAAACTCAGTTGTTATGCTATTCAGCACCATAGAAAAAGCTAAACAAGGGGGAGGAGCTAACTGCCTAACGGAGTAGACGCAGCAGAGTGCAGCTCTGTGAGGAAAAGTTTATAAAACCTCATCCTACCTCGCTAAAACCTATAAAACTGGCCTTTATTGCCTATCTTAGGTCTGCCTGACTTGTGGGACCACTTGTGAGACTTGGGCTTGCATAAACTGCACTTTGTACCGGAGCTGCATTACGGAACTTGAGAGGCCTATTTTCAGTGCGTACAGCACACTGACACAACGCAGCCCTACATCGCACCCGACGCCAGCTTCAGCTAGAATCCAGCACCGGAGGGTCAGGGGTCCGCTCCGGAGCTGAAGAGGCAACACACACAGTGACTCCCTGAGGCTGGTGCCGGGAGTGAGAAGATCCACAGGCCGCCCCTGCATGCGACACAGCTCTGGCCCCCACAAAAGTTATCAGAAGCTGCCGGAGAGATCTCAGACTGCCGCTACACCCAAGAGAAGTAACCCGGTTGAGAGGTGGTGAGGGGCCGAGTTGGTAAGTGCAACTGACCACAATTCACACTAGCAAGACATAGAGCCTGTGGCGCGAAAAGACGCCATTTTACCTCCCCTAGGTCCTACAGTTATCAGTGCCGCATCAGACAAGACCGGCTTAAAACTGCCTCGCAGCATCTCCCAGCATCACACTCCTCTACAATAGTGCACATGGGGGGCAATTCTGAAAGTCCAAGACCCCAAGGGATATTGCAAAAGCCTATTACATACTATACATCCCCACTGAAGAAAGCCCACAGACTTTTCAATACTGGGGGTTCAACTAGCTAACCACACAGCAGATGAAGCACAAAAACTGCAGCATTCAAACAACACAGAACCTTATTTTTGTTTTTAGGATACAAAGCCCCAATCTCCAGAGCTGTGCTGTGAAAATTTAGGGGATTTAATATAAACAGTTCTTATTTACTTCAAAGACTTCCACCTTTGCTTGCTGGGGCTGCTCTGTTTTTGTTTTTATTTTTCTCTTCTCTATACTACACAGATCACCAAGTGCAGCTGCACCCAATTTACCTACAACACATACTGACAGGTACCCCTGCACCAACTATTGTTCCCTCTTATAAAGAAGTAACTGTTTGGGATGTGAACTGGGGTACTGTAATAGAAGCCTTTACAAGAACTGTGGGATATAGGAAGGAGCCTCCACAGGCTTAGGGGAGGACAACAGAAGCAACTGAGTAAGGAGCTGGGACCTTGATTTTTGTCAGCAACAGGACAGAAAGGCCTAGATACTTAAAGTACAACTCAGTTACTATAGAACAATTGGGCCTGACAACGCATTGAGACCTAACAGAAGGGCACCTACACCCTCAGAAACCTAACAATCTGGTCTCTCTTCCCCATTTCCCGCCGGCCCTTCTTGCCTGCGGGTCATAACCCAAATACCCTATCCCACATCGTCTATAGGAGACACTCCCCCTGGAGAGAGACCAGCTGCTTCCACAGCAACGTATTCTCTAGAGGCGCAAGCAATTGGGCCCTTACTACAAACATGAAGACCTGATCCCTAACACAAGTTAAGCCACTTTTTCCTCTCTGTTGCTACTGGACTGAAGTAATATGTAAACCATTAGATGACAGTCACCTCCCCCGCCAGTCCATGAAACAGTTATAGCATACTAGCAAAAGAGCAGGTCCACATTACTACTAAGCAGATCCACAACCAGCAAAAACATCTACTCCTGCATCACAATGTCACAGCTACATAAGCGAAAGCAAAAAGCTCATAGTACACCAAAGAGAACGGTGGCCGATCATTTTCAGTACACAGCCAACTCGACTCACATGGGTTCAGGAGATGAAGGCTCAGACACAGGAAGCATTTCATACACACAGCCTAGTAAAATCATGTCCCAACGACTACCCCGCTTGCAAGCGACAGAAAACCTCTCAAATAATGCCATGGACACAATTAGATCACTCTTGGCATCACACCATGACTCCCTGTCGAAAAAATTTGACAGATCACACGCTGACCTGAAGAGGGATATTGGTATTATCAATGAGCGCACAGAGGCGCTAGAGCGAAAACAAGAAGATCTAGCGATAGATCACACTAACCTCCTCAGCTATTCACAGGGACTGGCGTGTCAGATCTCAGATCTGGAATTAAAATTGGCGGACCTGGAGGACAGGTCACGCCGCAACAATGTTTGCATAAAGGGGATCCCAGAGACAGTCCTGCAACAAGACCTAGAACCATACCTACAGGATCTGTTCAAGGCAGCGCTAGGACAAACTGTAGGGGATGAAGCGCTCATAGATAGAGCACATAGAGTGCTCAGACCCCGATCAGCAGACGAAGGAAAACCACAAGATGTTATAGCTAAACTCCATTATTACACCTTCAGAGAAAAACTCCTCCGAACCCTAGCTAAAGACAAGGCTTTGCCAGATAAATACTCAGAGCTACAGATTTACCAAGATCTTTCACCACATACCCTTCAGCTACGGAGGCATTACCAACCATTCACAAAAATATTGAGAGAACAGGGATTGAAATATAGATGGGGATTCCCGGTAAGACTGTTTATAACTAAAGACAGCCTCCAATTCATCGCCTCCACTCCACAAGCACAGGAGTTACTGCAGAGATGGAGACTACTCCCAGAAGATCCAGAGGACAGCCCTTCTGATCGCATTAAAGAAAATGGACTTAGAGCCTCAGCACTGGTATGGAATCCACTCCCGCAAAGATCTGCACCAACCTCAAAAAAGGCTCAGGCCCCTAGAGATTCACCCACGCCTGAGAAACCATAATGGACCTGCTCACAGCTGCATCAGCTATTTACTCATGGGTCGAGAGATTTGGGTAGGAGAGAGCCTACCCTTCCTTGCCTGCTTAGCAGAGAACTGAGATGACAGAAGAAGATGGGTGAGATCATTCAAATGTGTCTGATGTAAAATAACTGACTGTACTATATACATAGAGTAAGGACTGAAATCAGACTTTGCCCGTACAGGAATGCTATCATAGTTAATGTTGTTTTGTTGGAAATGTTATGTTATAATGTGAGGTTTATTGACTATGTGGGCTTCAAGTGTAGGTACAGGAGATTCAGACGAATAGATCCAAAGAGATCAGTCAGATAGTATAGATAGTTTAGATTACAATACATGGCCTTAATAAATGCATTAGAGAATGTCACTAACCATTACTTAAGAATAGGATTATTACCCACTTCTGGTGAATCTCCTACCCGATGCTGTCATGCAGGTGTACTGCGTAATTTTTTGTTCTCCTGCATGAGAGCTATAAGATCTCCCTCAAGACCCATGATTTAAAATGTTATTTGAAATGTTATTGTTCATGCTAACATTGTTGTTTTATATGCTATATTTCTGTTTACATTTATGTATTTATCATTAGCCATTAGGACTGGCGGGGAGCATGACTCCTCTCTGCTGCACTCCGCCCCACCAAATTTTAGTTGTGTTCCATTGGTTGTTTGCCAACGGGAACACTCATTGCGAAAGTGTGTACCCATCACTTTTAGATATAGTCTCCGGGGTCCCTGAGTTCCTGTCCATAGCGAGTCTATTTAATCAAGAAGGGTTCCTATACTAAATTCCTTCGACACCCCAGACCTCCTGATACTACTTGTAAGCCTTTGACCTAAGCTTTCCCTTCTTGTTCCCTTCCCCTCCCTTCCTCCTCTCCTCCTCTCCCCTCCCCTACTCACACCATGGCACCTATGAGAATAGCCACATTAAACGTGAAGGGCCTAAATTCACCCACGAAAAAACAGCTCCTACAGAAATATCTACAGATCCACAAAATACATGTCCTATTTCTCCAGGAGACACACTGGACTGGAGGCCCCCAGACCGCCAGGACATTCAGGAATTACCCCATATGTGAGGCAGCAACTAATGCTGAAGGGAAGTTCAAAGGGGTGGCCATTCTGATCACAAAAGACCTAGCTTTTCAACTTGAGCACGTTGAAAGAGATGATGAGGGCAGATTTCTCATATTAGTATGTACACTAGAAGGGATTCTGTATACTTTAGTCACTGTCTATGCACCTACTTCTAGGCAAATCCCCTTCCTACGAAAACTCTTGGCCTGAATATCTCAACTCAAAAGGGGGCACTTGATAATCGGGGGGGATTTTAATATGGTGTGGGATCCACAAAAAGACAAACAATCAAAACTGACGACACACGCAGATCATAATGTCTCCTCGATCTCTAATGCATTCCGCAAACTCATGTTCCAGTATGACATGTACGACGCGTGGAGATGTCTAGCACCCACCGAAAGAGATTACACACATTTCTCTAGGGCCCACACATCTTACTCAAGACTTGACTATATACTTTGTGACCCCTGGACCCTAGACCAATTCACCAACCCTTCCATCAAACCATGCACATGGTCAGATCACGACATGGTCTACTTAGACCTTACTACCATACAGCCACCAACAAATGGACCCTCGTGGAGGCTTCCCGAACAGTGGCTATCAGACATAGAACTTCCCTCACTTACAACGACAATCACAGACTTACTAAACTACAACGACATACCTACCACAGGCATAGACATGATATGGGCGGCCCTTAAAGATTATCTCCGTGGACACTTTATAAAAAAAACAGCTCAACATCGCAAATCAGCATCCCGCTCCCTAGCTAAAATGTATGGAGACCTACGCAATCTAGAGACCTCTAATAAGGAGAACCATAGACCTCAGATAGCCCTGCAGATAGGCCTTATTAGAGAAGAGATAGCTAGACGTGAAACATTAAGAGTGCAAGACAATCTACACAGACTAAAACAGTTATACTACTATAAAGGTAAAAGAGCAGATAGATTATTAGCCACCAAACTCCGTAAAAGAACACAACAGAGTAGGATAGCTGCATTTAAAACCCATAACGGAATAGCCCATTCACAGAAGGAAATAGGAGCAGCTTTTGCCCATTACTATTCGTCCTTATATAATATAGCCGCCTCAGAGCCATCAGAAAGGGTGAATACCGATGATATCAATACATTTTTGAGGGAGCTAGTCCTCCCTACTCTATCAGAAGATGCTAGAGAGGCCTTAGTTGCACATTTTACGATAGCAGAAGAAAAGGTAGCTAATGCTAGTCTCGCCCCCATAAGGCCCCGGGCCACGATGGATTCTCAGTTATCTTCTACCAGACCCTCAGCCCTATACTAGCCCTGATACTTCTCCGACTATTCACAAGTGTAGCAGAAAAGGGTAGCTTTGTTCCTGAGTACTTGGAGGCTAGCATTACCACTATACATAAAGAAGGAAAGGATCCGGCCCAGTGCTCTAGCTATAGGCCAATCTCACTTATTAATGTTGATGCAAAAATCTACGCTAAAATGCTAGCCAATAGACTAACTAACCATCTAGAGTCTATCTTACACCTTGACCAAGTAGGATTCTTTCTAAACAGACAAGGCTCAGATAACACCCGGCGTCTGTTAAACATATACACTGAGGCCGCAGACTTGGGCCTCCCAATGCTCACCCTGTAATTAGACGCCGAGAAGGCGTTTGACAGGGTGAGATGGGTATATCTATTTCAAACCTTGGCTGCATTCGGGGGAACCGGAAAGCTATGGGAAGGCAGTTAAGGCGCTATACTCATCTCCCACAGCAATGGTCAGAGGCCTGGGATTCTGTTCCCCCAGGATCCAGATATGCAATGGTACTAGACAGGGGTGTCCCTTGTCTCCACTGCTGTTTGTCCTAGCAATAGAACCCCTAGGGGTAGCTATTAGAAAATGCCCTAATATACAGGGACTCCAGCTACATGACACCGTCCAGAAGCTGGCCCTATTCGCGGATGATCTCACGGTCTTCCTCAAGGAACCGTTAGACTCCCTCCCATTCCTACTGTGATTACTGAAGAGATTCGGGGAGCTCTCCTATTATAAGGTCAATGTTTACAAAACAGAAGCATACTTCCTTAACATCCCTTCGCAGGAGAGAAGTAGGATTCAGGCTCACTACTCTTTCCGGTGCTCTATGAAGGGCATACAACACTTGGGAGTATTCCTCTCACACACAAAATCACTTATACTCAAAGAGAATTATGAGGCCTTGCTAAAGAAAATCACTCTAGAGCTTGCTTCCCAGAGATACAGTGAAATATCCTGGATGGGCAGAGTGGCAGCCCTCAAGATGATGATGCTTCCCAAGCTCACTTACCTATTCCGATGTATCCCCTTGTCGCTCCCTGTGTCCCTAACACGGAAATTCCAAACAATGTTTAATTCCTACACCTGGCATGACAAAAGACCTTGTGTAGCAGCCCATATTCTCCAGGCCCCTATTGAAAAAGGAGGCCTTGGCTTGCCAAACATACGAAAATACCATGAGGCAGCGATGATCACTCACACCTCAGCGTGGGGAGGGAAACTCCCTATGACTAGGTGGAGGGAGTTAGAGCAGGCTTCACTACCAGCCCACGTAAACCTGGAGGATCTCCTTTGGTTACCTCCACATTGGCAATCGAACATCCACATAGCAAACGATATTGTCAAAGACTGCCAAAGGTGCTGGATGAAGCTGCGGCATAACAAATGCATAGCCCCACACCCCTCGCCCATACACTCTATACGAGGCCTGCTCTTTGGACTACCAGGCATCAGCCTTAATTCTTGGCCTGACACAGGTTTAGTCTCCCTAAAAGACTTCTATGAAAATAAACGTCTAAAACACATGCATCCATGTCATCACTACCCACCTTGACCCCCAAGTTTCAGTTTGGCCTCCTGAGATTACGGACCCTAATGGGATCCTGGGAGTTCCTAGACAGTGAATCACAAGATCTCACCCCCTGGGAACAAAGATGGGAAGCTAATATTCAATTATACAAACCCCTATCAGTGCACTATAAGTGCTTGTTGGAAGAGTCTCTTTTACCCAAAACGGTACATATGGAGGCCTGGGAGAGGGACCTACAATCCACATACTCACCAGAGGAGTGGCACGGAGCGATAACTTCAACCAAGCAGGCTACCCATTGTGTCACCCTTTATGAGCTGTTTTTCAAACTGCTTACTAGATGGCACTTAGTGCCTACAAAATTACAGAAACTCTACCCAGATCACTCCCCTAGATGCTGGAGAGAATGTGGGGAAATTGGCACTCCACTTCCTGTCTGGTGGACTTGCCCAAAGCTGGGCAGTGTGTGGAACGCTGTTGAAAAAACCTGTAAAGAACTGAAATTAATAGAAAAACTAACCCCGGCCCTTGCAGTACTACACCTAGGGATAGGGAAAATCCCTGGCTCAAAGAAAAATCTGCTCCTGTGCATTCTCACTTCCACAAAATTGCATATCGCACGATACTGGAAGAAAAGTCAACCCCCAAAATGGCAGGGCGTCATGGATAGTGTCAATTACCTAAAGACCATGGAAAATTATATTTATAGGGAGCGCAGACAAATGACAGACTACTGTTTAATATGGGAGCCATGGGAGACCTTCTGGACACGCAGGCTTTGCCCTCCAGGCTAGACATCCACAATATACAACACAGATATAACCTTGACAGCTGCCCCCTATAACTCTGCACTACCCATGTCTTAATGACCAGTGATTTCTCCATGGGCTGCCTCGCCGACCCACATGATGTCATTAACTTCCTACAGATGCGGATGGGCGGCGATGGCAGCCCATTGGATTGGAGCCCCCGGTGAGATGATGTTATAAATTCATTACCCCCCCCCCTCCCAAGAACCACTGTGATGGATAGACCAGGGACCCTGGCTGATAATTTAGTTACCCCGAAGGTTACTCCACACTTGCTATCTCTTTTACTTATGTGAAATTCAAGAGGCTAGACTAGCCCACGCATACCTTTCGTGGTGACCTCTGTAAAAACGAGGTATTGGAAACTGTTGTGCAGTGTGACATTATTACTGATGAGCTTTACTTTCTGTTCTGTTCTCTTACTTTTATATAATGATGCGTACATAGTTATTGAAGTATACATTGTAATTTATATTTAATGCCTCAATAAAAAAACTATTGTTTAAAAAAAAAAAAGAAAAAGCTAAACAATTTCTAGAAAAGGCTAAGAAGGGGTAATATCGACTATTAACCTGACCCCTGCACAATGCTGACATAAGAGTTATTAAAATGGGCTGTATTGTTCTGTTTTTTGTTTGTTTTTTAACTCTCTTCCCTTCTCCTGCCCCTCCTCCTTGTTTATTAATATATCTGCATGTAATATGGCCCTATAATGTGCTTTGAGAACAAAATTAGGTAAATGTTAATCTTAAAATTTACTACAGGAATGTAGGTGGGATAACGTCCCCTATTAAAAGAAAAACTATGTTCAGACATTTAAAAACATGGAAAACTAACAAAGCACTGCTCCAGGAAACACATTTGACATTCCATGAGGTTAAAAAAACAAACTTATTGGGTTGGAGGAGTAGTGTCTACCCCCTACATGGGTAGGAAAAGAGGTGAAGCCATTTTTATCTATAAGGCCTTTGATTATAACATTGTAAAGGTAGAAACAGATAAGTAGGCAAGATTTATAATTCTTAGTTTGGAACATAATCATAAAGTTTATGTAATCTGCAATGTCTAAGGCCCAAACATCAGAGATGTAAAATGTTGGGATAAAATTAAACAAAGGCTGCTGGTCTCTACAGGCAATAACCTAATAACAATGGGGGTTAATTTAGCCCCAAAGGTGCTTTTAGATAGATTTCATGATAAATTTAGGATATTGACAAATAAAAACTCAAGCTGGGAAACAAAAAACATAAAATCTATGACTAATAATCTTAACATAGTTGATATTTGGTGAACCGTGAATCCGGATATAAAAAATTATATTTGCATATTAAAAACTCACAGAATAGATTATTTTTTTTATATCAGATAATTTAACTACTTTTATTGAAGAAGTAGAAATCACACAAATAACAATTTCAGATCATGCTACAGTAACACTACAGTTTAAATAAATTTAAAAAGGGCCCAATTACCTAATTAGATTTCCTACTTTTATATACAAAACAACAGTTTTATTTATTTTTTTTAAATAAAAATGGACTGACTACATGGAAAATAGCAAAGAGCATATTGAAAAGAAAAATGACGTCTTTTGGGAAGCTTCTAAAGTTGTAATGAGAGGAGAAATTCTAGCATACATTATTAAAGTAAATAAAAAACAGAAGGAAAGGGAAAAAACAGCTATTCAATCAAGTTAGGAACGTGGTTACTAGACACATTAATAATCCAACATTAGAACTATGGAATAAATATCTAGACCTTAAAAAGGAAAGAGACACATTTCTTCTTCAAAAATGCCATTCAAAATTTAAAATAAGAGACTTTCTGGAAAGATCTTAGTGTCCCACTAATTAATTTGGAACAACTAGAACTTATTAATAGAAAAATGTCTGCAGAAGAAGTGTGTGATGTCATAAGTAAAATGTAATTAAACAAAGCAGCGGGCCCAGATCAAATACATAATGAATATTACAAGTTATTGTTAGAATTCATTACACCCACGTTAACAACACTTTTCAATGAATATTAAATTAATGGCAAAAAAATTCTAAATCATTCACATAATCTAATATATCCTTAAGTTTAAAACCAAATAAAGAGGCTGAAAAAATGGAATCTTATTGACCAATAGCCCTTTTGAATACTGATTACAAAATCCTAACTGCTATTTTAGAAAACAGGTTTAAACAAAAAATACCTACAATTATACATCAAGAATCAACTGGCTTAGAAAAGTTTTTCTGACTATCTACAATATACTGAATCTAAAAGAATATGCAGACTCTTTGTTACAAAAAATTGATAAAGCAATTCTAACCTTAGACGCTAAAAAAGCCTTTAACTATGTTTCTTGGGACCACATCTTCACAACACTACAGAAATTTGGCTTTAAAGGACATATTTCTGAAATAATCCAAATTCTATGTGATTCACCTAAGGCAGCTCTTATAATTAATAGAGAAATTTTGATTTTTTTTCTCACTGAAAATAGGAATTAGACAAGGATGCCCCCTTTTACCCCTCATTTTTGACATGGCTATTGAACCACTTGCTATCTACCTCAGAGACAAAATAGATGGAATACAAATTGGAGCCAAGTCAATTAAAGTTTCCTTATATGCTGATGACATTATTATTATTGGTTATTTTAGAGCGCCAACAGATTCCGCAGCACTATAAACATAGGTGGTATACAAGGTAGCAATTATTGGAATCAAATGGGTAGAGGGCCCTGCCTAGAGATGCACTGTTGTAGTCATCTCTTGTGAAGGTGATCTGTAAGCAGTTGGGATCTTAGCCTTACATTCTAAGGAGGTCCATGGCGGATAGCAATGGAGGAGAGGAACTGGTATTAGGAAAGGTTAGTTTAGGTTGTATGCATCCCTAAACAGAATAGTCTTTAGGGAGTGCTTGAAGCTTTCAAAACTAGGGGAGAGTCTTGTGGAGCGAGGCAGAGGTTTCCACAAAATGGGAGCCAGTCTGGTGAAGTTCTGTAAACAGGAATGTGAGGAGGTAACAAGGGAGGAGGAGAGTAGGAGGTTGTGAGCTGAGCGAAGGGGACAGGAGGAAGAGTATCTGGAGACAAGGTTGGAGATATAGAGGGGAGCAGTGCAAATGAGGGCTTTGTATGTCAGTCAGAATTTTTGTGTTTAATCCTGGAGGCAAGAGGAAGCCAGATAAGGGATTGACAGAGAGGCGCAGCAGATGAAGTGCGAAGTGTAAGGAAGATGAGCCTGGCAGAGGCATTCATTATGGATTGTAAAGGAGCTAGATGGCAGCTAAGGAGACCAGAGAGGATGGAGTTGCAATAGTCAAGGTGGGTAAGGATGAGAGAGTGGATTCAAATCTTCGTTGTGTCTTGTGTAAGGAAATGTCTAATTTTAGAGATGTTTTTAAGGTGGAAGCAGCAGGATTTAGCATTGGCCTGAATGTGAGTAGTGTAAGAAAGATCTGAGTCAAGTGTGACCCCAAGACATCAGGCATATGGGGTAGGGGTAATGATGGATTTGTCTACAGTTATAGAGATATGGGGTGGAGATTTTAGAATAAGGGGAAAATAAGGAGATCAGTTTTGGAGAGATTTAGCTTAAGGTAGTGAGAGGACATCCAGTAAGAGATGTGAGAAAGACAGTGGTTAGCAAGGAAGGAGATATGTCTGGAGCAGATATGTAGATTTTAGTGTTGTCTGCATACAAATGATATTGAAACCCGTGGGACTTTATTAAGGAACCTAATGATGACGTGTAGATTGAGAAGAGAAGAGGACCGAGGACAGAGCCTTGCGGTACTCCAACAGAAAGTGGTAACGAGACAGAGGAAGCCCAGAGAAGGCTACACTAAAATATGGTTAGACAGGTAGGAAGAAAACCATGAGAGGACTCTGTCACAAATACCGAAGGATTGGAGTGTTTGGAGAAAAAGAGAGTGGTCAACAGTATCAAAGGCTGCAGACAGATCAAGGAGGATAAGCAGAGAGAAGTGGCCTTTGAATTTTGCTGTGAGTAGGACGTTGGTAACCTTAATGATTGCTGTCTCTGTGGAGTGATGGGGTGAAATCCAGATTGCAGTGGATCAAGGAGGGAGTGTAATGTATGGAAATGGGATAGGTGTGCATGCACTAGCTTTTCAAGAAGCTTTGAGGCAAGAGGGAGTAGGGAAATAGGGCGGTAGTTGGATGGGGAGGTTGGATGGCGAGAAGATTTTTTGAGAATAGGTTTGAGCAGTGCATATTTTAGAGATGAGGGAAATATACCAGTGCTGAGGGAGAGGTTGAAAATGTGTGTGAGTGTAGGGGTAAGGGTAGAAGAGAGGGAGGGAAGTAGCTGTGAGGGCATGGGGTCGAGGAGACAGGTAGTGAGGTGAGAGCGATTTTGTTATTGAAGTGGCTGGCAAAATCTTAAGCTGACAGAGAAGTTGTATTAGGAGGTGGGCAGAGAAGAGTGTTGAAAGTGAAGAACAGATGTTATGGGTTTCAAGAAAGAGTAGAGATAAGAGTAGAGAACTAGTGTTGCTTATAAAGAGTAAGGACAGAGTAGTAGGATTCAAGATGAACTTGTAGTGAAGAAAGTCAGCTGAACTCCGAGATTTTGTCCAGTGCCGCTCAGCAGTACGGGAACATCTGTGTGTACCGTGTCAGAGTAATATGCCAGGGATAAGAATGAGTGTATGATTTCCAACCTATGGTAGGAGGGGCCAGATTGTCAAGGCAATCTAATAACTCAGTAATTAATTTCCCCAAAATAATAAATATTATCTAAGACTTTAGTAAATTTTCTGTTAACAAGCTAAGCTTAAATAAATCAGAAGCATTATGGATCAATAACAAGTTTTCTTGCTCAAATCACGCATTTAGAGAAGCTAACAGCCATATAACATATCTAGGCATTAAGATATTAAAATCACTAAAACAATGTTATGAGCTAAACTATAAATCAATAGTTAATTATTTGTTTTACTAGTTTTAACCAGATGGTCAACCTTGCCTTTAAATTTATTTGGTAAAGTCAATTTATTTAAAATGATAGCTTTCCCACAATTATTATTTATTATGCAAAATCTGCCACTTGGGTTACATAAAAATTACTTCAAGCTATTCAACACCTCTATAACAAAGTACCTTTGCAGAAATAACACCTCTAAAATTGCTCTTAAAAAGTTATGCCCGGATAGAAAATATGGTGGTTGGTCTCTTCCCAATATTGAGCATTATTCAATTGCTTGTCTGGCTAAACCAGATGTAGATTGGCTGACCAAAAATAAATACTATGCTTTATTTAATATAGAATCAGAAATCGTTAAACCATATACACTACAATCACTGCTACATATTGAAGCCCATAAACTCCCAAATCCGATCAAAAATATACAAATGTACAAAGAACTGGTCATAACCTGGCAAAAACGATGTAAACAAGGATCCGTTAATTATATTTGCCTATATTGGGCAATCCGGAATTTGTATCCAGGCTTCAAGCTTACCCTTTTGGAATGTGCAAAGACAAAAGACTAGAATTTTTAAATAAAAGAATAGATATGGAAAAACAGCAAATTATTTTTTTTTTTTAACAATTTAAGGTTGAATTTCAAATTTCTAATATTAATTACTTTGCCTTTTTCCAGGTTAAACACTTGTGTACAAAATTAATTAGAGCAAATAGATGGATGGAACTGAAATTATATTGATGATATTATCAATATTTATTCTTCTGGTATCTATAAAATTTCTTATTTATATGCAAGTTTATTCAGAGAAGATAATTTGAATAACCCAGCTTTAATTGAACAAACGTGATATAACCCTGGTTTAACAGAATCTTCAGCCACGTTGGTTAGAAAAACTAGAGTTGAGAAAGCAACATCATCCATGGACAGAAGATAATCACACTTAAAATTAATTTATTGAACATATCTAACACCCTATGTCTTAAATAAGTGGTATAAAGATAAAGATACAAGTTATGTAGAATGAGGCATTCTCGTGACAAATCTAAATCATTATATTTTGGAGTGCCCAAAAATTAGGCAATTCTGGTCCAAATTACAATTTTGGTTGGGAAAGATTTGTATAGTAGAAATAACTATTTCTAATAATTATATAATATTCCTATCTAATGGGCAGCAATAGGGTTCTAAAACTACTTAATTTAATTATTAATACTGGGAAGCAATTTAATATTTAAGGCATGGAAAGCCCCAAGTCTGACTCAGTTTATCAAATCAATGAAGGAGTAATTAGTATTAGAAAAGTACAGTACACATGGGCTTGGAGAAAAACCTATAGTAAAGCCATTGACAACATGGAAGTGTTATATAAAATCCCTGCCTCAATTAAAAAAAAATACTGTTACTACTTAAGTCATCCAAATTTTTATAACATTGGGAACATATAACCTACATGGGACAAAAATTTAAATATAGAGTCCAGAAGACAAATTGGAGGAGTGGCAGGTAGCGGGAAGAGGCAATTAGAAAGGGTTCCCCTCTTTTTTTCTTCTTCTTCTCTTTTTTTTTCTGTTGTCTTGTATGATTCAAAGTATTAAGAATGCTCAGGTATAATCTATGTGAAATACTTGCCTTGACAGATATTGGTAACTGACTGTATGTCCAATATTTTGTTTTTATGTTATGTTGATTATTAGTTATACTAATAATTTATTTGTATAACCTAATTAGACATTCTGTTTCTTTACGCTGACGTACCTGATATTATGTTATGTATATATGATCCTCTAATAAAAAAGATAAAAAAAGAAAAAAGTTTTAATTCTGTTGGCTGATTTGAATTTGAAATTTAAAATCAGCCAATTGGAATGCAATGGTGCCCCTATATAAAGGGGTTACATCACATTCAAAATTCAGTGTGCGACTGGTGGCAGCATGGAGAAGAAATCGGGGATGGAAGATAAGAAGATGGATTAAGATAAGGATACTAACGCCACAATGAAGATATGAAAACTGCCGCAAGGATGAAGATAGAAGTCCGCTGCCAGGATGAAGATGTGGAGTGCCGCCACCTGAATTTAACTTTGGTTAGTTGGTGAGTACCATATTCGGAGTGTATTATTATTTTTTTTTATTAAGGCTTTTGTTTTTTCATTTTATTTTAAAAATATTCTTCTAAGGACAATGCACAACCAAATGCCCTTTTCAGGGCTGTCGGCATTTATCAATGTGCAGCGGACATGATCAGCTACAGCGGATCATGTCCAACCGCACTTTAGTAAATCGGCCCCATATAATACTCACATTGTAATTTCTTCATCCTATGACAAGCCTGAAATGTATGTGAACAGAAAATAATGCCACTCATCAGTTATGCAAGTCAATCATAAATCAAAAACGACTCATATCTACTAAGGCAATCATCCTTAAATACAGTGATAAACATCAGAACTATATAGACTCTATCGCCTAGATTACGAGTTCTGTGTTAGCCTTAAAAAGCAGCGTTAAGGGGTCCTAACGCTGCTTTTTAACGCCCACTGGTATTAAGAGTATGGCAGGTACAGGTGTACCGCTCACTTTTCTTCCGCAACTTTTGGCTACCGCAAATCCCCTTACGTCAATTGCGTATCATATCTTTTTAATGGGTTTTGCCTAACGCCGGTATTACAAGTCTTGGAGAAAGTGAGCGGTACAGCCTCTACCTCCAAGACTCCTACCGCATTTAAAAGTCAGTAGTTAAGAGTTTTATGGGCTAACGCCGGAACTTAAAGCTCTTAACTACAGTGCTACAAAGTACACTAACACCCATAAACTACCAATGAACCCTTAACCCCTTAATGACCACAGCACTTTTCCATTTTCTGTCCGTTTGGGACCAAGGCTATTTTTACATTTCTGCAGTGTTTGTGTTTAGCTGTAATTTTCCTCTTACTCATTTACTGTACCCACACATATTATATACTGTTTTTCTCGCCATTAAATGGACTTTCTAAAGATACCATTATTTTCATCATATCTTATCATTTACTATAAAAAAAATTATAAAATATGAGGAAAAAATCGAAAAAAACACATTTTTTCTAACTTTGACCCCCAAAATCTGTTACATATCTACAACCACCAAAAAAACACCCATGCTAAATAGTTTCAAAATTTTATCCTGAGTTTAGAAATACCAAATGTTTACATGTTCTTTGCTTTTTTTGTAACTTATAGGGCCATAAATACAAGTAGCACTTTGCTATTTCCAAACCATTTTTTTTTTTTCAAAATTAGTGCTAGTTTCATTAGAACACTAATACCTTTCAGGAATCTCTGAATATCCATTGACATATATATATATTTTTTTTTTTAGTAGACAACCCAAAGTATTTATCTAGTCCCATTTTGGTATATTTCATGCCACCATTTTACCGCCAAATGCGATCAAATACAAAAAATCGTTCACTTTTTCACAAATTTTTTCACAAACTTTAGGTTTCTCACTGAAATTATTTACAAATAGCTTGTGCAATTATGGCATAAATGGTTGTAAATTCTTCTCTGGGATCCCCTTTGTTCAGAAATAGCAGACATATATGGCTTTGGTGTTGCTTTTTTGTAATTAGAAGGCCGATAAATGCCACTGCGCACCACACGTGTATTATGCCCAGAAGTGAAGGGGTTAATTAGGGAGCATGTAGGGAGCATTTTGGGGTAATTTTAGCTTTAGTGTAGTGTAGTAGACAACCCCAAAATTGATCTAGGCCCATTTTTGTATATTTCATGCCACCATTTCACCACCAAATGCAATCAAATTAAAAAAAAACGTTAATTTTTTCACAAACTTTAGGTTTCTCACTGAAATCATTTACAAACAGCTTATGCAATTATGGCACAAATGGTTGTAAATGCTTCTCTGCGATCCCCTTTGTTCAGAAATAGCAGACATATATGGCTTTGGTGATGCTTTTTGGTAATTAGAAGGCCGCTAAATTCTGCTGCGCATTACGTGTGTATTATGGCTAGCAGTGAAGGGGTTAATTATGTAGCTTGTAGGGAACTTGCAGGGTTAATTTTAGCTTTAGTGTAGAGCTCAGCCGCCCACCTGAAACATCAGACCCCCTGATGCCTCCCAAATAGCTCTCTTCCCTCCCCCACCCCACAATTGTCCCCGCCATCTTAAGTACTGGCAGAAACTCTGCCAGTACTAAAATTAAAGGTATATTTGGGCTTTTTTGAGTTTTTTTTTTAGCATATTTACATATGCTGCTGTGTAGGATCCCCCCTTAGCCCCCAACCTCACAGATCCCCCACCAAACAGCTCTCTAACCCTCCCCCTCTGCCTTAATGGGTGCCATCTTGGGTACTGGCAGCTATCTGCCAGTACCCAGTTTAGAAAAAAATGTGCTTTTTTTTAAGAAAAAATCCCTTTTTCTGTAGTGTAGCTCCCCCCACACCCAAGAACAACCCCCCACCCCTCCAAGATCCCTTTGACTGCTGTTTATTCTTTTTTATCTTTGCCCTTTTCCCCCACATAGTTACATTCTCATTTTCTGTAGTATAGCGGTTCCCACCCGCTCCCGCCCCATGCACGCGCCCGCCCGCCACTCTCTTTGCACGCGCGCGCGCCCGTGCGCGCCCCGTCAGCTCCGCCCCCGATCCCGCCCCCTCCATCTTACACGGCCCATCGATGGCCGCCCACCCGCCTCCCAAGTCAGCTCCCACCCACCAACGATACCGGCCATCGATGTCCGGTGCAGAGAGGGCCACAGAGTGGCTCTCTCTGCATCGGATGGCCATGCAGGGTTATTGCAGGATGCCTCCATATCGAGGCATCACTGCAATAACTGGAAAGCAGCTGGAAGCGAGCAGGATCACTTCCAGCTGCTTTCCACACCGAGGACGTGCAGGGTACGTCCTCAGGCGTTAACTGCCTTTTTTTTTGAGGACATACCCTGCACGTCCTTGGTCGTTAAGGGGTTAAACCGAGGCCCCCTCACATCGCAAACACTATAATAAAATTATTTAACCCCTAATCTGCCGACCGGACATCGCCGCAACCTACATTATACCTATGAACCCCTAATCTGCTGCCCCTAACATCGCCGACACCTACATTATAGTTATTAACCCCTAATCTGCCCCCCCAACATCTCCGCCACCTACCTACACTTATTAACCCCTAATCTGCCGACCGGACATCGCCGCCACTATAATAAATGTATTTACCCCCAAACCGCTGCACTCCCGCCTCACAAACACTATAATAAATTTTATTAACCCCTAATCTGCCACCCCCAACGTCGCCGCTACTATAATAAAGTTATTAACCCCTAAACCTAAGTCTAACCCTAACCCTAACACCCCCCTAAGTTAAATCTATTTTTAATAAATCTAAATAAAATTTCTAAAATTTCTAAAATTAAATAAATTAATCCTATTTAAAACTAAATACTTACCTATAAAATAAACCCTTATATAGCTACAATATAACTAATAGTTACATGGTAGCTATTTTCGGATTTATATTTATTTTACAGGTAACTTTGTATTTATTTTAACTAGGTACAATAGCTAATAAATAGTTAATAACTATTTAATAGATACCTAGTTAAAATAATTACAAAATTACCTGTAAAATAAATCCTAACCTAAGTTACAAATACACCTAACACTACACTATCACTAAATTAATTAAATAAATTAACTACAATTATCTAACATAAAATACAATTAAATAAACTAAACTATAGTACAAAAAAACAAACACTAACACCTAGATTTAGAGTTTTGCGGCCAAAGGGGTGCGTTAGCTACGCGTGTTTTTTTTCTAGCGCTGCTTCTAAACAACGCTGGTATTTAGAGTTCTCTGAAGGGCTGCGTTAGGCTCCAAAAAGGGATCGTACAGGCATATTTACCACCACTTCAACTCTCAATACCAGCGTTGCTTACGGTAGCGGCTAGCTGAAAAACGTGCTTGTGCACGATTCCCCCATAGCAAACAATGGGGCAGTTTGACTTGCAAAAAAACAGCGTTCAGCTCCTAACGCAGCCCCATTGTTTCCTATGGGAAAACAGTTTCTAAGTCTACACCTAACACCCTAACATAAACCCGAGTCTAAACACCCCCGAACCTTACACTTATTAACCCCTAATCTGCCACCCCGCTATCGCTGACACCTGCATTATATTATTAACCCCTAATCTGCTGCTCCGTACACCACCACAACCTACATTATACCTATGTACCCTTAATCTGCTGTCCCTAACATCGCCGACACCTACATAATATTTATTAACCCCTAATCTGCCCCCCCAACGTCGCCGCTACCTTACCTACACTTATTAACCCCTAATCTGCCGGCCGGACCTCGCCACTACTCTAATAAATATATTAACCCCTAAAGCTAAGTCTAACCGTAACCCTAAAACCCCCCTAAGTTAAATATCATTTTAATCTAACGAAATAAATTAAATATTATTAACTAAAGTCTTCCTATTTAAAGCTAAATACTTACCTGTAAAATAAACCCTAATATAGCTACAATATAACAAATAATTAAATTGTAGCTATTTTATGATTAATATTTATTTTACAGGCAACTTTGTATTTATTTAAACTAGGTACAATAGCTATTAAATAGTTATTTACTATTTAATAGCTACCTAGTTAAATTAATTACAAAATTACCTGTAAAATAAATCCTAACCTAAGTTACAATTAAACCTAACACTACACTATCAATAAATAAAATAAATCAATTAACTACAATTACCTACAATTAAAAAAACTAAACTAAATTACAAAAAAAACAAACACTAAATTACAAAAAATAAAAAAAAGATTACAAGAATTTTAAGCTAATTACACGTACTCTAAGCCCCCTAATAAAATAACAAAGCCCCCCAAAATAAAAAAAATCCCTACCCTAATCTAAATTTAAAAAGTTAACAGCTCTATTACCTTACCAGCCCTTAAAAGGGCTTTTTGCGGGGCATGCCACAAAGAAATCAGCTCTTTTGCCTGTAAAAAAACACACAATACCACCCCCCAACATTACAACCCACCACCCACATACCGCTACTCTAACCCAAACCCCCCTTAAATAAACCTAACACTAACCCCTGAAGATCTCCCTACCTTGAGCCGTGTTCACCCAGCCGAGCACCGATGGACCAAAAGAGGGCATCTGGAGCGGCAGAAGTCTTCATCCTATCCGGGCAGAAGAGGACATCCTTCAATCAGATGAAAAATCTGATTGGCTGATTGAATCAGCCAATCAGATTCAAGTTCAATCGGATTGGCTGATCCAATCAGCCAGTCAGATTGAGCTTGCATTCTATTGGCTGACTGGAACAGCCAATAGAATGCAAGCTCAATCTGATTAGCTGATTGGATCAGCCAATCCAATTGAACTTGAATCTGATTGGCTGATTCAATCAGCCAATCAGATTTTTCATACCTTAATTCCGATTGGCTGATAGAATCCTATCAGCCAATCGGAATTCAAGGGATGCCATCTTGGATGACGTCATTTAAAGGAACCTTCATTCGGCGAGTAGGCGTCATGGAAGAAGGATGGATCCGTGTCGGCTGGAAGAAGATTGCTCCACTCCACTCCAGATGGATGAAGATAGAAGATGCCGCTTGGATGAAGATGTCTACCGGTCCGAATGTCCTCTTCTGCCCGGATAGGATGAAGACTTCTGATGCTCTGGATGCCCTCTTTTGGTCCATCGGTGCCCGAGTGGGTGAACACGGCTCAAGGTAGGGAGATCTTCAGGGGGGTAGTGTTAGGTTTATTTAAGGGGGGTTTGGATTAGAGTAGGGGTATGTGTGTGGGTTGTAATGTTGGGGGGTGGTATTGTGTTTTTTTTTACAGGCAAAATAGCTGATTTCTTTGGGGCATGCCCCGCAAAAAGCCCTTTTAAGGGCTGGTAAGGTAATAGAGCTGTTAACTTTTTAAATTTAGATTAGGGTAGGGAAATTGTTTTATTTTGGGGGGCTTTGTTATTTTATTAGGGGGCTTAGAGTATGTGTAATTAGCTTAAAATTCTTGTAATCTTTTTTATTTTTTGTAATTTAGTGGGGTTTTTTTTGTAATTTAGTTTAGTTTATTTAATTGTAGGTAATTGTAGTTAATTGATTTAATTTATTTATTGATAGTGTAGTGTTAGGTTTAATTGTAACTTAGGTTAGGATTTATTTTACAGGTAATTTTGTAATTAATTTAACTAGGTAGCTGTTGGTGGGGGGTATTGTATTTGGGTTTTTTTACAGGTAAAAGAGCTGATTACTTTGGGGCAATGCCCCACAAAAAGCCCTTTTAAGGGCTGGTAAAAGAGCTGATTACTTTGTAATTTAGTTTAGGGTATGGGAATTTTATTATATTGGGGTTTTTTTTATTTTATTAGGGGGATTAGATTAGGTGTAATTAGATTACACTTGATAGTGTAGTGTTAGATGTATTTGTAACTTAGGTTAGGATTTATTTTACAGGTAATTTTGTAATTATTTTAACTAGGTAGCTATTAAATAGTAACTATTTAATAGCTATTGTACCTAGTTTAAATAAATACAAAGTTGCCTGTAAAACTTCATCCAGGCGGCATCTTCTATCTTCATCCTCCCGGAGCGGAGCGGAGCCATCTTCTATCCAGCCGACACGGAGCCATCCTCTTCTTACGATGTCCTAACGATGAATGAAGGTTCCTTTAAATGACGTCATCCAAGATGGCGTCCCTCAAATTCCGATTGGCTGATAGGATTCTATCTATTTAATCAACCAATCGGATTGAAGTTCAATCCGATTGGCTGATTGGATAAGGCAATAGAATTGACCTCGCATTCTATTGGCTGATCCAATCAGCCAATCGGATTGAACTTCAATCCGATTGGCTGATTAAATCAACCAATCGGATTTTTCCTACCTTAATTCCGATTGGCTGATAGAATCCTATCAGCCAATCAGAATTCAGGACGCCATCTTGGATGACGTCATTTAAAGGAACCTTCATTCGTCGTTAGGACATCGGAAGAAGAGGATGAATCCGCATCGGCTGGATAGAAGATGGCTCTGCTCCACTCCGGAAGGATGAAGATAGAAGATGCCGCCTGGATGAAGATGTCTGCCGGTCCGGATGTCCTTTTCTGCCCGGATAGGATGAAGACTTCTGCCGGTCCGGATGTCCACTTCTGCCCCATCGGATAACCAGTGGTGCCCGGCTGTGTGAACACGGCTCAAGGTAGGGTGATCTTCAGGGGTTAGTGTTAGTTTTTTTAAGGGGGGATCGGGTGGGTTTTAGAGTAGGGGTGTGTGGGTGGTGGGTTGTAATGTTGGTGGGGGGTATTGTATTTGGGTTTTTTTACAGGTAAAAGAGCTGATTACTTTGGGGCAATGCCCCACAAAAAGCCCTTTTAAGGGCTGGTAAAAGAGCTGATTACTTTGTAATTTAGTTTAGGGTATGGGAATTTTATTATATTGTTTTTTTTTTATTTTATTAGGGGGATTAGATTAGGTGTAATTAGATTACACTTGATAGTGTAGTGTTAGATGTATTTGTAACTTAGGTTAGGATTTATTTTACAGGTAATTTTGTAATTATTTTAACTAGGTAGCTATTAAATAGTTATTAACTATTTAATAGCTATTGT
This sequence comes from Bombina bombina, assembly GCF_027579735.1. Lineage (NCBI taxonomy): Eukaryota > Metazoa > Chordata > Amphibia > Anura > Bombinatoridae > Bombina > Bombina bombina. Next base: position 1,052,307,789 of record NC_069500.1, on the reverse strand, counting down.
ACCTAGTTAAAATAAATACAAAGTTGCCTGTAAAATAAATATAAATCCTAAAATAGCTACCATGTAACTATTAGTTATATTGTAGCTATATTAGGGTTTATTTTATAGGTAAGTATTTATTTTTAAATAGGAATAATTTATTTAATTATAGTAATTTTATTTAGATTTATTAAAAATAGATTTAATTTAGGATTAGGGTGTTAGGGTTAGGGTTAGACTTAGGTTTAGGGGTTAACAACTTTATTATAGTAGCGGCGACATTGGGGCGGGAGATTAGGGGTTAATAATTGTAGGCAGGTGACGGCGACGTTGGGGGGGGGCAGGTTAGGGGTTAATAAAATTTATTATAGTGTTTGCGAGGCGGGAGTGCTTCAGTTTAGGGGTTAATACATTTATTATAGTGGCGGCAATGTCCGGTCAACAGATTAGGGGTTAATAAGTGTAAGTAGGTGGCGGCGATGTTGGGGGCAGCAGATTAGGGATTAATAACTACAATGTAGGTGTCGGCGATGTTAGGTGCAGCAGATTAGGGGTTCATAGGGATAATCTAGTTGGGGGCGGTGTCCGGAGCAGAAGATTAGGGGTTAATAATATAATCGGTACACAAAAGGTGACATCGCTACAGCCCAGGAGGTGTGTGAGGGGCTGGCCAATTACAGTCTTGTGGAGTCGGCTAATGCAAATACACTGTTGGCGGGGTGCCAGCTTGAAAAGAAGTTGAGCAAACTTCATAGAACATGAATCAGAAGGAAGCAGCAATCCAAAACAGTAGGATAAAATTTCCAATCTTTATTCAGACATTTAAAAAACTATAATGTAGGTGTCGGCGATGTTAGGTGCAGCAGATTAGGGGTTCATAGGGATAATCTAGTTGGGGGCGGTGTCCGGAGCAGAAGATTAGGGGTTAATAATATATTGCAGGTGGCGACGATGTTGGGGGCGGCAGATTAGAGGTTAATAAGTGTAAGGTTAGGGGTGTTTAGACTCAGGGTTCATGTTAGGTTGTTAGGTGCAGACATACAATGTATTTCCCCATAGGAAACAATGGGGCTGCGTTAGGAGCTGAACGCTGCTTTTTTGCAGCCAGCTCAGCCCCATTGTATCCTATGGGGAAATCGTGAACGAGCACATTTTTCCAGCTTACCGCTACCGTAAGCAACGCTGTTATTACAGGTAGAAGTGGAGCTAAATTTTGCTCAACGCTCACTTTTCTGAGGCTAACGCAGCCCTTCAGAAAACTTGTTATACCAGCATTGTTTAAAGTAAGCGCTGGAAAAAAAAGGCTTGTTAGCCCCGCAAGTTTTTACCGACAAAACTTGTAATCTAGCCGTATGTTTGTAGCATCATTTTTTAAATATACATTTGTAATAGAGTATGCAATAATAATGAACAATAATTAATATTGTTGATTACTTATACTTCTTTAAACCCATCAACAGCATCACAAATTCAGTACAACAAGTCTCTCAGTAAAGCTAGATCCAACTCTGAGAGAACACTTGGCATTTGTAAAAGTTGTTATAGATGCCAGGATAGAACAGAAGGAGCAGTAAAAGGCACCCAAGAAAAGTCAGCAGATCAATGTAACATTTTGATGCGTACATCATAATGTAGCTATTCAGCAGCTTATTGTTAGCTTACATTTAAAAACTCTATGAAAAGTAGCTAAAGTAGCAATTTCAGGAAATTAATAATTAACATTTATTTATAGGAATTAATATAAAGTGAATTTAAACATAATATTTTTAAAAATTACACTAAGAAGGGGACATACATTTACTATATATGTTATATATATGTTATTTAAAAATAGCCAAAATATATGTGATTCTGTATGTTCATTATGGAATGACATACTGTATGATAAATCATTTTATATGTTCATAAAGGATACTATCGGCTAGATTACAAGTTTTGCATTATGAGGGAAAAAGCCTCATAGCGCTGCTTTTTCACTACCGCTGGTATTATGAGTCTTGCAGGTAGAGGTGCACCGCATACCTTTTTGGCCGTAATGCAACGTAACTACCACATCTTTCAAAAAGTCCTTTTTAAATGGGACTTCCATAGCACCGTTATTACGAGTTTTGCCTGGGAGGCCAAAAAGTGAGCGGTACACCCTATACTGTCAAGATTTGTATCGCCATCTAAAGGCAGTAGTTATGGGTTTTACGTTACAAATCTGTAGCATAAAACTCATAACTAAAGTGTTACAAATACACTAACACCCATAAACCACCTATTAACCCCTAAACTGAGGCCCTCCCGCATCGCAAATACTAAAATACAATTATTAACCCCTAATCTGCCACTCTGGACATCGCCGCCACTATAATAAACATATTAACCCCTAAACCGCTGCAGCCCCGCATCGCATACACTAGTTAAATATTATTAACCCCTAATCTGTCGCCCCCAACGTCACCGCCGCCACTATACTAAAGTTATTAACCCCTAAACCTAATCCTAACTCTAACCATAACACCCACTAACTTTAATATAATTAAAATAAATATAAATAAAAATTACTATCATTAACTAAATAATTCCTATTTAAAACTAAATACTAACCTGTAAAATAAACCCTAAGCTAGCTACAATATAACTAATAGTTGTAGCTAGCTTAGGTTTTATTTTTATTTCACAGGCAACTTTGTATTTATTTTAACTAGGTAGGCTAGTTAGTAAATATGTATTAACTATTTACTATCTACCTAGTTAAAATAAATACAAATTTACCTATAAAATTAAACCTAACCTGTCTTACACTAACACCTAGTATTACACTACAATTAAATCAATTATATTAATTAAATACAATTAACTAAATTACAAAAAAAATCCACTAAATTACACAAAAAAAAATAATGATCAAATATTTAAACTAATTACACCTAATCTAATAACCCTAACAAAATAAAAAAGCCCCCCCAAAATAAAACAAAAAAAAAACCCTAGCCTAAACTTAACTGCTAATAGCCCTTAAAAGGGCCTTTTGTGAGGCATTGCCCCAAAGAAATCAGCTCTTTTACCTGAGAATGAATGTTCCTTTAAGGGACATCATCCAAGATGGCGTCCCTTGAAATCAGCCAATCGGAATTAAAGATGAAAAAATCCTATTGGCTGATGCAATCAGCCAATAGGATTGAGCACGCATTCTATTGGCTGATTTGAACAGCCAATAGAATGCAAGCTCAATCCTATTGGCTGATTGGATCAGCCAATAGGATTGAAGCTCAATCCTATTGGCTGATTGCATCAGCCAATAGGATTTTTTTCAACTTTAATTCTGATTAACTGATAGAATTCTATCAGCCAATCAGAATTCAAGGGACACCATCTTGGATGATATCCCTTAAAGGAACCTTCATTCTTCAGTAGCCGTTGACAGAAGAGGATGCTCTGCGCTGGATGTCTTGAAGATGGAGCCGCTCTACATCGGAAGGATGAAGATAGAAGATGCCGTCTGGATGAAAACTTCTGCCCATCTGTAGGACCACTTCTTGCCGCTTGGATGAAGACTTCTCCCGGCTTCGTTGAGGATGGATGTCCGGTCTTCAAAAACTGTAAGTGGATCATCGAGGCTTAGTTTTAGTTTTTTTTAAGGGTTTATTAGGTGGGGTTTTTTTTACCTTAGGGTTTGGGCAATGGAAAAGAGCTAAATGTCCTTTAAAGGGCTATGCCCATCCAAATGCCCTTTCCAGGGCAATGGGGAGCTTAGATTTTTTAGATAGGATTTTATTTGGGGGGTTTGGTTGTGTGGGTAGTGGGTTTTACTGTTGGGGGTTGTTAGTATTTTTTTTACAGGTAAAAGAGCTGATTTATTTTGGGCAATGCCCCGCAAAAGGCCCTTTTATGGGCTATTGGCAGTTTAGTTTAGGTTAGGGTTTTTTTTTTTGGGGGGGGGGCTGTTTTATTTCGATAGGGATATTAGATTAGGTTTAATTAGTTTAAATATTTGATAATTTCTTTTTTATTTTGTGTAATTTTTTTTTTTATCAAAAGAAAAGTAAAAACAAACAACTCATTTATTCATAAGAAAAAATGGACAAAGGCTTAGTGAGTCATTAAAGAATGACAAAAAAATTAAATTATGAAAAAAATATTAGCCTTTTGGGCCCATATTTATCAAGCTCCATACGGAGCTTGAAGGGCCGTGTTTCTGGCGAGTCTTCAGACTCGCCAGAAACACAAGTTATGAAGCAGCGGTCTACATAACCCTCTGAGCAGGCAGACAGACATCACCGGAAATCAACCCGATCGAGTACAATCGGGTTGATTGACACCTCCCTGCTGGCGGCCGATTGGCCGTGAGTCAGCAGGGGGCTGCGTTGCACCAGCAGCTCTTGTGAGCTTCTGGTGCAATGTTAAATGCGGAGAGTGTATTGCTCTCCGCATTTAGCGAGGTCTTGCGGACCTGATCCGCAGTATCGGATCAGGTCCGCAAGACCTTTGATAAATTGTGGCCTATGTGTCTATTCGCTGAACATAGTAACACATTATGACATGCTACTAAATAACAATTATGTGCAAATAATGGTCATATATATTTATAATTACACAATGAATTACTGATATTTTGAGTCTGAAAAATAATTCAAGGTAAAATTGCATAAATGATAAATATTGCATAACTACCTAACTTTCCATTTACCTTTAATACTCCTGAGCTATCATTTATTTTCCCACTGACCCACCACTGTTTGATACCTCTGAAATGACATATTTATATTCCTTTGCCCTTACATTTAATTTTTTCCCATCACTTACTGATTCCCTATCCCACTACACCACTGATCGATCCTTTTTGAAAGAACACTGCCTGTAAGGGTTACTGTCTCTTTAAGGCTGTTGTGCATGTGAATTCTCATCTCATTGGTTACCTCCTCTATATATTTCATCATTTCCTGCTGCACTTTGCTTAGTATTTTGGTAGTAAGACTACATTTAAACCTGAGTTAAACTTAAGGATATCTTTACATTTTTCCAGCCTGACTCATAAGCATTTGTGGCAAACTGAACTAACTTTTACATTCTGGGAAGCTTGCCAACACTCTCATACAAAGTATCCAGTTACGGACTCACTTCAAGCATAACCTAGGATTGATACAAATGTTGCAATTTCCTTGCAACGGAGCTCTCAGTGTGTTTCAACAAAGTGCCTGTAAATATTTCCCTGCATTTCCACTGACAACTTGGATGTTATACACTGAAACTGAATAGAGATTGGAATTCAGAGACTCCTCACCTGCAGTAAGGACACTCCTCAATTCAGCTGACCACAGGATTGGAAATCCCATCAAGCTGCAAGTAGTTTCATTTTCACTTCTCACTGTTTGTGTCACGCTGTTCAGCAGCACTTATCTCACAGAGACTGTTTCCTGAAATTACTCTCATGCTGTGTGTGCTTGTCAGTTATTTACCTAACTAAGAGGAGCTGCAACCTATCTAACTATACTCCTGGATATTACTCTCATGCTGTGTGTGCTTGTCAGTTATTTACCTAACTAAGAGGAGCTGCAACCTAACTGACTAAACTCCTGGGTACTTCTCCATGCTGTGTCTGCTTGTCAGATATTATCCTAACTAAGAGGTAGTGCAAGTATATATAAGCTCCTACAAAACAAGAGCTATTCTTAAGAGACTCAGTTCCTAGCATAACCTCTCCTGTCAAATCAGTTATTCCATTTACGAATACATTGATTCTAAAGCCTATATTGAGGGGTACTTACCAGCTTATCAATTCACTATACATCTTGAATTTCACTCCATTCATAGTGAGATTCCAATGCTCTAGTGATACAAACCATTATTTAAGCAACTTAATCTGCAATTGTGTTCCAATTCTATATACAAAACTATCTAACTATAAATACCCTAACATAATACTAAGCCAAAATTTTTACAATGGAACCAGCAGATCTTCCACAGATCGTATATAACCTTTCCCAAAAGGTTGATCAGTTAGCCCAGGCTGTACATGATTTGCAAGTGGAAAATCAATCACTAAGGGGCATTATCAGAGATTCCATCTCTCCACAAACCTCTCAGGCGCAGCAGTTACCCGAACCCTCTGTATCCCTACCAGAGCCTTTTTCAGGTAACAGGAAGAATTATAGGCAGTTTAAGAACTCCTGCCATCTGCTATATAACCTAAGACCCCGAAGTTATCCCACAGAGAGGATTAAGGTACTCAGTACTATATCCTTCCTAAGAGGAGAACCCAGGACCTGGGCAGATAATTTGTGCGAACACAACGATCCAGTTCTGGCAAGCTTAGGTGAGTTTTTCACTGCCATGGATGACCTTTTTCATGATACTGACATACAGATGTCTGCTGAAGCTTCCATGAGAAGTTTGAAACAGGGTAAAAGACCTGTCGAAGAATACATTACGGACTTCAAATTGTATGCTGTAGACTCTCAATGGAGTCAGATTGCTTTGCGAAATCAATTTCGTTTGGGTCTTTCCGAAGCACTGAAAGACGAACTCGCCAGAATAGAGCTTCCTAAATCTTTGGAAGGAATCATGAGAACCGCACAACAACTGGACAGGAGACTACGCGAAAGGAAGGCGGAAAGATTCTCCTCTGATGTCCGTCCAAAAAGTTTAACCAGTCCCATCTCTCATTCTTCACCACAACCAAGAGCACCTGCAATACCTATGGAGATAGGTGCAGTAAGAGGACCCTTAACTTCAGAAGAACGTTACCGCAGAAAAACCAAAAATCTGTGTATGTATTGTGCCAATCCGGCTCACTCTGTACAGGACTGTCCCATACTCTTAAAACTAAAGAAAAGTAAGTACTCACAAATTAACTCATCAGTCCAAGGAGACAAAATGTATACTTATGCTATATTATCCCTTTCTCTACAGTGGGATCTAGATCAAGTGATGACTGATGGGATTATTGACTCCGGAGCCTATGGATGTTTCATCGACCACCATGTTGTAAAATCTAATAAAATACCCACTATTCAAAAGCATACTCCTGTCTCAATTCGTATGATTGATGGTTCTACTCCCAAAAAAGGGCCTATTACACACCAAACAGTACCGATTACTGTATCCATTAATGGCCACACTGAATTAATATCATTTGATGTTTTAAGCTCACCTCATTTTCCAGTGGTTTTGGGTATAAAGTGGTTACAGCAACATAACCCGCAAATTACTTGGTCGCCTTTTACTATTCATTTCAATTCAGATTATTGTTCACAGACATGTATGCACACACATACTGTTCTCCAGACAGAGATTACTAACTCTCAGATTCCTTCCCATTACTCTGATTTTACAGACGTATTCAGCAAAACCGAAGCAGAAAATCTACCCCCACATCGACCTTACGACTGCCCGATAGATTTACTTCCTGGCTCAACTATTCCTTATGGACACCTCTATCCATTGAGCCAACCCGAATTAAATCATTTAAAGGAGTATCTTGAGGAAAATCTCAGAAAGGGCTTTATCAGGGCCTCTACCTCTCCAGCCGGCGCAGGAATGTTTTTTGTCCGGAACAAGGACTCATCCCTAAGACCTATAATAGACTACTGGGAGCTGAATAAACGCACCATAAAGAACCGCTATCCTCTTCCTCTGATACCAGAGTTGATTGAGCGATTATCTGAAGCAAAGATCTATACAAAACTCGACCTAAGAGGAGCATACAATCTTGTGAGGATAAAAGAGGGCCACGAATGGTTGACCGCTTTCAGAACCCGGTACGGTCTATATGAGTACCTTGTAATGCCTTTCGGCCTGTGCAATGCTCCAGCCACCTTCCAGCACTTCATCAATGATGTGTTCAGGGATTTATTGGATGTATGTTTAGTCGTATATCTAGACGATATCTTGATATATTCTAAAAATGACACTGAACACATCAAGCATGTCCGAAGGGTCCTCTCTAGGCTTAGAGAGCATAAATTATATGCCAAACTCGAGAAGTGCATTTTTCATACTAATCATGTTTCCTTTCTTGGATATGAAATATCCCCAACTGGTATTACCATGCAAACCCAAAAAATTGATGCTGTAAAGAATTGGATCATCCCCAAAACAAGAAAAGACCTGCAAAGATTTCTAGGGTTTGCGAACTACTATAGGAAATTTATCAAGGACTTTTCCAAGTTAGCTAAACCACTTACTACTTTAACCAGTACTTCTGTACCATACATATGGAACAACGAAGCCAATGAAGCTTTTTCGTTATTAAAGTCTAGATTTACCACCACACCGATTCTAAACTTTCCTGATCCAAGCCTCCAATATCTGCTTGAAGTAGATTCATCAGACTTTGCACTTGGTGCAGTGTTATCCCAACAAAAATCTCTCAATGATCCTATTCATCCTGTATCCTACTATTCCTCAATGATGACTGCCTCTGAAAGGAACTATTCGATTGGAGACAAAGAACTCCTTGCAATAAAACGCTCACTGGAGAACTGGAGACATCTTCTTGAGGGAACCACTCTTCCCATCATTATACTCACAGATCACAAGAATCTTGTTTATTTGCAAACCAGTAAAACTCTATCGGCAAGACAGGTCCGTTGGAGTTTGTTCTTTTCACGATTCAATTTCAACATCGTTTACAGACCAGCTGCAAGGAACGGCAAAGCTGATGCTCTCTCTCGGTTACCCGAGAAAACCGATTCTATGAAGATACAGACTAGCATCATTCCCACCGAACGATTTGTTGGACTCACATCTGATATGTTGACTGAGCTTAAGAGATATACCGCCAACGAAACTCCACCATCTAACTACTCCCTAGTGATGAAGGATGCATTATATTATCATGCACAAAGGATCTATGTACCTAAACAGTTGAGAACTTTAATCCTTCAAACCCATCATGATACCCCCTTATCTGGTCACCCTGGGGTTCGTCGTACGATGGAATTGATATCACGAACGTTCTGGTGGCCTAAACTGAAAGAATCCGTTCAGGAATTTATACAAACATGTGAGATTTGTGCAGTGTCCAAATCAGAAAGAAAACCGCCTTATGGATTGTTGATTCCATTACCAGCACCAAAAAGACCTTGGCGACATATATCAATGGATTATATAGTTGATCTTCTGTCTTCAAATAATCAAACCACTATACTGGTAGTAGTAGATCTGTTTACCAAAATGGGGCATTTCTTACCTTACCATAAGTTACCTACCTCCTCTGAGACTGCTCATCTATTTTTAGATAACATTGTGAAACTGCACGGGTTCCCAGCCATTATAACAACAGACAGAGGGACACAGTTTACGTCACGATTCTGGACCAAGTTATGTGATCTCACTAAAATACAACATCGCTTTACCACATCTTTCCACCCACAGACCAACGGACAGTCAGAGAGGTTAAATCAATGGCTTGAGCAATACCTCCGTTGTTACTGCTCATATCACCAAGAAGACTGGATAAAATTCCTAGCTATGGCCGAATTCGCCTACAATAATGCAGTAAATATATCAACTAAATTCTCTCCATTCTTTGCAAACTATGCATTCCATCCTGATTTTGCTTTTTCCTCTCCTGACAATCTGAATTCACCCTCGATAGAAGATTTCCATGATTCATTACAACAAAATTTCCAAATTATACACCAGAATATACTGAATGCTCAAAACACACAAAAACATTATTACGATCTTCGTAGAAGACCTCCTCCACCATACACTGTGGGTGATCAAGTCTGGCTTTCTACCAAGAATCTGAGACTACAAATCCCATGCAAAAAACTGGCTGGTCTTTTTATCGGACCTTTTCCGATCATCCGTATTATTAATGAGAATGCAGTGACCCTAAAATTATCTGACAGCATGAAAATCCATCCTACATTTCACATATCACTTTTGAAACCGTATATTCCAACTAGACAAACCCAGCTTGGTTTACCTGCACTTCCACCAACGATGGAACAGGATGTATACGAAGTTCATTCTTTACTGGATTCCAGGTACCACAAGGGGGAATTGCAATATTTGGTACACTGGAAGGATTACTCCTCTGATGACGACACTTGGGAGCCTGCCTCGAATCTCAATGCCCCAAGATTAATTACATTGTTTCATAGAAGACACCCTGATCGGTCTAGACCCACAACTGTGGCACAGTTGTCTTGAGGAGGGGGTGATGTAAGGGTTACTGTCTCTTTAAGGCTGTTGTGCATGTGAATTCTCATCTCATTGGTTACCTCCTCTATATATTTCATCATTTCCTGCTGCACTTTGCTTAGTATTTTGGTAGTAAGACTACATTTAAACCTGAGTTAAACTTAAGGATATCTTTACATTTTTCCAGCCTGACTCATAAGCATTTGTGGCAAACTGAACTAACTTTTACATTCTGGGAAGCTTGCCAACACTCTCATACAAAGTATCCAGTTACGGACTCACTTCAAGCATAACCTAGGATTGATACAAATGTTGCAATTTCCTTGCAACGGAGCTCTCAGTGTGTTTCAATAAAGTGCCTGTAAATATTTCCCTGCATTTCCACTGACAACTTGGATGTTATACACTGAAACTGAATAGAGATTGGAATTCAGAGACTCCTCACCTGCAGTAAGGACACTCCTCAATTCAGCTGACCACAGGATTGGAAATCCCATCAAGCTGCAAGTAGTTTCATTTTCACTTCTCACTGTTTGTGTCACGCTGTTCAGCAGCACTTATCTCACAGAGACTGTTTCCTGAAATTACTCTCATGCTGTGTGTGCTTGTCAGTTATTTACCTAACTAAGAGGAGCTGCAACCTAACTGACTAAACTCCTGGGTACTTCTCCATGCTGTGTCTGCTTGTCAGATATTATCCTAACTAAGAGGTAGTGCAAGTATATATAAGCTCCTACAAAACAAGAGCTATTCTTAAGAGACTCAGTTCCTAGCATAACCTCTCCTGTCAAATCAGTTATTCCATTTACGAATACATTGATTCTAAAGCCTATATTGAGGGGTACTTACCAGCTTATCAATTCACTATACATCTTGAATTTCACTCCATTCATAGTGAGATTCCAATGCTCTAGTGATACAAACCATTATTTAAGCAACTTAATCTGCAATTGTGTTCCAATTCTATATACAAAACTATCTAACTATAAATACCCTAACACTGCCATTCACACTGTGTTTATGCCTTACACTACACCTTATTCCTTCTCTAAATCCAACACTTTTTTTTCCTATTTAAGTTGTTTACTGTAATTTTGTTTTATATTTAGTTAGAATTGTGTTTGCTTTGTGTGAGTTTGTCCAGTGGTAGTTTATTTCCATCTCATGTATTTGTTTTTGTTATTTTTCTAGACTGTTACTTATATTATACGTATTTATAAATATTCTTAGCAACAGAGAGAGGAAGATTGTTGAGAGTTAGAGGGGGTCCTAATCTAGTTAGTAGAAAAAATGGGAAGAAAAATTGTGTAGAGACAGGGCTGAGTTACTTTTATTTGGTGGGATATAAAGATAGATAGCTAAAGTAAATGGTTGGATGGCTTTGTGTTGTCTAGTAGTAGAGTAAGGAGAAGGTAACAGTGTCATCAGTCAATGAGGTTACATAACCAAAATCATTGTTTCTCTTTTATCCAATAAGTGCTCACTTTTCTATCCCAACTTAATTATAAGGGACACATGGGTTTGTTTATCCAATAACATAATAAGCGAAGAAAATGTTTCCTCTCATGAAAATATTTATTGCTGTCAAAAATGTTTTAAGTACCTGAATATTTATTAATGATCTGATGATGACCATTCTAGTATAAATCAGCCAATCAGATTCAAGTTCAATCCGATTGACTGATCCAATCAGCCAATTAGATTGAGCTCGCATTCTATTGGCTGTTCCGATCAGCCAATAGAATGCAAGCTGAATCTGATTGGTTGATTGGATCAGCCAATCAGATTTTTCCTATCTTAATTCCGATTGGCTGATAGAATCCTATCAGCCAATCGGAATTCGAGGGACGCCATCTTGGATGACGTCATTTAAAGGTTCCTTCATTCGGCGAGTAGGCGTCGGTTAAAGAGGATGGATCCGTGTCGGCTGGACAAAGATGGCTCCGCTCCGGATGGATGAAGATAGAAGATGCCGCTTGGATGAAGATGTCTGCAGGTCTGGATGTCCTCTTCTGCCCGCATAGGATGAAGACTTCTGCCGCTCCGGATGTCCTCTTTTGGTCCATCGGTACCCGGCTGGGTGAACACGACTCAAGGTAGGGAGATCTTCAGGGGGTAGTGTTAGGTTTATTTAAGGGGGGTTTGGGTTAGAGTAGGGGTATGTGGGTGGTGGGTTTTAATGTTGGGGGTTGTATTTTTTTTACAGGCAAAAGAGCTGATTACTTAGGGGCATGCTCCGCAAAAAGCCCTTTTAAGGACTGGTAAAAGAGCTGGTTACTTTTTAATTTAGAATAGGGTAGGGACCTTTATTATTTTGGGGGACTTTTTTATTTTATTAGGGGACTTAGAGTAGGTGTAATTAGCCAAATATTCTTGTAATCTTTTTTTATTTTTTGTAATTTAGTGGGTTTTTTTTTTGTAATTTAGTTTAGTTTATTTAATTGTATGTAATTGTAGGTAATTTATTTAATTAATTTATTGATAGTGTAGTGTTAGGTTTAATTGTAACTTAGGTTAGAATTTATTTTACAGGTAATTTTGTAATTATTTTAACTAGGTAGCTATTAAATAGTTAATAACTATTTAATAGCTATTGTACCTAGTTAAAATAAATACAAAGTTGCCTGTAAAATAAATATAAATCCTAAAATAGCTACAATATAATTATTTGTTATATTGTAGCTATATTAGGGTTTATTTTACAGGTAAGTAATTATTTTTAAATAGGAATACTTTAGTTAATAAGATTTAATTTATTTTGTTAGATTAAAATTATATTTAATTTAGGGGGTGTTAGGGTTAGGGTTAGACTTAGATTTAGGGGTTAATATATTTATTAGAGTAGCGGCGAGGTCCGGTCGGCAGATTAGGGGTTAATACTTAAAGTTAGGTGGCGGCGATGTTAGGGAGGGCAGATTAGGGGTTAATACTATTTATTATAGTATTTGCGAGGCGAGAGTGTGGCGGTTTAGGGGTTAATACATTTATTATAGTGGCAGCGAGGTCTGGTCGGCAGATTAGGGGTTAATAATTATTATGTAGGTGTCGGCGATGTTAGGGGCAGCAGATTAGGGGTTCATAGGGATAATGTATGTGGCTGCGGTGTGCGGTCGGCAGATTAGGGGTTAAATTTTTTTATTATAGTGGCGGCGATGTGGGGGGGCCTCGGTTTAGGGGTACATAGGTAGTTTATGGGTGTTAGTGTACTTTAGAGCACTGTAGTTAAGAACTTTATAAACCGGCGTTAGCCCATAAAGCTCTTAACTACTTACTTTTTTTTGTGGCTGGAGTCTTGTCGGTAGAGGCTCTACCGCTCACTTCAGCCAAGACTCAAAATACCGGTGTTAGGAAGATCCCATTGAAAAGATAGGATACGCAATTGGCGTAAGGGGATCTGCGGTATGGAAAAGTCACAGCTTGAAAGTGAGCGGTAGACCTTTTCCTGCCTGACTCTAAATACCAGGGGGCGCCCAAAAGCAGCATTAGGACCCCTTAACGCTGCTTTTGACGGCTAACGCAGAACTCTAAATCTAGGCGAAAGTTTTGACAATAAAAAAAAAAATACACACAGTGGCTCCCTTAACAAAGATATCTAAATTAACAGTACATTCTCTTTGTAATAATAAACCCTTATATTTCTTACTGTGCTAAATTCATAAGGGCTAATGCTGGTATGTCCACGTAGATTTGGAGAGATCAAGTTATTTAAGCAACATTTTCTCAAGAAGAAAAATGGTCTGTCTATTCCAGGCAACCATCCGCCTAAAAGAGCTCAAAAACTATATTGGTTGCCAAAAAATTTCTTCAAAATATTTATATATATTTTTTTCAACTGGATTAATCTGGTTTTAAAGGAAGATTATCTTGCTATTGTAGCTTATTCATTGTTTTCTTCATTTTCTTTAGAAGCAACACATGTCACAATTTTGAATTTGGGTCCAAGGAATTTGTCTCTATTATATATTTATATAATATTCTCACCATGATATAATAACCTAATGTATTTCTTTATCAACTACATATTTCCATAAAGTAACCAGGGAACGTGTGACTTGTGTTTTTTCATCAGTTCCAGAAATGTATTCTTTTTTCTTAGTAAGAAAATCATATTTTAGGTTTCAAAATAAATTTAATTTCCACCACACTCAGCCTTTCTGAAGAAACAAATCAAAGGGATAAAAACAAAGATTGCAAGCATGTGAAAAAAAAGTATTTATTCTTCTGAGGAAAATGGTTTATTTTAATTTTAGTTTTACTTTACTTTGAGCCATTGCCTTTTTCTTCTTTTATTAAAGGCTCACATTTACGGATGTGTTTCAGGGAACCCCTGGGAGTTCGAAGTAACGGGAAGGGGACTTGACCGTTGGAGGAATTAGGCCTTGGGTGTGATTGGTTATTTACTGTAGGGGGCGGGCTTAGCACGCGCTGTTACGCATTTAAAGAAAGAGCGGGAGAATCTGTCATCAGAATAATTATCAAACCTTTCTAGAAAGTGCTGTGCTCAGTTAGTAATTCTGCGATGTCGCATTTTGATGCGATTTTTGACCAACTTAAGTTGGAAGCTGCAAAAATGGGCCCTACCTGGTTCGAAGAAAAATTACGTCCATTGCTTAGCCCGGTCGTCGAACCCAGAGTGGATATCGTTGAGGTGGCTCCGAAAACATCGAGGCGTTCGAGGCCTCCAGTTCGTTCTGATGCTGAAGGGGGTAATAGCGGTCGGAGAAAATCCAGCCCCAGTCCGGGGTTAAAGGCGTCTGTGAGGAAGAAGTCAAGTTCGAGCACCGGAAGTCGGCAGACCGGAGCGGAGTTTGCTGATAACGTGACGCAGTCCGGGAGCACTTGTTCCATTACGGAACAATTCACTGAGCCTGTAATGAAGGGTGATTCTTTGCCTAAGGGTAAGACGGCCAATTTAGGCCAGAAAGTAGTAATTAGAGGGAAAAAGCAAGCTAGTAAAAGTGACGGCCTGCCGAGGCCTATTTCTCTGTGTGAGGGTAATGAACAAGCGAGTATATGTAGTTTAGGTAGCGCCTTAATGAAAAAGAAAGGTGAGGGTTTGATTGTATCAGGGCCGATTGAAATACCTCAGGCAGTTTCAGAACAGTTACATAATGTTTCTAAGTCGGCTCATTTTTTAAGACCTTGCAATAATACGGAAAATCAGGCTTATCGGGTGTTAGACGAGAGGGTTGAAAGGCCTGAAGCCAGCGATAGTCATCATGATACAGAGGTTGATAACGGTGTGGTAGAATTAGATTTATATTTAGATTCTTCTGAGGAGGATTTTATTCCTCCTTCTCCCAATGTAGTTAACACTATTAGCCAGTTTAATACGTCAGTCAGGGTCACGGGTGATCCAGTTTTAAAGGGCGAGTTAAGAAATTTGAGGGATAGGAATGTTGAAGTAATTAAAAATTTTCCTGTCACTAATGATGTTTTTCTTTTAGATGGGAATGAAACTGGGTCACGGCCTGAGAATTCCCAGGGTCTTTTAATGGTGGGAAATGACGGCCTAAGTGGGGAGGCTTATGGCCTTCAGGAATCTTGGACGGAAAATATCAGGCTGGATATTGAGGACGGCGTTCCAGGGGTGGAACGTTTTAATGCAAAGGGAGAAGAAACAAGGGTGAGTACGGCCAACAATTTTAATTTTGGTCTTCAGGGCATGATGGGTCAGAGTATTAATAATACATGTCATAGCTCGGTTAACTCTGTTCAACGTCCAAACAGGTCTGGGATTGGGAGAATACAAGGTAGAGGTAGACAACGCAAGAGGTATGGGGATTTAAGGGGAGAAGGGTTTGAGGTCCCATCAGCTAAGAAGGGTAAGGGTGTTTCAGTGGATAATAGGTTGGGTATGTCTACAGCTAGTAGGGGCATTGGAATTTGGGCACCTTCTGGGGGTTTGTCACATGTTTCTTTTTTACAGACGGAAAAAGGGCAGCAATTAATGACTAACACGGATCCCAGGGCTACTGGTTTCCAGAATACAGAGAAGGTTACGGCTGCATCTCAAAGGATTCAGTCTGCAGTGCCTCAGGACCCGAGTACAGGTAATGAGGGATCCGGTGTTGTGAATCTGAATGTGGGGGTTGATACAGTTGGTGTGCATGTTGATCCCTTATCTATAACTGTTGTAGCAGGTTTAAGGGACTTGTTAGCCAAATTAGAAGGAACAAAAGTCACGGGGGGAGTCGCCAATTCATGGGTTCCCACAGAATTGGTTAACCAAAATAGGGTATTAGGGATTGGTGGTGAGGGAATAAAGGATGTAGGGTCAGTACCTCAATCTCAAATGGTCGGTTTATCTCAGCAAAAGGGGACTAATGTTGATAACAAAACGGATGGGGGTCCTGAGCTGAAGATTGCTGACACGGCTTT
This sequence comes from Bombina bombina, assembly GCF_027579735.1. NCBI lineage: Eukaryota > Metazoa > Chordata > Amphibia > Anura > Bombinatoridae > Bombina > Bombina bombina. The sequence goes on along the minus strand of NC_069500.1, from coordinate 1,052,291,289 downwards.
GGCCAGGTCTTGTTTGTGTTCTATTGGGCCTTTGGGCATGCATTTGACGGTAGAGTTAAGAGAAAAGATTTACAAGAGAGATTTTATTGAATTATTTTCCCTCCTTCCTCTTGATCAGTCTTTTGAGATACCTGAAGATTCAAAAAAGGATTCGGCCAAGAAGGAAGAGGAGGAAAGGAAAAGACGTTACAGAAAATTACCAAAAACATTTACTAACTGGTTCCAGGCTTTTGTTATTTATGCTAGTGTATTTGCTGTTAAGTTCCCGGATCAAGGAGCGGCCCTCTTTTGTTATTTAGATTAAATTGCAGCTGCTCAGAGAACATATGGTGGTATGGCTTGGTGGTATTATGATGAACAATTTAGACAACGTTTGTCGGTTAAGCCTGAGATGAAATGGGATGATCGTGATATGGGTCTATGGCTAAAAGTGATGACTCCGTTAAGGTCTTCGCAGCCCTTTCGAGGGAGTGCCGGCGGATCTCTTCAAAACGGTTCGTCGGCAACAGCCAAAAAAGGTTTCTGTTTTGCTTTCAATGAAAAGTTCTGTAAATGGGGAGCATCATGTAAATTCAGACACGAATGTTCTGGGTGTGGTGGATCCCACCCTTCCAGTAAGTGTTTCAAAAAGAACAAATTGGGAGGAACACAGGAGCTCCCTGAAAAAGGGACTAACTCCGGTGAGGCTAAGCGGGATGGAGCTGTGGCTCGTACTTTACGCTAAACAGAAAGGTTGTGGTGATAAGGCCTTGTTGTTGCTACATGGTTTTGAGTTTGGTTTCAGAATTCCATCTTCTGGAGGCGTTGTTCATTACAGGGGTAACCTTAAGTCTGCTAGGGAATGGCCTGAGGTTGTTAGGAGTAAGCTTGAGAAGGAGGTTTCTTTGGGTCGAATGGCAGGTCCTTTTAAAATATCTCCTATCCCCCATTTGCGTATTTCTCCTTTAGGAGTGGTTCCTAAGAAAGAGCCTGGTAAATTTCGTTTAATTCACCACTTATCATTTCCAAAAGGTGGATCTGTTAATGATGATATTCCGGATGAATTATCGTCTGTGTCTTATACATCATTTGACATGGCGGTTAAGTTGGTTAGAGAGGCTGGGCAATTCGCTTTAATGGCTAAAATAGATATTGAGGCGGCTTTTCGGTTACTTCCAGTTCATCCTTCTTCACATTATTTGCTGGGTTGTTGTTTTGAGGGTTTTTTCTACATTGACTTATGTCTCCCGATGGGTTGTTCTATTTCTTGTTCTCTGTTTGAATGCTTTAGTTCATTTTTGGAATGGGTTGTTAAATTCAGGTCTGGATTTTCTTCAGTAGTTCATTATCTGGATGATTTTCTTTTTGTTGGTCCCCATGATTCGGACGTTTGTTTGAAATTAAGGGATTGTTTTTATTCAATGGCATCTGATTTTGGGGTTCCTATTGCAATGGAAAAATCTGAGGGTCCAGTTACGGCCCTTAAATTTCTGGGTATTACAATAGATTCTGAAAGTATGGAATGTAGGCTACCTCTGGAAAAGATTGTGGATTTGTCAGAAATGATTCAGCAATTTTTGGCGGTCCGTAAGGTGACTTTGAGAAAAATGCAATCTTTACTTGGAAAGTTGAATTTTGCTTGCAGAATCATTCCTATTGGTAGAGTTTTTTCTAGAAGAATGTCATTGGCTACGTCTGGTGTTAGTAAGCCTCATCATTTTGTAAGGATTAAAAAAGGTCACAAGGATGATTTGAAAGTTTGGTTGGAATTCCTTAAAAATTTTAATGGTGTTGCAATATTCATGGAAGCTAGGGTCTCTAATGTTGATTTGGATTTGATAACTGATGCAGCTGGGGGTGTTGGTTTCGGGGCTTATTTTCAAGGGCATTGGTGCGCTGAAGTGTGGCCTCAAGAGTGGGTCAATTTAGGTTTAACCAAGAACCTAGTTTTCCTTGAGCTATTTCCTATTCTGGTGGCTCTGTTTGTGTGGGAAGTGGATTTGATGAATAAATCCATATTGTTTCATACAGATAATATGGGTGTTGTTCCTGCTACTAATTCTTTATCTGCATCATCATTACCAGTTTTGCGTTTATTAAGAGTGCTAGTCCTGAAATGTTTAAGTATGAATGTTTTCGTCAGGGCAAAACATATCCCTGGTAAGCTTAATTTGATAGCAGATTCTTTATCTCGTTCACAGTGGTCTCGCTTTCGAGAGTTGGCGCCTCAGGCGGACGTAGTTGGAGCGACGTTTCCCGTCCAACTTTGGAAGCTTGGGACGGAGGATTGGCTGAATTAATTAAAAAATCTTTGGCTCCAGGTACTTGGACGTCCTATGTATCAGTTTGGAAGGAATGGGAAATGTGGTTATGTCAATCTGAAATTAAAGAAGGGTATGATGATGTCACGGGTTGCTTATTCGAATGGATGTGGCATTGGGGAAATGTGGGTTTGTCACCATCTAATATGGAAAGAAGATTGGCGGCCCTTGCTTTTAGATTTCGCTTATTAGGTTTGTCTGATGTTACAAAGGTTTTTTGGGTCCGTCAGGTTCTTAAAGGCTTGAAGAAAAAGACAAAGGTTAGAGATAAGAGAAGACCTATTACATTTTCTTTACTTCAAAAAGTTTGGGTGGTATTAGCAGAGATTTGTGCATCAAGATTTGAATTAATATTATTTAGAACGGCCTTTGTATTGGCCTTTTTTGGGGCATTTAGAGTTTCGGAATTGGTAAGCCCTAGCAAAAAAGTGTCAGGTGGTTTACAAAAAGAAGATGTATTATGGAATGATAACAGAGTAGAAATATTACTGAGAAATAGTAAAACGGACATATATGGGAAAGGCAAGAACATAGTGCTATTCCCTAGCGGTGGTGAAATATGTCCATGTCAGGTAATGATGCTTTATGGGTCCATACGGCCTTTGCAGGATGGCCCTTTGTTGGTTCATTCAGACGGTTCTTTTTTATCACAATATCAATTTAGAGCCATTTTAAGAGGTTCAATTGTTTTATTGGGTCTTAATCCTTTAGAGTTTGGATCTCATTCTTTTCGGATTGGAGCTGCTACTGAAGCCGCTATGTTAGGTCTCAGAGAGGATATAGTTAAAAAGATTGGTAGATGGGGTTCAAGTCGTTATAAATCTTATGTTAGGCCTGATTTAAGGATAAAAAAAAAAAAAAAAAAAAAAAAAAAAACCTTGAATAGAATGTATGTTTTGGAATGTTTGAGTTGTAATCATCCTGAACACTCCTTTTTCTCTTATTTTAGGTGTAAAGATCGTATGGGTGATGGGGCATTCGTTTATATACTGGGCCAATGCTGAGGCCAGTAAGAAAATGGGCGGCCTTCAGCTTGGGTGTCCTGTGGATCAATGGGAGGTCAAATGGTTTGGGATTAGGGGGATGTGCTGGGAACTCTTTTTTCCGTTGTTTCTAGATTTTGGCAGAATGTTTCCTCGTCCTCAGGTTTTGATAGTGCATTTGGGGGGAAATGATTTAGGTATGATTCCTCAAAAGGAACTAGTTAGAAGAATCAAAAGAGATCTGGGCAACATAAAGGAACTTCATCCTGAAATCAAAATAATTTGGTCACAGATTACTCCTAGGTTGGTTTGGAGATCAGCGAGGGATTATGATAGGCTAGAAAAGAGTCGTAAAAAAATTAACAAAATAATTAGCTCTTTTGTTAAGAGGTTGGGGGGAGGCGTAGTTTTCCACCCAGATTTTGAAGTCGATGGGGCTGAGGAATTTTATTTAAAAGATGGTGTTCATTTTAACCAATTTGGGCTGCAGCTATTTATTTTCGATATAAAAGAAGCTTTGGGAAAAATATTGGGTTTGGCGGGACTGGGCTGTTCGGTCAGTCCAGTCGGTGGCGGGGGTGCTAGTTCCCAGACAAATATGGTACGCAATATGGCCAAGTGATTTGGAGGATTTTAAGTAGTTGCCTCTCCATGGGGTGAGTGGACAACTGGTTTTATAGGGGCAAGGGGTTCCCTATTAAAGTTTAGGTGTACTTGGACGGACTCAACAGGGATATAGCTGAGTCCAGTTGTTGAATAACGGCCATCTTGTTTTTGTGGGTTTGGGAACTAGCACCGCTGTGGTTTATGTTTTATTTGTCAGTAATGTTATTTATGAACATCAGGTATGTTCTGTGGAAAAATGTTTGAAAATGTTTGAAAATATTTATTACTCAATATTTAAATTGTGTTGTTAATAAAATGGCTGCGGCCAAATTTTATACCAAAGCTGTGTGTAACTCTTTTATTTATGTTATTATATTAACTTATAATGGTTATAAGATTAAGGCCGGGGATTGACGACTTTAAAGGTCAGGGAACCCCTGGGAGTTCGAAGTAACGGGAAGGGGACTTGACCGTTGGAGGAATTAGGCCTTGGGTGTGATTGGTTATTTACTGTAGGGGGCGGGCTTAGCACGCGCTGTTACGCATTTAAAGAAAGAGCGGGAGAATCTGTCATCAGAATAATTATCAAACCTTTCTAGAAAGTGCTCCCTCCCTCCCTCCCTAATCTTTGTTTTCCTTCCTTGTTCGTGTTTGTCGCAGCAAGGCGGGGGTGCTAGTTCCCAGACAAATATGGTACGCAATATGGCCAAGTGATTTGGAGGATTTTAAGTAGTTGCCTCTCCATGGGGTGAGTGGACAACTGGTTTTATAGGGGCAAGGGGTTCCCTATTAAAGTTTAGGTGTACTTGGACGGACTCAACAGGGATATAGCTGAGTCCAGTTGTTGAATAACGGCCATCTTGTTTTTGTGGGTTTGGGAACTAGCACCGCTGTGGTTTATGTTTTATTTGTCAGTAATGTTATTTATGAACATCAGGTATGTTCTGTGGAAAAATGTTTGAAAATGTTTGAAAATATTTATTACTCAATATTTAAATTGTGTTGTTAATAAAATGGCTGCGGCCAAATTTTATACCAAAGCTGTGTGTAACTCTTTTATTTATGTTATTATATTAACTTATAATGGTTATAAGATTAAGGCCGGGGATTGACGACTTTAAAGGTCATGTCATTTACTTATCATTGGTAGCCAAATATGAAAACTTCTGATAGTGTCATTGCTGCGGAAAAGAAAGAAATCAGTCAAAATAGGAAGAAAATGAGTGGACTCTGGAAAAAAACTTTCACATAAACTGCTCAGAACTTCTTGTCATCAAGTGCTCTCCATAAACATTTTTTTTTCTTGTATCCTTTACATTCACAATGTCTCAATGGTTTGATAAATAAAGTAATTTACAAGGTCAAATGAGCTATAGACAATTATTTTTTTTCATCAATGTCTGAATAACAGAATTTCTTTAAAACCTAAATACATGTCTGATATTTCACATTTTGTGTCTCAATGGACGTCAATCAAAAATGATTTCCCAGAATACTTTACTGTCTTTACAGGAATCTGATATCTTTAGTTCTTATAAGACTGTCTGGTTGTCTAAACACTATTGTAATCTTCATCTGCCTCTTTTCACTCACCTCTTGAGAAAACTAGAAATAATTAGACTTGTGCAGCAGCAAGAAAAAAACATTTGGTTGAATGTTTTGGAAAAATAGTTTTTCTGATTATTATAGTCTGCTGCCCTGTTCGGTATTCGCTTTGTTTAAAATGAAACAAATACTGAATAGTCGGGGTAACAATAGCTTTCGCTTTCATTAAACAAATGTAAATGTTCCTTTGCTACAGGTGAAAAAGTTCACCTGTAGCCTGATACTTACATCTAGTGTGGTGGGTCCTAGGGCCTGGGCAAAAAGACCTTTTCAGTATTTCTTTTTTTTTTTTTTTTTTAAATTAGTGCATTTTTTCGGTTATTCTTTTTGTGGAAATTAAAAAAAATCTCTGTGTTTTCATTACGAATTTCTATTTGTAACAAATCAAATGCACAAACCTAGAAATAATATACAACAAATTAGTAATTCAAGAAGTTCTTCAAATTCTTCTCAGCTAATTGTGGTTTATTCTGATTTCTTTAGGGGTTTTAACATTAAGGGGGCATGAAACACAATTTCCTTTCTTTCATGATTCAGATGGAGAATATAGTTTTAAACAACTTTCCATTTTACTTCTATCATCTAATTTGCTTTATTATCTTGGTTTCCTTTGTTGAAGAAGCAGTAATGAACTACTGTGAGCAAGCAGAAGGCCAATGGATGAGCCAATAACCTGAGACGTATATGTGGAATCAGCAGTTTCTGAGCCTACCTATGTATCTGTTGCACAATTATCCCTCAAATCCACCAGGATTACATTCAATAAATCCACTTTGGATATGCTCTGGATAATGTCCTCTGCACTGTATAATACTTGTAATAACCCCTAGTGTCACCTCACTACACACTTGTACACTATTCACGTTACCAACAATCCTAGGTAAATATTGTATGTGTAGTTCTACAGAAATATAGCCACTATACTGTACTCATAGTAATTCTAGGCTAAATGATTTTCAGACACTCAGTTCTTTACCAGAGAGAGAGCTTTAATTAGAATCTGCCCAAATTACAGAAAGGTTACAGAGTAATGTGACCACGTGTCCCGTATTGCCCGGGACAGTCCCGCATTTTAAAGGTCTGTCCCGGGTCCCGGTTGGAGGCCTTCATTGTCCCGGACTGACTGACTGAAACTGACAGCAGCACACTGACAGCACTGACAGCCACGCAAATTGACTCACTGACTGACTACGACTCCAAGCTTGACTTCCCGCAGCGCAGATAGAGGTGTTGAGACTCCTCCTAGACTGTATCCAGAGACAACATCATCGCAGGGGGCAGACCAGAGGCGCCACTTCCGGAATCCGGATATTAATTTATTTTAATATTATGCACTGCACGATTGATTCCCCCAGACCACCCGCCACCCCCTCTGGTTGCCGACGTCTAGTCTACTCTAGTCTAGCTTCAGCCTATATAATGCGATACAATGTCGCTGGCTGCTACATTGATTACTGGACAGTGGACCTGCGTAGAGGACTTACGTTAGTGGAATCGAGACCGGTGGAGACTGGAGAGAGTGACTGCTGTGCCTGACAGAGTTGGACTGGAGCCAAGTATTAGGTAACGGTGGTACCTCAGTATAATATTTACAATACTGGGTCTATCTAAATAGCCTCATGTCTCTACATAGTGCACACCATAAATATTTGGATTTGAGTCGATACCTATTGATTTGATGTCAGTCAGTGTTGCTAATGGTGCAGATACATTATGTAATTTTACCTCAATAGATCAGTGTCATTTTTTGTCAAAGTTATCTGGAGCAGTTCCAGATAACTTTGACAAAAAATGACACTGATCTATTGAGGTAAAATTACATAATGTGTCTGCACCGTTATGAACTGCATACTAAAAAAAAAAATTACATTTATTTTTTATTTGTTTCATGTTAAAGGGTTAGTCGTATTTAAAAAAAATATATTTTTGTTCAAGAACAGTTGTTTTTGTACACATGAAAATATTTATGTGTGTTTATTTTTGTAAATGCTTGCCCTGTCCACTCAATAGCGTTGCAGGAGGTGTCCTTACCAGCCAGGTAGCAACTGAGTCTCAAGTATCACCTGCAGATATTTCCATGTGTACAAAAACAACTGTTCTTGAAAAAATATATATTTTTTTAAATATGACTAACCCTTTAACATGACACAAATAAAAAAATAAAATGGTATCAAAATCACCTTTTTTTTGGGGGGGGCAGGGGGGCGGCCCGGGGGGGGGGTGCTTTCCGGGGGGGGGGGGGGCGTCCCTGAATGGCAGTTTGGATATGTGGTCACCCTATTACAGAGACAGTTACATAAAGAGGTTTTCAGTCATACCCCCTAACACACAATGTATCCTATCTAACAGTTATTACATGGTGGATGTCTGTGTGTGTGCACTTGCCAAAACCCTTTCTTCCTATCTAGAATGACTGTGCGGTTGCATGTGTGTGTTTGTGTATGTGAATGCATGTGTGTGTAGAGTGTCAGTGTGTGTATACCTACCAACCTTCCATCCCAACTGCCCTTATCCCTCTCAGCTGTCCTGCTTGTATTCTGAGATCTTTCTTTACTTTGGACAAACTGACTTTCTTGGAAAGGGTGAACTACTTTGCATATGTAAAGACCTTGTTTCTTTGATGTTATCTTTATCTACCAGTGTCAATAATCACACCCTTCCATTGAATGTAGACCTTTGTTACACATATATACAGACACACATATTTTATATGCATTCTATATCAGTTATATGCATATTTATACCTACAGTATCATTTTCAACGAAGAATATGTAGAGAACAAAACAAATTAGATAATAGAAGTTAATTGGAAAGTTGGTTAACATTGTGTGCTCTATCTGAATCATGGTAGAAAAATGTGAGTTGCATGTCCCTTTAAGATAGAAATCTTCTAAAAGACTTATGGGTGTTTGCAGTAAGATTTTACATTTAAACTTTTCTAATGCTGCCTTTTCTCTGCTCAAGTGTTGGTTCTGTAAGACTGCATGCCTTTTTTCTCTATAGCAGCTAGCATAACAGCTTCTGATTGGCTCTACTGATCTGCTTCTGTAATGAAGAAACAGTAGTGGAAAAATGGGAAAGAGCACAAACAAAGTAAACAAGAGTAAAGGAGATTTGATGTGCATTAGATTCTTTAGTGAGAGGAGTTCTCAGATTGCGTTGAGGCCCATTTCCCCTCAGAGTACAGTAGCTTGTTGGAGGTATGTATTTGGAGTATTGGTAATGGTATATATTTTACCTATTGAGATTTAGTCACAACCAGCCTTGCCACGGGGATCCCAGAGACTCATTTGCCTCTGCCTGTTAGTTTGTCGATATACTGATATTCCAGTTCCTCTGCTCTTATGTTTCAAGACTCATTTTGGCTTCTTATATTTTTTATTATTATTTGGCACTAGCTAAGCCTCTTAGGTTATTGTTTTATATATATATATATATATATATATATATATATATATATATATATATATATATATATATATATATATATGTATATATATTAGTCCTAAAGCCTGTGTGCATGGGCCATTTTTTGCAGTACAGCGGTTCCACCCCTTGCTCTCTCTCTATTTCCCCTCTCTTTTGCTCTTCCCCCCCTCTCTTTTGCGCTCTCTCTTCCCCTCACTTCTGCTCTCTCTCCCCCTCTCTATATTTTGCTCTCTCTCTCCCCTCTTTCTTTTGCTCTCTCGCCCCCTCTCTTTTCCGCCCTCTCTTTTGCACTCTCTCTCTCCCCCACTCTTTTGCACTCTCCCCCCTCTCTTTTGTACTCTCTCTCCCCCTCTCTTTTGTGCTGTCCCCCTCTCTTTTGCGCTCTCTCTCCCCCTCTCTTTTGCTCTCTCTCTCCCTCTCTTTTGCTGTCTCATATACCTCTCTTTTGCTCTCTCTCTCCCTCTCTTTTGCTGTCTCATATCCCTCTCTTTTGCTCTGTCTATCCCCCCTCTTTTGCTCTCTCTCTCTCTCCCCTTTCTTTTGCTCTCTCCCCCTCTCTTTTGTTCTCTCCCCCTCTCTTTTGCTGTTTCTCTCCCTCTCTCTTCTGCTCTCTCACTCTCCCCCTCTCTATATTTTTCTCTCTCTCCCCACCTCTGGTTTGTGTCCCTTTCAGTAAATATTAAACTCTATATAATCATTGCTAAATACAATTTTTATTTTCATGATTAGCTTACAATAGTTTTTAGTATCATCATATTTTCTTATTTTTTTTTATTTGGCAATATAACAGAACCATTACTACAAGAAATAACTGATACATCAATGTGGGGTAAATTCTATAATATGGGGTACATTCTATTAATGTTAAACAAAACATTTACATATATTCTCTCAATGACTAATATATTAATAAAATGTATGTATTCATCTGTCTTAAAATATATTTTTTGGTTGTTTTATAGCTGTGAAGTTCAAAATAAGAAAATAATTTAAAGGGACAGTCAACACCAGATTTTTTGTTGTTTTAAAAGATAGATAATCCCTTAATTACCCTTTCCCAGTTTTACATAACCAACACAGTTAAAATAATACGCGTTGTACAGACTCTGCAGACTTCCCCCTTAGTGCAGTTATTTTGACGGACTTGCATTGTAGCCAATAAGTGCTCACTCCTCGGTAAATTAATGTTCATGAGCTCAAACTTATCTGTATGAAACACATGAACTAGCGCACTCTAGTGGTGAAAAACTGTCAAATGCAGAGGCGGCCTTCAAGGTCTAAGAAATTAGCATATGAACCTCCTAGGTTAAGCATTCAAGTAAGAATACCAAGAGAACAAACAAAATTGGTGATCAAAGTAAATTGGAAAGTTGTTTAAAATGACATGCCCTATTTGACTCATGAAAGTTTATTTTTGACTTGACTGTCTCTTTAAATGTTTAAATAAATAAACAAATAAAAAAAAATTATAAGTATTAATTCACCATACTTTCAATTCATGAATGGCATACAAAAAAGTAAACAACATATGGTATTCTAAGCTGTCTAACTTGGCAGTCAGCAAAATATAGTCATCAAATGCATGAATGAATAGTTTCTGAACTAAACCTGAAAGTGAAAACTTAAGCATTATGCAAATGTTACCATTAATATGGATATTCTTTGACACCTCTCTCCAACTGAAGAACATCTATTTAAACTTTCATCTTTAAAGTCATGTTATGTCTTTAATAAAATTAGTGAAAAATAAAAATTAAACAAAAATAGCAATATTTCTTATTATTGAGCATATTTTCTTTATACAACACGTAAACAGATTTCTTAGTAAATAAATAAATGTTTTTATATCTAAATGTAAAAATATATACATACATGATTTGTAATGTTTTGTCTGGCCAGAAAAAAATATATAAACTCAACGCAACACAATTCTTTCCCACAAAAAATTGATTCATTTTCCAATAAATACTTTTGTTAAAAACCCAAACAATATTAAAGGGACACTGAACCCAAATTTGTTCATTTGTAATTCAGAAAGAGCATGCAATTTTAAGCAACTTTCAAATTTGCTCCTATTATCAATTTTTCTTCGTTCTCTTGCAATTATTATTATAAAAAGAAGGCATCTAAGCTTTTTTTTGGTTTCAGAACTATGGACAGCACTTTTTTATTGGTTGATGAATTTATCCACCAATCAGCAAGGACAACCCAAGTTGTTCACCAAAAATGGGCCGGCATCTAAACTTACATTCTTGCATTTCAAATAAAGATACCAAGAGAATGAAGAAAATTTGATAATAGGAGTAAATTCAAAATTTGCTTAAAATTTCATGCTCAATCTGAATCACAAAATTAAATTTTTGGGTACAGTGTCCCTTTAAGAAACAGTATTGGGAAAATGGCACGTCTTGCTGCTTTGGCTGTTAGCTCCGCCCCCCCCCCCCGATTGTTTTTGTTTTAACTGCACTGTTTGTGGTGATCTTCTGTTTGTTTGTTTATTTGTCTGTTTGTATTTAAAAGGGGCATGACTTTCTATTGCTCTCATCCATCACTGAAAGGTTTTTACTTCTGATGTCTCTTGTTTACATATCTTTTCTTTTGTCATCACTATTGTGTTGAACCTTTAGTATGGGTATTGGTTTCAATAGGCTAAGCAACTATTTCAAATTAAAAAATAATAATAAGAGAGTTATTTCTAAACAATTTAATACACTTCCGCAGGTAAAATTTATTAGTAACATATTAATTGGGAGAACATTTTACAGGAAACTGTCCTATTAAGGACAAGGGGTCAGATCACAACTTATGTGCTTTCTAATCCTGCCGCACTCAGAAATTCTAGTGCACTAGGTAAAAAGTATGTGTCTTCTTCTTAAATTTAAAATTGAATGAACAAGTAACTTTTTTTCTCATGACTTTTAACACCCATAAAATATTAACCTTTTATTCCCCCATTCTACATTGACTTGAACTCCCTTAATCTCATTACATTTGTCATTTGACATAGCTAATGACATCAAAAGATAACCTTTTTAAATTATTCATGTGTCTTATATAACTTGCAAGTTATTTGCTATTAGGTTGCATAACCCCTTAGTGACCAGACATTTTTCAATTTTCTTGCCGTTTGGGACCAGGGCTATTTTTACATTTCTGCGGTGTTTGTGTCTAGCTGTAATTTTTCTCTTACTCGTTTACTGTACGCACACCTATTATATAAAGTTGCTAATGAGCAGTTTTCCCTCACCGCTCACCTACAGTAACGCTGGTATTACGGGTTGTTAGAAACCCGACGTTAGCCGCAAAAAAGTGAGCGTAGAGCAAAATTTAGCTCCACATCTCACCTCAATACAAGTGCTGCTTACGGTAGCGATGAGCTGGCAAAACTTACTTGTGCACGATTTCCCCATAGGAATCAATGGGGCAGAGCCGGATGAAAAAAAAAGTAGCGTAAAGCTCCTAACGCAGTCCCATTGATTCCTATGGGGAACTAAAAGTTATGTCTACACCTAACACGCTAACATGAACCCTGAGTCTAAACACCCCTAATCTTACACTTATTAACCCTTAATCTGCCGCCCCCGACATCGCCGACACCTGCATTATATTATTAACCCCTAATCTACTGCTCCGGACTCCGCCGCCACCTACATTATAGTTATGAACCCCTAATCTGGTGCCCCCAACATCGCCGCACCCTGCATTATATTTATTAACCCCTAATCTGCCTCCCGCAATGTTGCCGCAACCTAACTACACTTATTAACCCCTAATCTGCTGCCCCCAACGTCGCTGCCACTATTTTACATTTTTATTTTACAGGCAACTTTGTATTTATTTTAACTAGGTACAATAGTTATTAAATAATTATTAACTATTTAATAGCTACCTAGTTAAATTAAAGACAAATTTACCTGTAAAATAAATCCTAACCTAAGTTACAATTTTACCTAACACTACACTATAATTAAATGAAAAATTATCTAAAGTACGAAGAAAAAAACACACTACATTACAGAAAATAATAAAATAATTACAAGTTTTTTAAACTAATTACACCTAATCTAATCCCCCTAATAAAATAAAAAAGCCCCCCAAAATAATAAAAAGCCCTACCCTAAACTAAATTACAAATAGCCCTTAAAAGGACCTTTTGCGGGGCATTGCAGCAAAGTAATCAGCTCTTTTACCTTTAAAAAAACTACAATACCCCCCCAACATTAAAACCCACCACCCACACACCCAACCCTACTCTAAAACCCACCCAATACCCCCTTAATAAAACCTAACACTAACCCCTTGAAGATCACCCTACCTTGAGAAGTCTTCACCCAGCCGGGCCGAAGTCCTCAACAAAGCCAGGCGAAGTGGTCCTCCAGACGGGCAGAAGTCTTCATCGAAGCCGGGAAGAAGAGATCCTCCAGACGGCAGAAGTCTTCATCCAGGCAGCATCTTCTATCTTCATCCATCTGGCGCGGAGCGGGTCCATCTTCAAGACATCCGACGCGGAGCATCCTCTTCTTTCCATGGCTAAACACAGAATGAAGGTTCCTTTAAATGACGTCATCCAAGATGGCATCCCTTGAATTCCGATTGGCTGATAGAATTCTATCAGGCAATCGGAATAAAGGTAGAAAAAATCCTATTGGCTGATCCAATCAGCCAATAGGATTGAAGTTCAATCCTATTGGCTGATCCAATGAAGATAGAAGATGCCGCTTGGATGAAGACTTATGCCCGTCTGGAGGACCTCTTCTTCCCGGCTTCAATGAAGACTTCTGCCCATCTGGAGGACCACTTCGCCCGGCTTCGTTGAGGACTTTGGCCCGGCTGGGTGAAGACTTCTCAAGGTAGGGTGATCTTCAAGGGGTTAGTGTTATGTTTTATAAAGGGGGTATTGGGTGGGTTTTAGAGTAGGGTTGGGTGTGTGGGTGGTGGGTTTTAATGTTGGGGGGTATTGTACTATTTTTACAGGTAAAAGAGCTGATTACTTTGGGGCAATGCCCCGCAAAAGGCCCTTTTAAGGGCTATTTGTAATTTAGTATAGGGTAGGGCTTTTTATTATTTTGGGGGGCTTTTTTATTTTATTAGGGGGATTAGATTAGGTGTAATTAGTTTTAAAAAATTGTATTATTACAATTTTATTATTTTCTGCAATTTAGTGTTTGCTTGTTTTTGTACTTTAGATTATTTTTTTTAATTGTATTTAGTTTAGGTAATTAATTTAATTATAGTGTAGTGTTAGGTGTAATTGTAACTTAGGTTAGGATTTATTTTACAGGTAAATTTGTCTTTATTTTAACTAGGTAGCTATTAAATAGTTAATAACTATTTAATAACTATTGTACCTAGTTAAAATAAATACAAAGTTGCCTGTAAAATAAAAATAGATCCTAAGCTAGCTACAATAAAACTATTAGTTATATTGTAGCTAGTTTAGGGTTTATTTAATCTGTAAGTATTTTTTTTTAAATAGGAATAATTTAGTGAATTGTAGTAATTTTATTTAGATTTAATTAAATTATATTTAAGTTAGGGGGGGTTAGGGTTAGGGTTAGACTTAGATTTAGGGGTTAATAACTTTAATATTGTCGCGGCGACGTTGGAGGCGGCTGATTAGGGGTTAATAAATGTAGGTAGGTGTCGGCGATGTTTTGGACGGCAGATTAGGGGTTAATAAAATTAAACTAGTGTTTGCAATGTGGGAGGGCGGCGGTTTAGGGGTTAATATATTTTTTAGAGTGGCGGTGATGTCCGGTTCAGCAGATTAGGGGTTAAACATTTTTATTTAGTGTTTGCGATGTAGGGGGGGGCTCGGTTTAGGGGTGAATAGGTAGTTTATGGGTGTTAGTGTACTTTTTAGCACTTTAGTTAAGAGTTTTATGTTACAGCGTTAGCCCATAAAACTCTTAACTACTGACTTTTAAATGCGGTATCAGTCTTGACAGGAGAGGGTGTACCGCTCACTTTTTGTCAGACTCGTAATACCGGCGTTATGCAAGTCCCATTGAAAATATAGGATACGCATTTGACGTAAGTGGACTTGCGGTATTTTCGCGTCTGACCAGAAAAATGAGCGGTGAGCCTGTCATTTCAAGACTCATAATACCTTTTTAACCCTAACGCAGAACTCGTAATCTAGGTGAATATGTTTACATTTTCTTTGCTTTTTTTTGCAAGTTATAGGGCAATAAATACAAGTAGCACTTTGCTATTTCCAAACCTTTTTTTTTTTTCTTCAAAATTAGCGATAGTTACATTGTAACACTGATATATGGAATTCCTGAATTCCTGAATAACCCTTCACATCTATATATTTCTTTTAGTAGACAACCCAAAGTATTGATCTAGGCCCATTTTGGTATATTTCATGCCAACATTTCACTGCCAAATGCGATCAAATAAAAAAAAAATTGTTAACTTTTTCACAAACTTTTTCACAAACTTTAGGTTTCTCACTGAAATTATTTACAAACAGCTTGTGCAATTATGGCACATATGGTTGTAAATGCTTCTCTGGGATCCCCTTTGTTCGGAAATAGCAGACATTTACGACTTTGGCATTACTTTTTGGTAATTAGAAGGCCGCTAAATTCCGCTGTGCACCACACTTGTATTATGCCCAGCAGTGAAGGGATAATTTAGGTAGATCGTAGGGAGCTTGAAGGGTTAATTTTAACTTAAAGGGACACTGAACCCAAATGTTTTCTTTCGTGATTCAGATAGAGCATGACATTTTAAGCAACTTTCTAATTTACTCCTATTATCAAATTGTCTTTATTCTCTTGGTATCTTTATTTGAAATGCAAGAATGTAAGTTTAGATGCTGGCCCATTTTTGGTGAACAACCTGGGTTGTCCTTGCTGATTGGTGGATAAATTAATCCACCAATAAAAACATGCTGTCCAGAGTACTGAACCAAAAAAAAGCTTAGATGCATTCTTTTTCAAATAAAGATAGCAAGAGAACGAAGAAATATTGTTAATAGGAGTAAATTAGAAAGTTGCTTAAAATTGCTACTTTACTTAAAATTGCTTAAAATTGCTATTACTTCAGGCTAGCAAGGAACCGTATGAGATATTACAAATGGAAGGATGGTACATACAGGGATATCTCTATGTGGCTAATATTAGAGAATTCATTCAACAAGTAAACAGGTTGACTCCCCCCCCCTCCCTTTTTTTTTCTTAAAGAAAAGGAAAACGGAACTGTTGTTTTTTTTATTCCTCTCTCTCCTGATTCAAATAAGCACATGTTGAAATACATGGACAGTAGATCTCATAAAGCACAAATTACAGCACTGTAATAAACAACTGAAGGAGAGTGGGGTTGCAATAGAGTATATATATGCAAGAGGAGGGGAGGGGAGGAGGAAGCTTCTATGAAGGTACAGCATGGCTGATCGCAAAAAGCTATACAGAGCTGAAAAATAAATGACCAAATAACCTACTTTATCAGGGGGCAACAAGAAGGTAACAAAGAATTTAACTCTGTATGCCTCATTTCTATGCCATCACTATCATATACATTAGGCTATTATCTGAAACCTAAACTACCTGTGCACTTCCGGACAGAGCTACCAGTAGTCAGACTGGCTTGATAGTGTCTATATAATCAAAGAAGCAAGTGCCCAGCAGCCTAATTACATCACAGTGGCAAAGTAACATTTAAATATCAATTTGGTATACTTAACACACACCCTCCGCCACAAAAGTGGTTAAAATTGCAAGATACGTACTAGCACATTCCTCAAACCTAAACAGAAAGTGTTACATTCGACTGCTTCACAACTCACAACCAATATGTCGGCCAGAAAACAAAGCAAATCCTCTCAGGGGCCCAAAACACCGGCAGACGCCTTATTTTTCAAACCAATGAGGGGAGAAAAAATACTAGAAAACACCGGCAGCATCACAGAAGAAGACGCAGACTCTGAAACGGATTCTCAGATTGATGAGGATGAAACTGCACCCGTCACGAGAGCTGACCTTAAGACCCTTGTATCTAAACAAGATATTAGCAAGAATTTCGACAAGCTCTGAGACAAATTTGATTCATTTCAGAATATGGTTACCAACAGCCTAGCAGAAATAAAGCAAGACATCACTGAACTCGGCTCTAGAGTGGCTACATTAGAGGAATCAGAAACCTCCATAACTGAAGATTTAACTACTCTCAATCACAGTCTATCTACACAACAACAAGAGATGGATGACATCCAAGATAAATTGGAAGATCTGGAAAACAGAAGCCGAAGGTGCAATCTGAGGCTGAAGGGAATCCCAGAAGCGGTATCTGTAGACGAGTTGCCCAACTATTTACACCAGCTTTTTCAAGCAATCACAGGCGATGTAGATTATGGAAAATTTCAACTAGAAAGAGCCCACAGAGCCTTAAGGGCCAAGCCAAAAGAAGATGCTCCGCCGAGAGATGTGGTTATCACATTTTTCAGATTCCCAGAAAAAGAAGCAATCCTTGCAGCTGCCAGGAAAAATCCTACATTCAAATTTCAGGGGACAGTAATTCAAATTTTTCAAGACCTTTGGGTCAAAACGCTTCAGAGAAGAAGCTACCTGAAACCACTCACCACACTTCTGAGGAAACACCAAATAATATATCGATGGGGATTCCCTTTCAATCTATATATCCTACATAAGGGCAAAACGTTAAGTCTTAAAGACCCAACAGAAATCCCAGCAATCTGCAACAGTCTGCAACTGGAAACGCCGGAATTACCACAGTTGAGAAATATGACAGAGACGCCACAACATGCTTCGGGATCAGGACAGCCACAAAGACAAAAGTGGATGAAGGTGACGAAAAGGAAAGCCAAGACATAATGATCAACACCACATAGCTTACCACAAGGTGCGCTAATTCTGTTTCGAACTTGATAAAAATAACAGGGTGAGTTACCACTTTTTTCTCGCTCTTTCCTATCTTTGACTGGGAGGCCGGGATGCAACGGTATGAATCGATGTTGCTCCCAACTCTAATTATAAGGGACTTAGACAAAAGACTGCCTAAGAAGGGTCGAAGGGCATAAGACTGATGCTCTTGATGAAAATATTTGGACATCAATAGCTGAACGTTATGGAAAATTAAGTTAAGTCTAGATAACTGTTATCCTGCGTAGTATGATAAGTTAAAAAAAATCTTCTTTGCTCTACACATTCTACCTAGCAGTGGGGACATAAGATACTCACATGTTGTTCATATGTGAGGGGGGGAGGGGATTCTATTTTTTGTTATTCAACATCATTTGATGAAAATGTTATTGTTTACTGACAAATTTGTTATTGTTTTTCATGCCTGTTCTCTCATACCGTTTTACCTGCTTGCACGAGATGTTCAGTTAAGGAAATGTATGCAAATCCATAACCCAGGCTCTTTCTGAATTGTGGGAGCTGAATGGGGGATTCACTTCCAACCCAATTAATCCGTGGGCAGCACACAAACCCTTTATCCGGGGATTACTCATTAAAGAAAAAGCGATCATTACTAAGACAAATAGGCAACAAATTGACTCTCTTCAGACCCAGATTGACACGCTTACTAAACTACAGCAACAGAACTTAGCGACAGAAGTCTTTCAGAAACTACAGACTAAGAGATCAGAGTTAGCAACTATTATGAACAAAGCGGCTGTTAGAGCAGCACACAGACTGAAGGCACAATACTTCCTCTATTCTAACAAACCTGACAGATACTTAGCGCATAAGCTTAGAGAGAAGACTAAATCCTTTACAATACCACAACTACAGAAATCAGACGGCACATATACCTCGAACCCTCAGGAGATAGCAGACAGTTTTGCTCAATATTACGCACAATTATATGACGGAGAAAAAACGATACATAATGATCATACAAAACAAATGACACGCACATTTTTAGACGACGCAAAACTCAAACCCATAGACAATAATGTCAGAGATGAACTGAATGCAGCGGTGTCCACCAGGGAGGTACTTAACGCTATCAAGGAACTGAAACCTGGAAAGGCAGAAGGTCCTGATGGGTTTCCAGGAGAATACTACCAACTTTTTAAATCTACCTTAATCCCACATGTAGTGACACTTTGTAAGGACATCTTACAAGGCAGGGAGATCCCAAAGGAAATTCTGCAAGCTAAGATAGTGGTGATCCCTAAGCCAGGACGAAATCCAAAGCTATGCCAAAGCTATAGGCCCATATAATTAATTAACCAGGACATAAAGATATTTACGAAAATTTTAGCAAACCGGCTTAAGGTTCACCTACCTGGTCTGGTCCACCCAGACCAAGTGGGATTTATTCTGGATAGAGAGGCCCCAGACAATACTAGACGTATGATCTCCCTGGTGGACTACCTACGCAAAATGCGGACGCCTTCTCTGGTCCTGTCCTTGGACGCGGAGAAGGCGTTCGACAGAATAGACTGGGATTTCATGTTTGAGGTTTTGGACAGGCTGGGATTCCGAGGCCCATTTATACAGGCTATTAGGAGCATATACTCTCACCCCACAGCACATATCAGAGCAGCAGGCTATCAATCCAAACTCATTAACATACTAAACGGTACAAGACAGGGTTGCCCCCTATCGCCACTTCTGTTTGCGCTCTGCATAGAACCGCTGGCAGCGACAATCCGTTTAGCCCCAGAGGTACATGGTGTCAAGATGGGGAGTGAAGAATTTAAAATATCCTTGTTTGCTGACGATGTCCTTCTTACCCTGACTCGACCGCTGACGTCTCTCCCGTACTTATATCAAATACTCCAAGACTACTCTGACATTTCAGGATACAAAGTTAACCTATATAAAAGCGAAGCACTCTCTATCGCACTACCAAACCACACCAAAAAGTTAATTGACACTAACTTCGCATTCAAATGGGTGAAAGAGGCCCTAAAATACCTAGGAATTAAAATTTCAAGTGATATTACAGAACTCTATAAATTGAACTATGCTCCACTATACAAAACAATTAGACAGGAAATAAAATCTTGGAAGGCTGGTGGTTTCTCGTGGTATGGCCGATTATCGGCCATTAAAATGAATACTCTCCCAAGACTTCTATATATGTTTAGGGCCTTACCAATCAAAATTCCTTTAGTGGATCTAAATAGACTACAGACTGACTTGATCGGCTTTATCAGGGGCAATAAAAAAGCTAGAATACCTTCCCAAACATTACTACGACATAGGCAACTGGGAGGAGTAGGGGTCCCAAATTTAATAAACTACTACCAAGCAGCGAGACTAGCACAGACTACTCTACTAGGTAAGAAACCAAACGACCTCAGATGGGTGCGACTAGAGACACTGATGGCAGGATATAAACACCCAGAGGACATTCTCTGGGAACAAACGGGGCATATATCTAGAAAACCACAAGCTTCTAAACTAATGGGAGAGATGATGGCGTTGTGGAATTCGCTATCTACCTCTCTACATTTACTACCATCAGACTCATTGAAGAGACCAATTAGGACTCTTCTACCTCAAGACTTCCATGGACAGATAGGAAAGTGGGAAAACAAAGGGCTTTACAGGGTGGCAGATTTCCTACATAAAGGCAAAATGGCTACATTCCAACAAATACAAGAGAAAATATTACCAGAAAAGCTACATTGGTTTTTATATTTACAAATAGCATCAGTCATAACAAAAGCTATGTCACATATTCCCAATCAAAATCTGACAACATTAGAACGATACTCCAGCTCGAATATTAGACACAAAAAACTTATTTCTCACATATACATCTCAATACAGGTGGCTAAAAACATTTCTAAGACTCCGTTAATGGAAAAATGGGAATTAGACACGAATAAGACCCAATCCAAAGAGGAATGGGAAGAAATTTTCTACACAGCAGGGAAGGGTCTGATCAGTGCAGATTTCAAAGAAAACTGTGTTAAGACCACCTTCAGGTGGTATCTCACCCCAATTATCATATCACACTATAATCAGAGGGGCAACAAAAATTGTTATAGAGGGTGTACAGAGACGGGGACATATATACATATGTGGTGGGAGTGCCCCCAGATACAACAGATATGGCATAAGCTATCTACACGCTAAGTGAGGTCCTGTCAGAAAATTTAAAATTGACAATGTCCCAAGCACTAACTACCACCAAATGATTCAGCGCAATACTATCTCAGCAAGAGTTAAAAACAATTTAAAAAAATATATGCAATATTGAATGAGTAATATATTCCAAATAAACAATTACAAACCTAACAACTATATTTGTATAGAAAATAAAAAAATATAAAAATATGTATATTGGTTGAAAAATAATAATAATGAGAAAAATAATAATAAAAAATAAACTAAAAAAAAGTCTTTTTAGTAGGAACCGATAATTTTGTATATATCGCTATCCAAATGTGAACACAGTCTTACTGTTGATTGTAGTTGTTCCAAAGATGTTCCTTTCTGACCAAGCTGCAGCTATTTCAAACACACTGCTTGTCTTGCAGTTTAATCACCAAACACTTCTCTCCCAGAAAAACAGCGCAGTCTGTGAAAGAAAGAAGGACTCCAATAGTGCAATATTGTATGAAATAAGCACTCTTTATTTACATCAAGCAAGCCAAATACTCACAATATCTGGCGTGGTTAAAATCACATAAGGGTATCTTTAAAATAACAGTTGAACTTGAGCTATCCTGTGGTCTGTACACGCTTGGGAAGTGAACAGCAATGTACCCGGTCAGCGTGTGACATCACCACCCGACAACAGCTGATTCTGTTTGACACTCCGTCTGCATACACTGACTCACAGTGCTCTCAGAATCTCGGCCTCAACGCGTTTCTCGCCCCTCTTGAAAAAGCACCCAGCAGGGGGCAAGAAACGCATTGAGGCGGAGATTCTGAGAGCACTGTGAGTCAGTGTATGCAGAGAACCCCAAATACAACATGGGGGGGGCTCCCTCCCTGGATCTGCGACGGGAATTCGGATGAGACAGGCAAGTTACAGTTAGAGTTTATATTTTGTTTTGTTGTTTAATATTTATTGTTACCATATACAGTTGGGGGGGAAAAGGGATTCAATTTACAGAACTGAGAGCTATAGAGGGAAGGAGATAGCTGTAATATTGCAAAGTCTATCTTCCTCTTGAAAGACATCCACTCCTCTCTCTGTTGGAAGCTACAATGATATATGCGGACATGCAGAATCACAGACTATTATGGTTGAATCTATGTTAAAACCCTACTTTTTCTATTTTGCCATCACATGAACTCAAGCCGACCAGGCAAGGAACTGAGGATCTCTTATTGAAGTGGTGGGAGGAGCAAGAAATTTTACCTGAATGAATAATATGTGATTTTTTTTATATACTTTGCAATAAAAATCATTTCAACTAAAGGGACATGAAACCCCAAAAATGCCTTTCATGATTCAGATAGCAAATACAATTTTAAACAACTTTCTAATTTACTTCTATTTTCTAATCTTTTTTATTCACTTGGTATCATTTGTTGAAGGAGCAGCCAAAGGGGTCCTCTTTGTTCAGAAATAGCAGACATATGAGGCTTTGGTATTGCTTTTTGGTAATTAGAAGGCCGGTAAATGGCTCTGCACACCACACTTGTATTATGCCCAGCAGTTAAGGGGTTAATTAGGTAGCTTGAAGGGTTAATTTAAGCATTAGTGTAAAGATCAGTCTCCCACCTGACATATCCCATCCAACTCTCCCCCCTCTACCTAATTGCCTCCATCTTGGGTACTGGCAGCTGTCTGATCGCTTTCAGCGCTTGAAACCCCAGAGGACGTGCCAGGCACATCCTTGGTCATTAACTGACACTTTTTGTAGGATGTGCCTGGCACCTCATTGGTCGTTAAAGGGTTAAAGGGACAGACAAGTCCAAAAAAACTTTCATGATTCAAATAGGGCTTGTAATTTTAAACAACTTTCCAATTTACTTTTATCACCATTTTTGCTTTGTTCTCTTAGTATTCTTGGTTCATATGCTAATTTCTTAGACCTTGAAGGCCGCCTCAGCATTTGACAGCTTTTCACCACTAGAGGGTGTTAGTTCATGTGTTTCATATAAATAACATTGAGCTCATGCATGTGAATTTACCAAAGAGTGAGCACTGATTGGCTAAAATGCAAGTCTGTGAAAAGAATTGAAATAAGTAGCAGTCTGTAGAGACTTAGATACAAGGTAATCATAGAGGTAAAACGTGTATTATTATAACTGTGTTGGTTATGCAAAACTGGTAATTAAGGGATTATCTTTTTTTAAAACAACACAAATTCTGATGTTGACTGTCCCTCTAAGATAAAGATATTGGGCCAGACGCGTGGAGCTCAAAATATCGCTTATGCAAATGTGCGCTGGTATTACAAGCTGAGCTAGGTTGCGTTCGTATTGCAGGGAAGCTTTGTGCTCATGAGAGCATGCTTTCATAGGCTCCAATGGGAGCCTCGTTCTCATGCCATCAGACATTGCAGACAACCTAGCACAGTGAAGTCACACAGCGATGGGCAGCAAAGTGTTAATATATATGAATATATACATATATATATTTACAGGGAGTGCAGAATTATTAGGCAATTTGTATTTTTGAGGATTAATTTTATTATTGAACAACTACCATGTTCTCAATGAACCCAAAAAACTCATTAATATCAAAGCTGAATATTTTTGGAAGTAGTTTTTAGTTTGTTTTTAGTTATAGCTATTTTAGGGGGATATCTGTGTGTGCAGGTGACTATTACTGTGCATAATTATTAGGCAACTTAACAAAAAACAAATATATACCCATTTCAATTATTTATTTTTACCAGTGAAACCAATATAACATCTCAACATTCACAAATATATATTTCTGACATTCAAAAACAAAACAAAAACAAATCAGTGACCAATATAGCCACCTTTGTTTGCAAGGACACTCAAAAGCCTGCCATCCATGGATTCTGTCAGTGTTTTGATCTGTTCACCATCAACATTGCGTGCAGCAGCAACCACAGCCTCCCAGACACTGTTCAGAGAGGTGTACTGTTTTCCCTCCTTGTAAATCTCACATTTGATGATGGACCACAGGTTCTCAATGGGGTTCAGATCAGGTGAACAAGGAGGCCATGTCATTAGATTTTCTTCTTTTATACCCTTTCTTGCCAGCCACGCTGTGGAGTACTTGGACGCGTGTGATGGAGCATTGTCCTGCATGAAAATCATGTTTTTCTTGAAGGATGCAGACTTCTTCCTGTACCACTGCTTGAAGAAGGTGTCTTCCAGAAACTGGCAATAGGACTGGGAGTTGAGCTTGACTCCATCCTCAACCCGAAAAGGCCCCACAAGCTCATCTTTGATGATACCAGCCCAAACCAGTACTCCACCTCCACCTTGCTGGCGTCTGAGTCGGACTGGAGCTCTCTGCCCTTTACCAATCCAGCCACAGGCCCATCCATCTGGCCCATCAAGACTCACTCTCATTTCATCAGTCCATAAAACCTTAGAAAAATCAGTCTTGAGATATTTCTTGGCCCAGTCTTGACGTTTCAGCTTGTGTGTCTTGTTCAGTGGTGGTCGTCTTTCAGCCTTTCTTACCTTGGCCATGTCTCTGAGTATTGCACACCTTGTGCTTTTGGGCACTCCAGTGATGTTGCAGCTCTGAAATATGGCCAAACTGGTGGCAAGTGGCATCTTGGCAGCTGCATGCTTGACTTTTCTCAGTTCATGGGCAGTTATTTTGCGCCTTGGTTTTTCCACACGCTTCTTGCGACCCTGTTGACTATTTTGAATGAAACGCTTGATTGTTCGATGATCACGCTTCAGAAGCTTTGCAATTTTAAGAGTGCTGCATCCCTCTGCAAGATATCTCACTATTTTTGACTTTTCTGAGCCTGTCAAGTCCTTCTTTTGACCCATTTTGCCAAAGGAAAGGAAGTTGCCTAATAATTATGCACACCTGATATAGGGTGTTGATGTCATTAGACCACACCCCTTCTCATTACAGAGATGCACATCATCTAATATGCTTAATTGGTAGTAGGCTTTCGAGCCTATACAGCTTGGAGTAAGACAACATGCATAAAGAGGATGATGTGGTCAAAATACTCATTTGCCTAATAATTCTGCACTCCCTGTATGTGTTTATATGTGTAGATACAAAAATTAACACATAAATTTATATGTATATAACAATATACATACAGTATATATTTAAAGTTAGCACACATTTCCCATAGACCACAATATAAAGGCTCTTTTCAGGTTTAGTTTTTTTTTTTTTTTTTTTTTTTACAATCTTTATTTAATACCAGCTTCAACATACAAAGCTTCCTTAATAAACAAATAATAACAAATTGATTAAAGAGTCAATATACAATTTGTTTGAACATTACATCATGCCAACCAATAGTCTACACAAACCCAGTAATCATTTATCAAAACAAAACATGGTGATATAACTCTTCAAAACATTCAGTTTGTCCATAAAAAGAAAAAACGATAAATCCATAAAGACTCCTATAATCTCATGCTGGAACTGGTGATTTTCTCATTCCTAAATTACCCCAAAAAAACTAAAACAAAAACAAAAAAAACAAACAAAATAATCATCATGTCTCTAACCACTTTAAACTATATTAAATTCCTAAAAGGGTACAATATTTGCTCCTGTTGTGCCTCCCCCAATGATCTTATTAAAGGGCCCCACTTTTTAAGAAACAGTTTTACCTCATTTTCTTTAAATGCTTGTGTTGCATATTGTTCTAAGATCATCTGTTTCATTAGAAAATTCTTCCATTCTACAAAACTAAGTTTTTTTTATTTTTCCAATTTTTGAAAATGATATTCCTAGCAGATAGCACCACTATGTTTCTCAATTTATTATCCTGACTCCGGTCTTCTGCACTAACCAGAAAAATTATTTGCTCTAAATTAAAATATATCTGTCTATTAATAATCTTAGATAGCCAAAATTCAATCTTTCGCCAATATTGCACAATTATTGGGCACTCCCAGACCATATGCACAAGATCAGCCGCTACCATTTTACATTTGGGGCATTTATCAAACTCTTTGTGTCCCCACTTTGACCCTTTTTTAGGAGTATAATAGGTTTTATATATTAATTTTATGTGCGCCTCCCTCCATGTCTCTGACATCGTTATTTTAGCCACATTTTGTATAGATTTTTTGAGATAATCTGGGTCTATCTGGAAGAGGGAACTCCACTTACCAACTATATGCTCTAAGTTAGTTAACCCTTCTTGTAATAATAGCATTTTATACCACGGAGATATAGCATAGATTCCATGTTTAACTATACCTAACCAAGAATGAATTCTCTCCCAATTCCACTCATATCCATTATTTCTAACTAAATTATCTGTATAATGTTTAATTTGCAAGTAGGAAAAAAACTCTTTATTAAGCAGGCCAAATTCTTCTTTTAACATATCAAATGACTTAACATATTTTCTATCTAGGTTTATGATTTGATGTATATGTTTAAGTCCTTTCCTTTCCCAATTCTTAAAAAATACAGAATTTATGCCTTCAGGAAAGGCCGGATTATTCTGAATTTCCAAGTATTTAGATATTTTAAATGAGGCCTTAAATTTTTCACTGACTTTTTGCCACGCCCATATTGTTTTTAGTCCCTTTACTTCTCTCGGGAGTTCTAATTTTGGTATATGCAGGAGATTTATCATTTTAAACCTGGGAAATAGGCTTGATTCTATTTCAGGAATTGTATAATATGCCTTTTCAGTAATCCATTCTGTAGCTATCCTACTCAGAATGATCCAATTATAATATTCTAGATTCGGGAGCGCAAAACCCCCGTTTTCCCTTGGTAACATTATTTTTTTCATTGAGATTCTCGGTTTCTTTCCACTCCAAATAAACTTTTGGATATCTGATTGCAGCTTCTTTAAATCTTTTCTAAATATTGGTATTGGAATATTCTGCATAATATAAAGTATTTTGGGAAAAGTTATCATTTTATATAAATTTATTCTACCCAAAATAGATAGGGGCAGCTTTGACCAAAATTTAAGTTCCTCACTTATTTTTGTGAATAATGGAGTAAAATTCATACTGTATCACTTATCTTCAAATGGAGAGATATATATTCCTAAGTATCTTATACCTTCTGGAAAATTTTTGAAACAATCCTTAATTTTTGCGTTAATTTGCCCCTTAATCATCATTAACTCTGATTTATTAGAATTTATTTTATACCCTGAGAACGTGCTAAAATTATTTATTACTTCCAATAATTTTGGAATGTTTTTTCCCCAGGTTACTTACGAAAAGAAGCAAATCGTCTTTAAAATTATGTCACCCGAGATTTGACCATTGATTAATAATGCTGTACGGGGAAAGTTATACAAATTCTTAATCAACTTAATTATTCTCTCATGAAATCCAAATCGTATTAGGGAGATATATAAATGATTCCATTCTATTGAATCAAACGCTTTATGCGCATCTAATGAAATAATAGCTGCATCATAATCCTTATCTTGTGTCTTCACATAACTTTGCTTTTTGAAATAGTCTAGTATAAGGAACACTTTTCTAATATTAGAGGCTGAGTTTCTACCTTTCAAAAACCCTGTTTGATCTTTGTGTATTACCTGATTTAGTATCATTTGGAATCTCTCTGCCATTATACCAGTGAGTAACTTATAATCAACATTTAGTAGAGATATAGGTCTATATGAATCCATTTGATCACTTTTTTGTTTGGTTTTAATATTAGAGAGGTCCAAGAAGACGTGAAATTACTTGACATGTCTTCTCCATCACAAAAATAAGAATTAAAAAGAGATTTAAGATAGGGTATCATATGTTCTGATAGGATTTTATAGTACTCACTAGGCAATAAATCTGGACCAGAAGATTTATTATTCTTCAGATTTTTAATCGCCTTTTCAATTTCTCTCTCTGTAATTGGTTCTGTAATTTTGTTCATCTCCTCTGTATCTACCATTGGGAGGTTTAGATTAGACCAAAATTTCTCTTTATTATTCAAATCTAGACTTTTGGCACTATATACCTTTTGATAATATTCTACCAGTGCTTTCATAATCTCCTCTGTTTTAGTCAATTTTACTCCCTCTTTATTCAGAACAGAAATAAAATTATGTCCCTTAGATTTATTGACTAATTTTGCAAGTAATTTTCCAGTTTTATTCCCATATCTAACATATTTTGCACTAACCTTAATCTCTTGTTGTGCGGTACTATTCAACAGCCATATATCTCTAGCATCTTTGGCCTCTCCAAACTTCTTCCAATTAAGCTTGGAAGGCTCAGCTATGACTTTATTATATGTTGCAGTGAGCCTTCTAGTAATTTCCTTCTCCCTTTTTTTTTTTTTTTTTTTTAATCATACACAAGTATGCTATGATTTCTCCTCTTAATACAGTTTTGGATGCTTCCCAAAAAAGTTCCGGCCTATCAGAATATTCATAATTATTACGGACATAATCCTGCCACTTTGCAGCTAGAAATGTTTTGAACTTCACATTCTCCAGAAGATAAGTTGGAAAATGAAATCTTTTAATGATTGAGTTACACGTATTTATCTTTAATTTTAATGTTATAGGAGCGTGGTCTGACAGGATTATGTCTCTTATTGTAGTGTTTACTTCAATATCAAATAGTTTTTCCGAGATCAGAAACATATCTATTCTGGAGAAGGTCTTGTGGGTTTTTGACACACATGTATAATCTTTATTTACTGGATTATTTTCCCTCCAGATATCCTTAACATTTAGATTATTCATGAGTTTTTTAAGAAGTTTGGATTCAAGATTATCCCTTTTGCTCTTTTGGATATTTCCTCCTTCTCTAAACCTATCTACTGGTACTTGAGAGACCATCTTAAAATCTCCCCCCCATATGAGTATACCCTCTACTTCACCCATTATATGTGTCTGAAGATCTATCCAAAACTTAGGAGAGTGTTCATTTGGCCCATATACATTACAAATTATAATGATTTTCCTCTGTAATTCTATTTTCAAAAGTATGTATCTCTCGTTTGAGTCTAAAAAACAGGACTTTATCTTAAAATCTAAATTTTTCTTTAGTAGGATAGCCACACCTCTCTTTCTATTCTTACAAGGAGTACCAAGTACCGTTCCAACCCAATTAGTTTTCAGCTTTTCCAACTCTTTCTTTTTTAAGTGGGTCTCCTGTATTAATGCTATATCTGTCCCAATTATTTTGAGCTGTCTAAGAATTGCTTTCCTTTTTAGGGGGGAGGTGATTCCACCTACATTCCACGAGGTTAAATTAATAAACCCTGATATATCTTATATGAGAGGGAGAATAGAGAGACACACAGAATTTTTTTTTTTTTAAATAAATAATAATTAAAAATTCTACTTGGTGCTCGGACATGTGGAAATATCTCAAATAAATCAAATTTCTCTTTAAACAAACTTAACATCTAAATTCTAACTTGTAACCTGTACTCCTTCATTTCATTTAGTACCTTTCAGAAATAATTCAGCTTCATTTATATTTTCTAACATTTTAATTCCCTTTGCCTCCTGGATTCGAATCCTAGCAGGATATATTAAAGTAGCATTCACCCCTTTATCTATTAATTGGGTATAAAATGGAGCCATCTCTCTACGTTTGTTTGAGACTTCTGCAGAGTAATCTTGGAAGATTAAAATTTTCCTATCCTCAATGATTACTTCCTTCTTTTTTCTGTAATAGTGGAGCATCTTTAACTTATCTTGAAAGTTAAGAAATTTGGCGATAATGGGTCTTGGTCTTTCATTACTTCTATCTTCTCTGAGTGGGCCTATCCTATGACTCCTCTCAATCACAAAGGGTAGTTCATTAGCAGGGATCTCTAGCATCTCTGGGAGAGTAGTGGATATAAATTTGTTTAAATCCTTAAATTGGGTTTGCTCTAAAAGACCTATTACTTTCAGATTATTCCGTCTGGCTCTATTTTCTAAGTCATCTGCTTTAATCTGTAGTTCCCTTATTCTTTTCTCCATTCTTATTATTTTAGTTTCGTTTATATTACTGTTATCTTCTATATCTGAGGCCCTTTGCTCCACTTCAGATAGTCTTTTAGAAAATTGCTAGCCCTGTAATTTCTGCCTTAACCTGGTCAAATTGAGGAATGAAAATCTCTGAAATGTTTTTAATCAATGTCACAGTGTCTATCTGATTAAAACTCTCGTTTTTTGCTTCAACCATTGTTTCACTATTCCCTTTGTTTTTTTTCCCCTATTTCTAGCTGACATCACTGGAGATTGTTTTTTTTTCTGTGTCAAAAACTTATCCATATAAGTGAGTGTCCCCCTTATTCCCCTCCTAAGAGGATTATTTATGTGAAAAAAAAGAAACTTCCAATCAGTGAGAATAATATGTATCACTATACCAAATCCCCCCCTTTTCCCGTTGCCCCCCCCCCCCTTTTTTTTTTCCCTTAGAACACACACAAATTAAAAGAAAAAAAAAATGTGATTTAGTGCTTAATACTTATAAATAAATAAGTGAAAATAAGACCAGCCTCTGTCAGCTGTATAGGGCAGCTTACTAAATTAAAGTAGATAGTTACACTTAAACAAAAATAAGCTTGCTTAGGTAGGTTCCTCCCACCCACTAACTTTATCAATTATACCCCTTTTCAGGGACAACAGCCTCCTTTGCCAAATATTAATCTCAAACCAAACAGATATAGCAAAATAAAAATTCTTATTTACACGGTCTTATAACTATACAGTGAGTTACATGATAATTTCTTAACTATTTACTAGACCTCTATTTTACAGATCAATTCTAGCCAGTGTAACAAGCACACCCTTTATAGGACTTTGATTACTAATATTATCTGCCCTGGGACCAACTGCGAATATCAATAGCCAGAGTCTTTACTTTATCAAATCACAGTCTTATAGATTTTTACTTTGAGATCAACTCAGTCTCTGTTTTTTTTTCCTTTCCCCTCCTTCTGCAATTTTCTTTATTTGTTCTTCCTCCCGTGCTTTATACCATTCTTTTCCCAGTCTCCCCTTTGCAACTTTTCTATTGTCTCCAATTTAAATATTGAGGGGGAGAGAGAAAACAGAGAAAGGCAATACTCATAGGAGATTTCCACCTTGTTCCTAACCATGCATTCACCTCGCCAATTTCCAGGCAACAATGTCTCTTTACTCCACAATTACTCCCAGCGAGGGCTTACCGTATCTCTGGTAGTTATCGCCAACGTTCTCTACACCATCAGCAGGGAGCTGTTTACCTGTTTCTCCTCTGCTTTGAGCGAGGCACGCCACACACTGGAGTCTTCACCGGACTGCAAACAGGAAATCGGCAGTAGCTGATGACGTAGATCGGTGAAGACTCCCTCTCCCTCTGACAGCCGCTCCACAAGCCTTGCGCTCCAAGCTGCAGGATGATACACGGAGCCCTCGCAATGCACCAGCACTGGCATCCAAATCACCCGTAACCCACTTCCGCATCTGCTCAAAACCAGGTGAGCCGCTTTACAGGTAAGACCTTCTCTTCTTCAAGCCGGTGATTTTCAGCGTAGCCGTCAGCATAGTAGGCACAGCGGGTGAGCTAACAATGTAGAGCTCCTAGGCTGTAGTCTTCCTTCCTTAGGAAAGCACTCGTAGGCACTTTGTTTTAGATAGACATCCACTGCTAATAATCCTTTTGTTGTATTGTATTGTCAGGCTGCCAACCTCACTAGCCGTGTGTATCTTTGATATCAGATATGGGGCACCAGGTTGTTCAGTCTCCCGACTTGCTTAAGCTTTATTTCCACCGTCCTTCCGCTGAGTCTATCACCCGAGACTCATGCCACTTTCCTGGGTTAAGGACAATAGCGTTGAGGGGGAAGGGTGTAGCTCCCTTCTAGCTGAAATCAACACGGAGCAACAGCGCACCTTCACCTGCTAGCTCCTCTCCTCCGCCACCCAGGTTTAGTTTTTTTCTTACACCCCAGACCCGCTCACTTTATAAATTAAGATGCTACCATTTTATTTAAACAAAAAGTTACCTCCCACATAATTTTGGTTGACAATTGGGGATATTTTAATAATGAATCAGAGGTCAGACTGGTAATGGCTGTTTACTTAACGTGCACCCATAAATGGGTGAATTTGCCTGTTTACAGGTGTGCAATAAATTAATGCTCCACTTGTAATCTAGCCCATTGTGTTGTAGGGACTTCTGATAAAAGCAGTGGCAATAGTGCTTTTATAAGTCAGTCTCACCAAGAGGCATTTTACTATACTTCTCTGTGGGAAGCAATGCTTCTCTGACATTGGCAAAGATTTAAATCCAGCATTGCCACCTGCATTGAAGGTGTAATGTAAATTATCCCTATAGGCGGCATTGAATGGTAATACCCTCCATATAATTATATAATACACACAGTATTACCATTGTTGATATCAGCACACAATGTATATGTGCCAAAATTAGTCCTGTAAGCTAATTTAGATTACTGTTACAACATTGGTATAGCAATGGTATTTGTCAACCGCTTCTAATTGAAGCACACAAACACTTTTAACACCAAACTGATAGCGGTGCAATATTGTTTGTCAAGATACATATTAACAGGCAACTACTATATGCCCAGTTACCTATACCCTAGGCTGATCATTAAAATACCACTGTAATCCAGGGGCTATATTGCACAATTTAGTACTAGTCACTAGTGGAGTTATTTATAACCGGTCACTGGTATAATAATAACATAATAGGATGAGCTATATACGCTATATACTGTATGTCATATGACACAACTATAACGCTTACCATACTACCAAGCAGATTTTTATTTTATAGCTGACCAATATTTGTACCACTACGTTGCCACAGTGCTAGTGCCATATATTACCAGCACTCTCAAATTCTACTTTACTCAGTTATCTTTGAATAATTAGCTATAACATTTATAACTGATACCCCTAGAATACAATAAAGGGTACTCTAGCGTTCTGACCCACAATTAGAATATTGCTGAATGAGTAGCACAACTGAGAAATATATATACTTATCACGCTATCTCTTCCTCAAGTCATAATTTTAAAGTCAAACCCTGTTTTTAGATTTGATCTTAATACAAGTTATATTTTATTTACACTGTAGTACCTGATCCCAGAGTTGGAATATATGTTTCCTTTTGGGTTATATCTGTAATAAATTGTTTCTTTCAAACTTCAGAGTACTACTAGTGTATACTGTGGAGGAATTTATTCCTCTTCTTTCTTGGTCTTTGTTGTTAATATACACAGCAACATCCTACTAATCTATGGTAATTATATTGTGGAATGAATTCAACTGGCAGTAGTCCAAATACATATGTAGTAGTGCCATTGGCCTTTCTCTCTTTTTTTGACTATATTTTATATGTGTATGCAGTTAGGTAAATATATGCTATATATTGTAAAATACTTTTCACACAAACGGCTAGATTATGAGTTTTGCGTTATGAGTAAAAAAGCAGCGTTATGGGTTATAACGCTGCTTATTCACTACCGCTGCTATTACGAGTCTTGTCAAAAAAACTGTACTGCAAACTTTTTTGGCCGTAACACAAATTAACTTATGCAATTTGCGTAAAGTCTTTTTTTCAGTGGAACTTCCATAGCACCAATATTACAAGCTTTTTCTGGGAGGCCAAAAAGTGAGCGGTACAGTCTATCCCGCAAGATTAGTAACGCAATCTAAAGTCAGTAGCTGTAGCTTAAAACTCATAACTAAAGTGCTAAAAAGTACACTAACACCCACAAACTACCTATTAACCCCTAAACCAAGGCCCTCCCGCATCGCAAACACTAAAATAAAATTATTAACCCCTAGTCTGCCGCTCCCTACATTGCCGCCACTATAATAAACATATTAACCCCTAAACTGCCGCACTCCCGCATCGCAAACACTAGTTAAATATTATTAACCCCTAATCTGCCGCCCCTAACATCCCCGCCACCTACCTACATTTATTAACCCCTAATCAGCCGCTCTGGACATCGCTGCCACTATAATAAACATATTAACCCCTAAACCTAACCCTAAATTCTATCCCTAACACCCCTTAACTTTAATATAATTAAAATAAATCTAAATAAAACCTACTATTAATAACTAAATAATTGCTATTTAAAACTAAATACTTACCTGTAAAATAAACCCTAAGCTAGCTACAATATAACTAATAGTAACATTGTATCTAGCTTATGTTTTATTTTTATTTCACAGGCAAGTTTGTATTTATTTTTACTAGGTAGACTAGTTAGTAAATAACTATTTACTAACTACCTAGCTAAAATAAATACAAATTTACCTGTAACATAAAACCTAGCCGAGTTACACTAACATCTAACCTTACACTACAATTAAATAAATTACATTTATTAAATACAATTACCTAAATTACAAAAAAAACTTAATTACACAAAATAAAAAAGAAATGATCAAATAGTTAAACTAATTACACCTAATCTAATAGCCCTATCAAAATAAAAAAGCCCCCCCAAAATAAAAAACCCCTAGCCTAAACTAAACTACCAATAGCCCTTAAAAGGGCCTTTTGCAGGACATTGCCCCAAAGAAATCAGCTATTTTACCTGTAAAATAAAATACAAACAACCCCCCCAACAGTAAAACCCACCACCCACACAACCAACCCCCAAAATAAAAACCTAACTAAAAAACCTAAGCTCCCCATTGTCCTGAAAAGGGCATTTGGACAGGCATTGCCTTTAAATGGGCATTTAGTTTTTTTTCTGCCCAAACCCTAACCTAAAAATAAAACCCACCCAACAAACCCTTGAAAAAAACCTAACACTAACCCCCGAAGATCCACTTACAGTTTTGAAGACCGGACATCCATCCTCAACGAAGCCGGGAGAAGTCTTCATCCAAGCGGCAAGAAGTCCTCAACAAAGCCGGGAGAAGTCTTCATCCAAGCCGGCAGAAGTGGTCCTCCAGACGGGCAGAAGTCTTCATCCAGACGGCATCTTCTATCTTCATCCATCTGGCACGGAGCGGGTCCATCTCCAAGTCATCCGTTGCGGAGCATCCTCTTCAATAGAAGTCTTCTTCCAGAATGAAGGTTCCTTTAAGTGACATCATCCAAGATGGTGTCCCTTGAATTCCGATTGGCTGATAGAATTCTATCAGCCAATCGAAATTAAAAATAAAAAAATCCTATTGGCCTTAAAAGGGCAATGGAGAGCTTAGGTTTTTTTAGTTAGGTTTTTATTTGGGGGGTTGGTTGTATGGGTGGTGGGTTTTACTGTAGGGGGTTGTTTGTATTTTATTTTACAGGTAAAAGAGCTGATTTCTTTGGGGCAATGCCCCGCAAAAGGCCCTTTAAGGGCTATTGGTAGTTTAGGCCAGGTTTTTTTTTTTTTTAATTTGGGGGGGCTTTTTTATTTTGAATTAGATTAGGTGTAATTAGTTTAAATATCTGATAATTTATTTTTTTATTTTGTGTAATTTAGTGGGTTTTTTTTTTAATTTAGGTCATTGTATTTAATTAATGTAATTTATTTAATTGTAGTGTAAGGTTAGATGTTAGTGTAACTCAGGTTAGGTTTTATTTTACAGGTTAATTTGTATTTATTTTAGCTAGGTAGCTAGTAAATAGTTAATAACTATTTTCTAACTATTCTACCTAGTTAAAATAAATACAAACTTGCCTGTGAAATAAAAATAAAACCTAAGCTAGATACAATGTAACTATTAGTTATATTGTAGCTAGCATAGGGTTTATTTTACAGGTAAGCATTTAGTTTTAAATAGGAATTATTTAGGTAATGATAGTAGGTTTTATTTAGATGTATTTTAATTATATTTAAGTTAGGAGGTGTTAGGGTTAGACTTAAGTTTAGGGGTTAATAAATTTAGTATAGTGGCGGCAACATTGGGGGTGGCAGATTAGGGGTTAATAAATGTAGGTAGGTGGCGGCGATGTTAGGGGCAGCAGATTAGGGGTTAATAATATTTAGCTAGTGTTTGTATGGGGAGTACGACAGTTTATGGGTTAATATGTTTATTATAGTGGCAGCGACGTTGGGGGCGGCAGATTAGTGGTTAAAAAGTGTAGGTAGGTTGCGGCAACATTGGTGGCGGGTGATTAGAGGTTAATAAATATAATGTTGGTGTCGGTGATATTGGGAGCAGATGATTAGGGTTTAATAAGTATAATGTAGGTGTTGGCGATGTCAGAGGTGGCAGATTAGGGGTTAATAAGTGTAAGATTAGGGGTGTTTAGACTCGGGGTTCATGTTAGAGTGTTAGGTGTAAACATAAATTTTGTTTCCCCATAGGAATCAATGGGGCTGCGTTACGGAGCTTTACGCTGCTTTTTTTGCAGGTGTTAGGCTTTTATTCAGCTGGCTCTCCCCATTGATGTTGATGGGGAAATCGTGCATGAGCACGTAAAACCAGCTCACCTCAGCTTTCAGCAGCGCTGGTATTGAAGTGCGGTATGGAGCTCAATTTTGCTCTACGCTCACTTTTTGCCTGCTGGATGTTACCAACATTGGTAGAGGCCTCTGATGTAGCGCATATGTGCATGCGCAAAACACATCAGGTGTTGTCTGACCATTGTTTGGAACCTCCAAATAAACTGAGCTATCTAGCTTTTGACTGAAATTGTGTTTGCTGTTCCTTTGGATCCAATAGTAGACATACAGGCAGACCGACAGACAGACAGACAGACAGACAGACAGATAGATAGATAGATAGATAGATAGATAGTTTAAAAAGAGTTTTAATCTGTCTAATGCAAATATAAAGACAAAGGGGTTAGCTTAGCACAGGCATATCAACTAAAAAAAAAAAAGAAAATGATACTGGATTGAAATTGAGTAAAATACCTTTGGTGTGTCTCACGGAAAGCACATTACCTTTTGCGCTTTTGATTTGTGGGTATATGCTTTAAGATGTTATACAAAGATTTGCAAGACAATAATGATTCTGTGTAAAAAAAAAGAAAAAGAAAAAACTCTGCAGAATGTATTTACTGTTAGAATGCAACATTTTTGACAATGACTGATTTTATATTGATATGAAATAGGACAAATGAGACAGGTAGAATAGAACATTGAGAAAAAAGAAAATATATGAAATACTGCAGTGGAATATAAAAGACATTAGTAATTTTGTATGCTGTATTTTCTCTGGCTCTCCAAAGAAATTACAAAATCCCATTGGAATGGCTTTGCAAGCTTACTGAGCTAAAGTGCCTTTTCACATTGTCTAATCAGCTTATAGACGAACAGACACAGAAAAACACTTTACACCTCTTGTTTGCATTCATTTTCATTTCTTTGCAGAAAAAAAATTGCTTCAGAAAAAAACAGAATAAAATCAACTTTTATTTCTAAAAAATGTAATGGGGTGATGACTAAAGTATTTTCATAATGTCAGACACATGGCAGTATATATAAATACACTGTCAGCTCCAAAGAGACAACACAGTCTGCTTAGTCCCTATGACATCCACATTTCTTTTTAAGGGTCCATAAAACTTAAAAGACCATAAATATAGTAGAATTGCATAACTAACAAAAGCATGATTAAAAAGACATTACAATAACAATTAGGGTGCCATTTACTAAGGCGTCAAAATTTTCGCACAGATCGTATTGAATTAACCCGCCGGCATTCGCACCATGCGGATAGAACTTCATTTACATGAATGTACTAAAAACCAAGCCGTAAAATTTTGCATCTAATCTGTCTCGAAGACAATCGGATTATTGATAACTTTGAAGCTTCGCTCGGCGCGAAAGAACAAATTTACTAAGCAGTCTACGGCCTAATTGGTTTAGTTCTTCACCCACGTGACCATCTAGGTGTCATAATCATCATACAAGTGGCAACGTCTAGCTGCTGACATGTATAAGAATGTGCATTTCCCAGAAATCTTAGGCCTAGATTTGGAGTTCGGCGGTAGCCGTCAAAACCAGCGTTAGAGGCTCCTAACGCTGGTTTTGGCCGCCCGCTGGTATTTGGAGTCAGTGATTAAAGGGTCTAACGCTCACTTTTCAGCCGCGACTTTTCCATACCGCAGATCCCCCTACGCCATTTGCGTATCCTATCTTTTCAATGGGATCTTTCTAACGCTGGTATTTAGAGTAGTTTCTGAAGTGAGCGTTAGAGCTCTAACGACAAAATTCCAGCCGCCTGAAAATAGCAGGAGTTAAGAGCTTTCTGGGCTAACGCCGGTTTATAAAGCTCTTAACTACTGTACCCTAAAGTACACTAACACCCATAAACTACCTATGTACCCCTAAACCGAGGTCCCCCCACACCGCCGCCACTCGATTAAAATTTTTAACCCCTAATCTGCCGACCGCCACCTACGTTATACTTATGTACCCCTAATCTGCTGCCCCTAACCCCGCCGACCCCTGTATTACATTTATTAACCCCTAACTTGCCCCCCACAACGTCGCCGCCAGCTACTTAAAATAATTAACCCCTAATCTTCCGACCGCAAATCGCCGCCACCTACGTTATCCCTATGTACCCCTAATCTGCTGCCCTAACATCGCCGACCCCTATATTATATTTATTAACCCCTAATCTGCCCCCCTCAACGTCGCCGACACCTGCCTACACTTATTAACCCCTAATCTGCCGAGCGGACCTGAGCGCTACTATAATAAAGTTATTAACCCCTAATCCGCCTCACTAACCCTATCATAAATAGTATTAACCCCTAATCTGCCCTCCCTAACATCGCCGACACCTAACTTCAATTATTAACCCCTAATCTGCCGACCGGAGCTCACCGCTATTCTAATAAATGGATTAACCCCTAAAGCTAAGTCTAACCCTAACACTAACACCCCCCTAAGTTAAATATAATTTTTATCTAACGAAATAAATTAACTCTTATTAAATAACTTATTCCTATTTAAAGCTAAATACTTACCTGTAAAATAAATCATAATATAGCTACAATATAAATTATAATTATATTATAGCTATTTTAGGATTAATATTTATTTTACAGGCAACTTTGTTATTATTTTAACCAGGTACAATAGCTATTAAATAGTTATTTACTATTTAATAGCTACCTAGTTAAAATAATAACAAATTTACCTGTAAAATAAATCCTAACCTAAGTTATAATTAAACCTAACACTACCCTATCAATAAAATAATTAAATAAACTACCTACAATTACCTACAATAAAACCTAACACTACCCTATCAATAAATTAATTAAATAAAATACCTACAATTACCTATAATAAAACCTAACACTACACTATCAATACATTAATTAAACACAATTCCTACAAATAAATACAATTAAATAAACTAGCTAAAGTACAAAAAATAAAAAAGAACTAAGTTACAGAAAATAAAAAAATATTTACAAACATAAGAAAAATATTACAACAATTTTAAACTAATTACACCTACTCTAAGCCCCCTAATAAAATAACAAAGCCCCCCAAAATAAAAAATTCCCTACCCTATTCTAAATTAAAAAAGTTACAAGCTCTTTTACCTTACCAGCCCTGAACAGGGCCCTTTGCGGGGCATGCCCCAAGAATTTCAGCTCTTTTGCCTGTAAAAAAAAACATACAATACCCCCCCCCCAACATTACAACCCACCACCCACATACCCCTAATCTAACCCAAACCCCCCTTAAATAAACCTAACACTAAGCCCCTGAAGATCTTCCTACCTTGTCTTCACCATCCAGGTATCACCGATCCGTCCTGGCTCCAACATCTTCATCCAACCCAAGCGGGGGTTGGCGATCCATAATCCGGTGCTCCAAAGTCTTCCTCCTATCCGGCAAGAAGAGGACATCCGGACCGGCAAACATCTTCTCCAAGCGGCATCTTCGATCTTCTTCCATCCGGAGCGAAGCGGCAGGATCCTGAAGACCTCCAGCGCGGAACATCCATCCGGACCGACGACTGAACGACGAATGACTGTTCCTTTAAGGGACGTCATCCAAGATGGCGTCCCTCAAATTCCGATTGGCTGATAGGATTCTATCAGCCAATCGGAATTAAGGTAGGAATTTTCTGATTGGCTGATGGAATCAGCCAATCAGAATCTAGTTCAATCCGATTGGCCGATCCAATCAGCCAATCAGATTGAGCTCGCATTCTATTGGCTGATCGGAACAGCCAATAGAATGCGAGCTCAATCTGATTGGCTGATTGGATCAGCCAATCGGATTGAACTTGATTCTGATTGGCTGATTCCATCAGCCAATCAGAAAATTCCTACCTTAATTCCGATTGGCTGATAGAATCCTATCAGCCAATCGGAATTCGAGGGACGCCATCTTGGATGACGTCCCTTAAAGGAACAGTCATTCGTCGTTCAGTCGTCGGTCCGGATGGATGTTCCGCGCTGGAGGTCTTCAGGATCCTGCCGCTTCGCTCCGGATGGAAGAAGATCAAAGATGCCGCTTGGAGAAGATGTTTGCCGGTCCGGATGTCCTCTTCTTGCTGGATAGGAGGAAGACTTTGGAGCCTCTTCTGGACCGGATTATGGATCGCCAACCCCCGCTTGGGTTGGATGAAGATCTTGGAGCCAGGACGGATCGGTGATACCTGGATGGTGAAGACAAGGTAGGAAGATCTTCAGGGGCTTAGTGTTAGGTTTATTTAAGGGGGGTTTGGGTTAGATTAGGGGTATGTGGGTGGTGGGTTGTAATGTTGGGGGGGGGGTATTGTATGTTTTTTTTTACAGGCAAAAGAGCTGAAATTCTTGGGGCATGCCCCGCAAAGGGCCCTGTTCAGGGCTGGTAAAGTAAAAGAGCTTGTAACTTTTTTAATTTAGAATAGGGTAGGGAATTTTTTATTTTGGGGGGCTTTGTTATTTTATTAGGGGGCTTAGAGTAGGTGTAATTAGTTTAAAATTGTTGTAATATTTTTCTTATGTTTGTAAATATTTTTTTATTTTCTGTAACTTAGTTCTTTTTTATTTTTTGTACTTTAGCTAGTTTATTTAATTGTATTTATTTGTAGGAATTGTATTTAATTAATTTATTGATAGTGTAGTGTTAGGTTAATTGTAGGTAATTGTAGGTAGTTTATTTAATTAATTTATTGATAGGGTAGTGTTAGGTTTAATTATATCTTAGGTTAGGATTTATTTTACAGGTAAATTTGTTATTATTTTAACTAGGTAACTATTAAATAGTTCTTAACTATTTAATAGCTATTGTACCTGGTTAAAATAATTACAAAGTTGCCTGTAAAATAAATATTAATCCTAAAATAGCTATAATATAATTATAATTTATTTTGTAGCTATATTAGGGTTTATTTTACAGGTAAGTATTTAGCTTTAAATAGGAATAAGTTATTTAATAAGAGTTAATTTATTTCGTTAGATAAAAATTATATTTAACTTAGGGGGGTGTTAGTGTTAGGGTTAGACTTAGCTTTAGGGGTTAATCCATTTATTAGAATAGCGGTGAGCTCCGGTCGGCAGATTAGGGGTTAATAATTGAAGTTAGGTGTCGGCGATGTTAGGGAGGGCAGATTAGGGGTTAATACTATTTATGATAGGGTTAGTGAGGCGGATTAGGGGTTAATAACTTTATTATAGTAGCGCTCAGGTCCGCTCGGCAGATTAGGGGTTAATAAGTGTAGGCAGGTGTCGGCGACGTTGTGGGGGGCAGGTTAGGGGTTAATAAATATAATATAGGGGTCAGCGGTGTTAGGGGTAGCAGATTAGGGGTACATAGGGATAACGTAGGTGGCGGCGGTTTACGGAGCGGCAGATTAGGGTTTTAAAAAAATATGCAGGGGTCAGCGATAGCGGGGGCGGCAGATTAGGGGTTAATAACAGTAAGGTTAGGGGTGTTTAGACTCGGGGTACATGTTAGAGTGTTAGGTGCAGACGTAGGAAGTGTTTCCCCATAGCAAACAATGGGGCTGCGTTAGGAGCTGAACGCTGCTTTTTTGCAGGTGTTAGGTTTTTTTTCAGCTCAAACAGCCCCATTGTTTCCTATGGGGGAATCGTGCACGAGCACGTTTTTGAGGCCGGCCGCGTCCGTAAGCAACTCTGGTATCGAGAGTTGCTTTTGCGGTAAAAATGCTCTACGCTCCTTTTTTGGAGCCTAACGCAGCATTTGTTTGAACTCTCGATACCAGAGTTAATTTTATGGTGCGGCCAGAAAAAAGCCCGCGGAGCGTTAACAGCCCTTTTACCGCCGAACTCCAAATCTAGGCCTGCGAATATTGTTTATTTACTTTTCGGTATTTACTTAGTGAAGATGGCTTGCTCCGGAGATTCAGCTACTTCCAAGAAGACTCGCAACCCTAACTTCGCATCAACAGAATGTTGTACTTATTGATCTAGTACTTGAATACTATGATAATATTTATGGTAGTTGAATCAAGCAAACCCCCGGTGCCCGTAAGAAGATTATTTGGGAAAAAATTAGTGACGCTGTGAGTGCTCAAGGACCAACGAAAAAA
Organism: Bombina bombina; assembly: GCF_027579735.1. Classification (NCBI taxonomy): domain Eukaryota; kingdom Metazoa; phylum Chordata; class Amphibia; order Anura; family Bombinatoridae; genus Bombina; species Bombina bombina. The sequence continues at coordinate 1,052,248,931 of NC_069500.1, read as the reverse complement.
GATATTGAATCCTGCAAAAAAAGGTTCAATGATATCAAGCGTCAAACTAAAGCCAAAATTGCCAAAGAAAAGCAATACTGGAGGTGGACAACCTTATGTCGCAGATTTGACTTTGAAAGTAAAGTTCTACAGAGGCTTGGCACAGAGATCATTGAGGGCATAACTGATGACTGTGATAGCGATATTCGAGGTAATTAAAAATTAATGTCCAAATTAATATTTATATTGTTTAATTGTCTGCACCAAAAATGTGTCTCTTACGTTAATGTTTTTTTAAAAACATTATTAACCATTTTTTAATGTGCTATTTACTCGTATTATCCATTTTTCTTCTTTCTTTTTCTATCTTTATTTAAAAAGCAGTAATGCAATCTTAGCAGTCAGCAAATTTTAGGTTCATCACCATGGTTAGCGTTTGCTTATTGGAGGTCGACATTTAACCACCAATAAGCAAGCATAACCCAGGTTATGAACAAAAATTGGGCATGCTCATATGCACACTATTTATGCTTTTTAAAGAAACATAGCAAGAGAATGAATAAAAATATATAATACTAGTAAATTCAAAATTTGATTAAAATTGCATGCCCTATCTGAATGATGAAAGAAAAAAATGTTGATTAGTGTCCCTTTAATCACACCAAAGCTAAATAAATTTATCATTTCAATTAGAGTTACAGCTATATGAAAAAAAAATATGATTCCTCACTCATATATGCAATAGTATTATAAAAAATAGTAACATTAAATTGGATTATGTAATTTGATTACTTCTCTGTTTATCTATTTCTTTAAAGGGACACTGAACCAAAAATTCTGCTTTCATGATTCATATAGAGAGCATGAAAATTTAATCAACTTTCTAATATACTCCTATCATGACATGACTCAATGCATTCTGAGATACATTCTGGACAGATATGTAATATGTTAGTTAATGTGTTAATTTAAATCTTTATTTACTATTTCATAGGTTGTTCTGTTCGAGCATCAACTTCTGCATCTGTCAATACCCCATCTACCTCTTTAGGACAGCTACCACGTCCGTCGACATCACATCAAATAGAAAATGTGAATATTAGACAACAACTACAACATGGGCAATATATACGCTCCACAACAAATACAAGCCACAGCCTATCGTCTGCTGATACTATTCCAGATGTAAGGAGCAGTACACCGGATACAGCGGTTGGAAGAAGCACTGGTATGTATTTTTAAACCACTTATATATACACCTTTAAATATTTAAATATAAATTAAATATTAATCTTTAATTTATATTTTTTATTTTTACAGCGGATGTTCGACGTCTATTCCGAGCTATGGTGACAGATTCTGCACCACTTTTTGATGGTAAGTTACTTTTGGAAAGTAAATATAGGATGATAAGAAAAATGATTGTGGTATAAAGTAACTGTACAATTTTAAACTTGTTGTAATGTCTATAGTTTGATAGTCAGTCACACTGTGAGACTGTGAGATGGATAGACTAACATTAAACACCCCTGTACTTAATATAGTTTACACTTTATTCTGTTTCATGTTACATCCATCCAATATTATTGTATGTATTGTGATTTTATATTTAAACAGTTTAAACATGCAAAATCACAATTATTTATTAAGAAGGCCTTTAATCTTATTGTTTAAATCCAACATGACTGTATACATTTCTCTTGTATAGTAACCCCTCTAACCATTACTGTAGCAACAAATCATAATCTGATGTAACATAATGTTGGCTATTCTTCTTTTAATTGCTTTATTTCAAAATTTCTAATTATATATTTTTTTTAATTTAATTTAAGATATCGTTGAGGAGGATGATTCTTCTAGAGAGGTCATTCTGAATCTTGTTCCAGTTAGAGCACATAGTCCAGAGGTTATATCTCCAGACTGTAGAAGCTTAACTCCTGACCTCTCACAGATGGCACAAGATCAGGATTTTGATATTCATGAGCCTGTAAGAAACCCCTCTAATGATGATGAGAATCCAAATGCACCACATGATGTTGTTCAAGAGCCGGCAATTGAAGCTTTGGAACCTGCTGAACCTATACTACAAGAGCAGGCACCTTTGGAAGATGCTGCTCTAAATGAAATGCTAAATCTTGCCAGAGGATATAGTCCAGATAGTAGACAGGTTCAGGATATTTTGTCTGGACATTTAGAAAGATTTGACAACTACAACCAGCAATGATTGGAACTGGACCATGAAATCTTTCAGTGGCAAAGAGAAATGGACAGGGAAAGGAAGCAACAAATAACCAGGGCCTTGGCAATAGCTGAAAATAACATGCAGATGGACATCAGAACCAAGAGTCGCAAGATCCTAAATGACAAAGGTTCCATTAGTGCAGTTATTTGAATTGTTTAAGTTATTATTATTTTTTTTTGTTGATCCAAAATATATTATTATTGTTATTTGTACATATGTTTATTAAAGTTTCTTTTTTTTTTCAATATTAACTTGAAATCATTTAAAGGTTTAAAATAATGTGACACAAAGACAAATCCAATTTAACAAAATTAAAATTTATTAAAACACTAATTTGAAAAAATATGAAACAAAAAGGCATTATAAAAAAAATATGAGGGTCCTCCCGGCCACTACAGTAATTTTTTGTTTGAAATTGACCTTTTTAACATAAAAAATGACAATTGTAATGTCATCAAAGTGCAAATGAAATATATATTTTTATTGCACAAAAAAATCTTAGAATATCTTAGATATTTTTAACCTGGGTATTTAAATTCTTTATAGAATCCATTATTTGTTTAATTTCTTCACAAACAGAGGATTGCACTTGTGATACAACTTGTTACTTGGAATCTAGATAACAAAACAAAATTTATAAAAAATTAAGGATTGTCACACAATTTTTTCTAAAAAAAGGGTGTTAAAAAGCAGTTATCAATAATTTATTACCATTTAGATTAGAGGAGGTATTTTCCATAGCTAGACTTGTCTGTGTCGATTTAGAAACCTTAGATATTTGCAAGTCATTATCAGTATCAGAAATATTTGTTGAGTTTCTCTCACTACTTGCATCTGTAATATATATTTATAATTCGATGGATATATAGTTTTTTAGATTGTATTATAATATTTAAAAATAGAGTAAATTTACAAATAACAAACATTTACCTAGTTGCATTGAGGGTGAAGTTAATGACATCCTTTGAGGAGCATTATTTTCCTCATTGTCACTATCTATGAAAGATTACAGAAGAACACAATTACAAAAAATTCAATGTAATATTTGTAATGGTACCAAATTTTAGAAAAATACCTTCTGTAGAAGAAAATTGTAATATTCTTCTGAACCTTTTTTTCTTCATTTTCAACACTCTTTTATTGGTTTCTGTTAATACCAAAAAAACCTAATCATTATTATGTTAATCAGTTCTGTAAATATAGATATTTAATTCATGGTTCCTTTTGTACCCTGACACCTCCTTTCTGTGGAGACAATTCTCTGTCAAGCAAAGACAGTGGCAAGGGTGGGGATCTAGCCTCACTTCTAGGTGTCAAATTTAGAATAGGCCTTACATAACATGGAGGAGGAGCACCACAAATATTTTCTTTCTTCTTATCTGAAATAGTGAATACAGATATACAAAACAAGATTCCAAATTCTATTTTTCTATTACACAAGTGTAAAACAATCATCAACTACAGTATGATAGTTGATGATGTATGCAGGATGATTCGTAAATTTGTATTTTTAAAAATGTATTGTAAATAGTTTTAGAAATAAAATTAGTTTTAATATAAGTTAACATTTTGTCAGTAAAAGTTTCATCCAGACATCATTGTTTATTAGTTTGTTCCAATTGTATATCTTACATATGTTTATAGTTTTTAGAATTTCGTTAAAATTAGAAATTAGAAAACCATAAATCATAATGTTAATAGATACCAAGTAAGAGCCAGTATGGACATCAAAGTTATCAATATGGTACACTTAAACCTAATTATTCTTTCATGGTTCATATTGATGCTGAAATTGTCAAATAATTTATAATTTAAAACAATAATAATTGTTTTATTATTTTTAATTTTATTTAATTTTTTAACTGCAGGGATGTAACTTTGAAAACAAGCACATTTTAGTTTCAGCGTCATGCATTGCAATTTCTTTTTGGAGTATTAGATTAGCAGTAGCTCACAAACAAATATTAATATAAAAACAATTTGATAAACTTACATGTCCTTAAAAGGCTCCTAATGGATTGGTAATATTGTGGTTCTCGATGTCTAATATCACTGTAGCGTCTCAAACATTGACGTCTGGTCCTTTTAATTTTTGATACACGATATATTCTGCATTTCATTTTGTATATAGTTTTGTCCCTTTCATCTTGCATGACTCCTCTGACACCCCCTAAGCGTTTAGGAAAATACCGGTCCATAACATACACTAGAATTATCATTTCCCCAGATGTGAATGGTGTAATTCTCTTCATCCTTCCTGGTCGCATAGCAATTTCTAAATGGGTGTGGCTAATCTCTAAAGCTTCTAAATCTCACGTTATTCAGTGTTTCTATGCAACATTATTATATTTTTGTAAAGTGTTCAAAATAGTTACATAAAATAATTTTAAAGTTGTACTATTTATTGTCAGTCTAGTTTTTTTTTTTAATTTTCAGTTGAAAAAATATGTGAATAATAATTAACGTTAAATGTAATTTAAGTTTTCAGTATATTTGTTAGTGTAAGTTCAATATAGTTATCAATAGTATAATTTATGTTAGTTTGTAATGTAGGAGAGTCATGTAATTATAGATCATTATTATTATTTTGTTTATATAGTTATTATGTAATATGTTTGTTTTAAAAAAAAAATTAAGTTTTATTATTAATCAATCGCTAATGTGACATCTTTAAAAAATTGTATTGATATAGATTTTTAAGGGTTATATACACACATTATCAGCATGAGCTAATAAAGAATTAGATTTTAGATTTAATTTTTTAAAGTTATATGTAATAGATACTAATTTGAATTTATAGACTTTAGACTACATTCACATCTATTTCGATGTTAGAAAAAATAAGACTGGTCTTATATGTTATCCTTCAAAAAAAAATACATATGTGTATATTTATATTTTGATCATAAAAGGATATCTATTCAAATAATAGTTTTGAATAAAATCAGTCAGTTTCTTTATGGATAACTTTTGGAAACATGCGTGAAATTGATACAATTCATACAATTATAAACGTTAAAAAAAAAAATGCACACTCTCACAAATTGTCTGATGAAAATAAAAAAAGGTATTCACAAATTCACAATTTAAATGTTATATTTTTATTTAAATGACATAAAAATTTAAATCATCTGAATAAACTTTATTTATGAAATCAATCATTAAAGGGCCACTGTAAGTAAATATTTTCTATGCCTGTTACTAACTAACTACCCCAAATACGCTTTTTATCAATAGCATTTCATTAACATATCTCTACCGTATATCAGAAATCTTGTCTGCAAATTTAATTGTTTTCCAAACCCACTCCTTGGGTATCCTTTGCTCTGTACCAATCCGTTTACAATACCTAGGTTTCAAAATGGTGCTTTAAACACAAAGTTATTGGTTTAAGTATTTTGAACACTCAGTGCTGAAAATAGTGGGCAGGATAACGTGACATCATCGGCGAATAAAAGATATAACTTTTAGAACGTTATAAAACTTAATTTTGGAGAAAATATAGGTCAGTAGGTTTTAATTAATGTTTATTAACTTTAATATGCTAGTTGTTTAGCTTAAAAATTATAACAGAAAGTAATCCTTTAAAATAGTTTTCTGCAACATCATTTTTGGCGTTAATGACCTGTCTTGTTGGTGCATCATTACAGATGACCTCCGGGAAGTACTCAAAGGAAATTTCGTTAGCATCCTCAATTTTAAATCCTCTTCTTATTGCAATGTTATGAAGAATGCAGCATACCAGAATTATTTTTGCAACCTTTTCTGGAGCATACTGCATCACACCACCTGAAAGGTCAAAGACAACGAAAGCGCATTTTTAACAATCCAAAAGCTCTCTCGATGATTCCTCGGGTGGATCTGTGTGCCTCATTGAATTTAACCTCACATCTTCTTCGAGGATTATTATATGGTGTGAATAACCATTCTCTACTGAAATAACCAGCATCCCCTATGAAAAATTAAAAAATTAAAGATTAACATTTATAATATGATAAAGATGATAAATTTAAAGACAATTAAGTATGTTATTGAGTTACATATGTCATCAAACTCATTAACATAATGAAAGTGACAATTAAAATACAACTATATTTTACATAGAATTTTTTTTTTTACCTAACAGCCATCCTTCAGGCATCTCTCCATCCTCAAACTTCCGATATAACCCAGACTGACGCAAGATATAGGAATCATGACAGGATCCAGGGAAGTTAGAACGGACACTGATTATTTTCATGTTATGATCACACACCATCTGAACGTTGAGAGAATGGTACTGTTTCCGGTTCCTGAAAACTTCCTCACGTTCTCGTGATGGTTTGACTGCAACATGTGTGTAATCAATGGCTCCATTGGGCATTCCGGACATTCTATAAAAGTTAGACTTCACAGATTGCCAATCTTCAGGAGTCGATGGAAGGCACACGTACCTTGGAAAGACCACCATCAATGCATCAATGACTTTGGTTAGGTGCCTCAAAAAAGCAGACTGGTTCATGCCAATTATAACACTAGACACAGCCTGGAATGAACCGGTGGCAAAAAAGTGTAAGGCTGCCAACAGCTTTAGTAGTCCGGGTATGGCTTGTGAAAGCGCTGTCATAGGTGCCAGGTATTCTGCTATTTCATTATAAAGTTCCAAAATAGCTTCTCTGTCCAAACGGAATCTCTGGATAATCTCCCAATCAGAAATGGCTTCCAAACCCATACGTAGAAGGAAAACTCTAGGGACTCTGATTCTTCTACCTCTCCTTCTTTGCAATCCATTGTTTTCAACCGGTGCATGTATAGCCCTTCTTCCTCGTAATTGAATCAATCTGAAAAGAAACATATGTAAAAGTGTCTTCATCTTCATTCAGTGATCCAAAAACCAATAATGAAACTATTTTAGTCTAGTCCTTTCACTTAAGTACTTCAACCTGGCGTCAGGTTGATACCCCCTATAGTTTTCTATTGTATTCACTACCTAAATGGTCGCAAAGCAAATCACGCAAAGTTAGAGTGAAAGTTGGAGCGGGCGGATTACTTGTAACATTCATAATTTCTGATTAAAGCGAATTTATGTGCGATCGAACATGTAGTAAGTGGAAAAAGGGTTAGGAACGATTAGTTGCGTAAAATTACGATAGCTGGTGAAAAATAGTGGTTTTTCAATTCGATCACAGATTGGTAAATACGAGATGCAGATCGTGAGCGAATTTTGACATGGAAATACAGAGGAAGGGTCACTTCGATGCTTAGTACATGGCGCCCTTAGCCTGAATTTTAAATGAGTAGTATTTTTTTTTCTGAGAAATTTCAAAGTAACTTCCATTTTCCTTCCCCTCTACCATGTGACAGCCATCAGCCAATCACAAAATGTATATGTGTATACACTATAAATTTTTGCACATGCTCATCAAAAGCGGGTGCCTCAGAAATGTACATATACAATGATTCTGCATATTTTGATAATGGAACAGTAAATTTGAATGCTTTTTTTGTATTTAAATCTCATGCTGTATCTGAATCATGAAAGTTTAATTTTGATTTTAGTGTCCATTTAATGTGGTTTTCTGATTGGCTCCTAATTTCCATTGCAGAGTACTTTTTAAGTCTCCACTTTTTATATATTGCATGTGAAGCCTTGCCTACCCCATGGTCCTTGTACTGTAAGCACTTTGATATTTATATATAAATTGTTTAGTTATGCATAATGAAACAACACGGCAATATACTCTATTTACTTTGCCTCCTTTTCATTTAATTTAGCTATAAAAAAATGTGGATTTTCAAATTCTCAGAACTTGAAATGCACGATGCTAACTTTTATGGGTTAATCCATCTATATCTATATATATATATATATATATATATATATATATATATATATATATATATATATATATATATATATATATATATTAGTTTTAACATATAACAGCCACAAACTAATATACATTATTCTAACATAATGGCTGTGGCTAGCCTTGCTGTCTGCAGACTCTAGCAGGGATTTGCTTTTCCAAGTAATGCAAATGGTAGGTGGAGTTTGGCTAGTGAAAAACAAACACAACAAGCAATTAGTCTGTTTTAAAAATGTTTACACTTGACTGACATGTTATTCTACAGGAATACAACAGAAAAGTCTTGCAATTACAAGGGGTTTCCTGTCAATTTAAGGCAGATAGAATCTTTTTTTTTTTTTTTTTTTTTTAAACCTCAGGCCCTTATTACAAGATTGGAGCATGAATACTGAGGCAACCTTAAGCATCCCACAGAGGTGTAACATTTTGTCCACATTTTACTATACTTGGGTTGATGTGACTGTTGTAGGCTTTAGCCTAGATAAGCAATTACAATGTTGTTCACATATACACACAAGTTTCAATAGAAAATAGAATATATGCAATGTTATGTGTTTGCAGCAACATTTATTACTGTTATTTAAACGTGTCTTACATTTTAAAGTGAATACAGTTAAAACGGTTGCATTTTATTAAACATACTAATCCTAAAGCCCGTTCACACGGGCCATTTTTTGCAGTACAGTGGTCCCACCCCTTGCGTTCTCTCCCTCCCACTCTCTTTTGCTTTCTCTCTCTCCCCCCTCTCTTTTGCGCTCTCTCTTCCCCTCTCTTTTGAGCTCTCTCTCTCCCCTCTCTCTTTTGCACTCTCTCTTTCCCCCTCTCTTTTGCACTCTCTCTCTCCCCCCTCTTTTGCGCTCTCTCTCTCTCCCTCTCTATCTCCCCTCTCTCTCTATCTCCCCTTCTCTCTTTCTCTCTCTCCCCTCTCTCCATCTCCCCTCTCTCTCTCTCTCTCTCTCTCTCTCTCTTTCTCTCTCTCTCCATCTCCCCCCTCTCTCTCTCCCCCCTCTCTCTCTCCCCCTCTCTCTCTCCCCTCTCTCTCTCTCTCTCTCTCTCTCTCAACCTCTCTCTCTCTCTCTCTCTCCCCCTCTCTCTCTCTCTATCTACCCTCCCCCCCTCTCCCCCCCCCCCCTCTCTCTCTCTCTCTCTCTCATTCTCTCTCTCCCCTCTCTCTCTATCTCCCCCTCTCTCTTTCTCTCTCCCTTCTCTCTTTCCCCTCTTTCTTCTCTCCCCTCTCTCTCTCTCCACATCTCCCCTCTCTCCCCCCGCTCTCTCTTTCTCTCTCTCTTTCTCTCTCTCTCTCTCTCTGTCTCTCTTTCTCTCTCTCTCTCCCCTCTCTCTCTCCTCTCCTCTCTTTCTCTCTCTCTCTCTCTCTCTCTCTCTCGCTCTCTCTCTCGCTCTCTCTCTCTCTCTCTCTCTCTCTCTCTCTCTCTCTCTCTCCCCTCTCTCCTCTCTCTCCCCTCTCTCTATATCTCCCCCCTCTGTCTCTCTCTCTCCCCCTCTCTCTCTCTCTCTCTCTCTCTCTATCTCTCCCCACCTCTCCCTCTCCCCCTCTCTCTCTCTCTCTCTCTCTCTCTCTCTCTCTCCCCCTATCTCTTTCTCTCTCCCCTCTCTCTCTCCCCTCTTTCTCTCCTCTCTCTCTCCCCCACATCTCCCCTCTCTCACTCCCCTCTCTCTCTATCTCCCCCCTCTGTTTCTCTCTCTCCCCGCTCTCTCTCCCCTCTCTCTCTCTCTCCCCTCTCTCTCTCTCTCTCTCTCTCTCTCTCTCTCCCCTCTCTCTTTCTCTCTCCCCCCTCTTTCTCTCTCCCCTCTCTCTCTCCACATCTCCCTTCTTTCTCTCTCCCCTCTCTCTCTCTCTCTCTCTCTCTCTCTCTCTCTCTCCCTTTCCATCTCCCCTCTCTCTCTCTCCCCCTCTCTCTCTCCCCCTGTCTCTTTCTCCCCTCTTGATCTCTCTCTCCCCTCTTTTGAGCTGTTTGAGCTCTCTTCACGGCCTTTCACGACTCCGCCCCCAGTCACGCCCCTGCACAGACCTTCACGCTATGCCCCGCCCCTTCATGGACCTCCATGCGAAGCCACTCCCCCTTCACGCTCGGGCACGCCCCCGCACACACTCAGCCACGCCCACTTCTTCTTGTGGCAGTCGGCAGATCAGGTAGGGAATCTAAGGCCAGGTGTGTTTGTCCTTGTGCTGTCTCTACTGCGCATGACAGCTTCGGACAAACACACTTGGCCTTTAATAGTATAGGATAAAATCAGGCAATATATTTATTAGGTTAGTCTGAATTTATATTACAAACAGATTTACAAGAAAAATAAAGTATACATTTTGCAATTTTTTTTTTTTCAACATTTTGCAATTTTAAGTTACTTTTTAAACAAAATGTACTTATATTATCAAATTTGCTTCATTTTTTTTTTGCAGCCATTTGTTGCATAGCTAACTAGAAATGTGCAACCAATAAAATTTCATCTCAGATTAAATTTTCGTTCCAAATATTCCAGGAAATGAATTTCCCAAAATTATCATTTGATAATATCAAATTATTAAATTATTTTATAGTCGACCTCTAATAAATAAAGCTATATATATATATATATATATATATATATATATATATATATATATATATATATATATATATATATATATATATATATATATATATATACAGTATATATATACTGTATATATTAATATTACCTTTATTTATTAGAGGTCTACTATATGCCTTATATTGTGTTGGGTAAAGTTTATATGTGGTGGAAAAAGAGGTCCCTTCCGAAATAAACTGTATGTGCAATACTATACAGGGAGTGCAGAATTATTAGGCAAGTTGTATTTTTAAAGATTAATTTTATTATTGAACAACAACCATGTTCTCAATGAACCCAAAAAACTCATTAATATCAAAGCTGAATAGTTTTGGAAGTAGTTTTTAGTTTGTTTTTAGTTATAGCTATTTTAGGGGGATATCTGTGTGTGCAGGTGACTATTACTGTGCATAATTATTAGGCAACTTAACAAAAAACAAATATATACCCATTTCAATTATTTATTTTTACCAGTGAAACCAATATAACATCTCAAAATTCACAAATATACATTTCTGACAAAACAAAAACAAATCAGTGACCAATATAGCCACCTTTCTTTGCAAGGACACTCAAAAGCCTGCCATCCATGGATTCTGTCAGTGTTTTGATCTGTTCACCATCAACATTGCGTGCAGCAGCAACCACAGCCTCCCAGACACTGTTCAGAGAGGTGTACTGTAAATCTCACATTTGATGATGGACCACAGGTTCTCAATGGGGTTCAGATCAGGTGAACAAGGAGGCCATGTCATTAGATTTTCTTCTTTTATACCCTTTCTTGCCAGCCACGCTGTGGAGTACTTGGACGCGTGTGATGGAGCATTGTCCTTCATGAAAATCATGTTTTTCTTGAAGGATGCAGACTTCTTCCTGTACCACTGCTTGAAGAAGGTGTCTTCCAGAAACTGGCAGTAGGACTGGGAGTTGAGCTTGACTCCATCCTCAACCCGAAAAGGCCCCACAAGCTCATCTTTGATGATACCAGCCCAAACCAGTACTCCACCTCCATCTTGCTGGCGTCTGAGTCGGACTGGAGCTCTCTGCCCTTTACCAATCCAGCCACGGGCCCATCCATCTGGCCCATCAAGACTCACTCTCATTTCATCAGTCCATAAAACCTTAGAAAAATCAGTCTTGAGATATTTCTTGGCCCAGTCTTGACGTTTCAGCTTGTGTGTCTTGTTCAGTGGTGGTCGTCTTTCAGCCTTTCTTACCTTGGCCATGTCTCTGAGTATTGCACACCTTGTGCTTTTGGGCACTCCAGTGATGTTGCAGCTCTGAAATATGGCCAAACTGGTGGCAAGTGGCATCTTGGCAGCTGCACGCTTGACTTTTCTCAGTTCATGGGCAGTTATTTTGCGCCTTGGTTTTTCCACACGCTTCTTGCGACCCTGTTGACTATTTTGAATGAAACGCTTGATTGTTCGATGATCATGCTTCAGAAGCTTTGCAGTTTTAAGAGTGCTGCATCCCTCTGCAAGATATCTCACTATTTTTGACTTTTCTGAGCCTGTCAAGTCCTTCTTTTGACCCATTTTGCCAAAGGAAAGGAAGTTGCCTAATAATTATGCACACCTGATATAGGGTGTTGATGTCATTAGACCACACCCCTTCTCATTACAGAGATGCACATCACCTAATATGCTTAATTGGTAGTAGGCTTTCGAGCCTATACAGCTTGGAGTAAGACAACATGCATAAATAGGATGATGTGGTCAAAATACTCATTTGCCTAATAATTCTGCACTCCCTGTATGTATCACATTATGAATTTGAATATATTTATGGTAGCTAGTTTAGTTTTAGACCTATTTCATTCTCTTTTACACTATCTTATACAATCTATGTTTAGTTTTTAAGCTATTACTAAATACCCCTCAATGTGTGTTTCAAGTTTTTTAACATGTAATAAGGGCTGGTATAATCGATATGCTGTGATTATCACAGATCATAGGAAGAACAGAGATCATGTGACAAGTGCTTCAATCCTTTAAAAGACGGTTGATACCTGATGTGGGTAGCCTCTCCTCTCTCTCTCCCCTCTCTCCCCCCCCCTCTCTCTCTCTCTCTCCCCTCTCTCTCCCCTCTCTCTCCCCTCTCTCTCTCTCTTCTCTCTCTATCTCTCCCCTCTCTCTCTCTCTCTCTCTCTGTCTCCTCTCTCTCTCTCTCTCTCTCTCTCCCCTCTCTCTCCTCTCCTCTCTCTCTCTCTCTCTCTCTCTCTCTCTCTCTCTCTCTCTCTCTCTCTCTCTCTCTCTCTCTCTCTCTCTCTCTCTCTCCCCTCTCTCCTCTCTCTCTCTCCCCTCTTTCTATATCTCCCCCTCTGTCTCTCTCTCTCCCCCTCTCTCTCTCTCTCCCCACCTCTCCCTCTCCCCCCTCTCTCTCTCTCTCTCCCCCCTATTTCTTTCTCTCTCCCCTCTCTCTCCCCTCTTTCTCTCCTCTCTCTCTATCTCCCCCATCTGTCTCTCTCTCTCCCCCCCCCTCTCTCTCTCTCTCTCTCTCTCCCCTCTCTCTCCTCTCTCTTTCTCTCTCCCCTCTCTCTCTCCCCCCTCTTTCTCTCTCCCCTCTATCTCTCCCTCTCCACATCTCCCTTCTTTCTCTCTCCCCTCTCTCTCTCCCTTTCAATCTCCCCTCTCTCTCTCTCCCCCTCTCTCTCTCCCCCTGTCTCTTTCTCCCCTCTTGATCTCTCTCTCCCCTCTTTTGAGCTGTTTGAGCTCTCTTCACGACCTTTCACGGCTCCGCCCCCGGCCACGCCCCTTCACGAATTTTCACGCTATGCCCCGCCCCCTTCATGGACCTCCACGCTAGGCCCCTCCCCCTTCATGCTCGGGCACGCCCCCGCACACGCTCAGCCATGCCCACTTCTTCTCGTGGTAGTCGGCAGATCAGGTAGGGAATCTAAGGCCAGGTGTGTTTGTCCTCGTGCTGTCTCTACTGCGCATGACAGCTTCGGACAAACACACTTGGCTTTTTATAGTATAGGATAAAATCAGGCAATATATTTATTAGGTTAGTCTGAATTTATATTACAAACATATTTACAAGAAAAATAAAGTATACATTTTGCAATTTTTTTTTCAACATTTTGCAATTTTAAGTTACTTTTTAAACAAAATGTACTTATATTATCAAATTTGCTTCATTTTTTTTGCAGCCATTTGTTGCATAGCTAACTAGAAATGTGCAACCAATAACATTTCATCTCAGATTAAATTTTCGTTCCAAATATTCCAGGAAATTAATTTCCCCAAATTATCATTTGATAATATCAAATTATTAAATTATTATATAGTCGACCTCTAATAAATAAAGCTATATATATATATATATATATATATATATATATATATATATATATATATATATATATATATATATATAAAAAACACAGGAATGGACCGCACTCACAGACTGGACTGGGTACACATCCTAAGCCACTGTTAACTCCACAGCCCTGAACACTGACAGACAGCTGCAAAGTTCCCAGCAACCCAGGCAGTTAACCCCAGAGCAACCTGGGTGTCAGGTCCGCAGGGGAGCATTACAAACATTAAGACAAAACACAAAAAAAAACAGCACTCACTAGCAGATTCACAGCAATGTTTAAAAGCAAAACTGGGGGAAGTCAGTTACATTTGGCGCCAAAGGATCAAGCCCAGGACCACGACAAGGTCTCCCCCTTCCTGGGACCCTAAACTAGCACCCACACAATGCATACTTCCAAACAAACCAATTGGGAACCTCCCAGGGTGACACAGGCTTTTGTAACCTCCCCTATGTAAATACAAAACACAGGAATGGACCGCACTCACAGACTGGACTGGGTACACATCCTAAGCCACTGTTAACTCCACAGCCCTGAACACTGACAGACAGCTGCAAAGTTCCCAGCAACCCAGGCAGTTAACCCCAGAGCAACCTGGGTGTCAGGTCCGCAGGGGAGCATTACAAACATTAACACAAAACACAAAAAAAAACAGCACTCACTAGCAGATTCACAGCAATGTTTAAAAGCAAAACTGGGGGAAGTCAGTTACATTTGGCGCCAAAGGATCAAGCCCAGGACCACGACACGGTCTCCCCCTTCCTGGGACCCTAAACCAGCACCCACACAATGCATACTTCCAAACAAACCAACTGGGAACCTCCCAGGGTGACACAGGCTTTTGTAACCTCCCCTATATAAATACAAAACACAGGAATGGACCGCACTCACAGACTGGACTGGGTACACATCCTAAGCCACTGTTAACTCCACAGCCCTGAACACTGACAGACAGCTGCAAAGTTCCCAGCAACCCAAGCAGATTCACAGCAATGGAACTTTGCAGCTGTCTGTCAGTGTTCAGGGCTGTGGAGTTAACAGTAGCTTAGGATGTGTACCCAGTCCAGTCTGTGAGTGCGGTCCATTCCTGTGTTTTGTATTTACATAGGGGAGGTTACAAAAGCCTGTGTCACCCTGGGAGGTTCCCAGTTGGTTTGCTTGGAAGTATGCATTGTGTGGGTGCTGGTTTAGGGTCCCAGGAAGGGGGAGACCTTGTGGTCCTGGGCTTGATCCTTTGGCGCCAAATGTAACTGACTTCCCCCAGTTTTGCTTTTAAACATTGCTGTGAATCTGCTAGTGAGTGCTGGTTTTTTGTGTGTTTTGTATATATATACATACATACAGTATATATATACTGTATATATTAGTATTAGCTTTATTTATTAGAGGTCTACTATATGCCTTATATTGTGTTGGGTAAAGTTTATATGTGGTGGAAAAAGAGGTCCCTTCCGAAATAAACTGTATGTGCATTACTATCTGTATCACATTATGAATTTGCATATATTTATGGTAGCTAGTTTAGTTTTAGACCTATTTCATTCTCTTTTAAACTATCTTATACAATCTATGTTTAGTTTTTAAGCTATTACTAAATACCCCTCAATGTGTGTTTCAAGTTTTTTAACATGTAATAAGGGCTGGTATAATCGATATGCTGTGATTATCACAGATCATAGGAAGAACAGAGATCATGTGACAAGTGCTTCATATCCTTTAAAAGACGGTTGATAGCTGATGTGGGTAGCCTCTGACAAAGTAAAGAGGTACCCTACAAAATGTGTTAGGCCATGCCCACCATCACTACGATCAGCTGTATCAGAGCCGGCTACACATCGTACAGCTGAAGCGTTATAGTGGTGGTTATTTTAACATTGATTGCTGTGTGGTTTTATTGTTGTATGAGTCACTTTGCTGACATTGACTCCACATTCATATCGGACACTTTGCCTGGATTATAGGAGACTTCCTGGATGCTCTGTGACTCTTAATGGTTCTGTTGTGAGGAATCTGATGTTTTATGTGCTTTTCATACCTCATATTGTTTGAGGGTTTTAAGTGTGAGTGTGCATTTGTACTAATAAATTCCTGTTGCTTTTAACATACTGCACTTAGAGGGATTTGCGCCCTTCTCTTGTTTTTCTTTGTGCATAGTTATCTCCAGTGTCCAGACCTTTGTTTTACTGAAGTTGCTGCATCCATGACCCTCCAACTGACAAGCTTACAGACTGATTTAAAGAACCACATATACTTTATTTAGCACTAACATATGAAGCGCTCCTATATTCTGTCTTTTTAAACAAATACTTAATTTTCGTTAAAACAAATGTAAATGTTAAAAAGCTACAGGTAAAAAGTTCAATAGAACAAAATAGTGGTGAACCAACTAATAAAGTGTACTCAGGCAAGCACGCCTCATCATAAATTCCACTATTTAATGAGGTAAAAAGTTCATCAGCTGATCATGCAAAGTCAGGCCGCGTGAGCATGCGTGGTGGCTGTTGTGTGCGCATGCGCACTAAAGGCAAATTGCTTATAGAAATCCTTGACCCTCTGATGCAACTGGTACAGCTGATTATGCGATGTCAGGCTGCGCCCACATGCACAGTGACTGCTGCACACATCGAACAGCTGCATTCTTATGTGTCCAGGAATAATTTGGAACACAGGCTGATAATGCGGTAATATCGGCGATCGCAAGGATTTAAAGCCCAGTTTCTGTAACTAATAATGAATGAATCTGAATAATGAATGGATCCAAAATAAGGAATGGATCTGAAAATTCATTAACTAATTTATTAGTTTTCGTTATTTTTGTTATGTTGCCGATTTGGAAATTCGGATTGAACCGAATCTCCGAATCAGCCAAAATTTGGACAAAAATTAAATTTGGACGAAACAAATTGCACATGTCTAGGCTGAACTCATTGAATTCTATAAGACAAAGGGCAGAACCTGGAAGTCCCAGAGAGATTAGAGATTTTTTTCTATAGAAAGTAATATGGCTCTTTGGGATATAGATTTTCACAGGGCATAGTGAACTTAAAATTCACTACAATTTAATTTGCTTTTGCCTGTAGTTAAGTATATATTAATTTTCTATCAGTTAAATAAGTGTATTGTGAATTGTGTGCAAACTTCACCTGCATACAGCTGGCGACATAATTGAGTGATACCAGCTTGTGTAAAATCCTTACACCATTTCATGAGAATTGTAAAAGAGAGCTTAAGACATACACTGGGAACTCATCTAGAGCTTTTTGGGAGGGATCAGAGAGGTAGGAGATGTCAGGTGGGAGGGTAATCTCTATGCTAGAATAACTAATGAACCCCTTCACTGGCAGTTCGGAAGTGTGGTGCGCTGCTGCAATTAGCGGCCTTCTAATTACCAAAAAGAAATGACAAAGTCATGCATGCCTGCTATTTCTAAACAAAGGGGATGCCAGAAAGACATTTGTATCATGATTGCACAAACGGTATGTAAATAATTTCAGTGTGAACAAGTTAAAAACAAATTATGTGATCACTTTGATGGTAAAATTGTGGCATGAAATATACCAAAAAGGGCCTAGATAAATACCTTGAGTTGTCTACTTAAATATATATATATATATATATATATATATATATATATATATATATATATATAAAACATAATTTATGTAAGAACTTACCTAATAAATTAATTTCTTTCATATTGGCAAGAGTCCATGAGCTAGTGACTTATGGGATATACAATCCTACCAGGAGGGGAAAAGTTTCCCAAACCTCAAAATGCTTATAAATACACCCTTCACCACATCCACAATTCAGTTTAACGAATAGCCAAGAAGTGGGGTGATAAAGAAAGGAGTAAAAAGCATCAACAAAGGAATTTGGAAATAATAGTGCTTTATACAAAAAAATCATAACCACCATAAAAAGGGGTGGGCCTCATGGACTCTTGCCAATATGAAAGAAATTAATTTATCAGGTAAGTTCTTACATAAATTATGTTTTCTTTCATGTAATTGGCAAGAGTCCATGAGCTAGTGACGTATGGGATAGCAATACCCAAGATGTGGAACTCCACAGAAGAGTCACTAGAGAGGGAGGGATAAAAATAAAAACAGCCATTTTCCACTGAAAAAAATTAATCCACAACCCAAAATATAAGTTAATTCTCATAAATGAAAAAAAAAACTTAAATTAAAAGCAGAAGAATCAAACTGAAACAGCTGCCTGAAGAACTTTTCTACCAAAAAACTGCTTCCGAAGAAGCAAATACCTCAAAATGGTAGAATTTAGTAAATGTATGCAAAGAAGACCAAGTAGCAGCTTTGCTAATCTGATCAACTGAAGCTTCATTCTTAAAAGCCCAGGAAGTGGAAACTGATCTAGTAGAATGAGCTGTAATTCTCTGAGGCGGGGCTTGACCCAACTCCAAATAGGCTTGATGAATCAAAAGCTTTAACCACGAAGCCAAGGAAATGGCAGAAGCCTTCTGACCTTTCCTGGAACCAGAAAAGAATGATAACAAATAGACTGGAAGTCTTACTGAAATCTTTAGTAGCTTTAACATAATATTTCAGAGCTCTCACAACATCCAAAAAATGTAAAGATCTCTCCTCCAAAGAATTCTTAGGATTAGGACACAAGGAAGGAACAACAATTTCTCTATTAATGTTGTTAGAATTCACAACCTTAGGTAAGAATTTAAATGAAGTCCAAAAAACTGCCTTATCCTGGTGAAAAATCAGAAAAGGAGATTCACAAGAGAGAGCGGATAATTCATAAACTCTTCTAGCAGAAGAGATGGCTAAAAGAAACAACACTTTCCAAGAAAGTAGTTTAATGCCCAAAGAATGCATAGGCTCAAATGTAGGAGCCTGTAAAGCCTTCAAAACCAAATTAAGACTCCAAGGAGGAGAGATTGATTTAATAACAGGCTTGATATGAACCAAAGCCTGTACAAAACAATGAATATCAGGAAGTTTAGCAATCTTTCTGTGAAATAAAACAGAAAGAGCAGAGATGTGTACTTTCAAGGAACTTGCAGACAACCCTTTATCCAAACCATCCTGAAGAAACTGTAAAATTCTAGGAATTCTAGAAGAATGCAAGAGAATTTATGAGAAGAACACCATGAAATGTAAGTCTTCCAAACTAGATAATAAATCTTTCTAGAAACAGATTTACGAGCCTGCAACATAGTATTAATCACGGAGTCAGAAAAACCTCTATGACTAAGCACTAAGCGTTCAATTTCCATACCTTCAAATTTAAAGACTTGAGATCCTGATGCAAAAACGGACCTTGAGAAAGAAGGTCTGGCCTTAATGGAAGTGGCCAAGGTTGGCAACTGGACATCCGAACAAAATCCGCTTACCCAAACCTGTGAGGCCATGCTGGAGCCACCAGCAACAAAAACAATTGCTCCATGATGATTTTGAAGATCACTCTTGGAAGAAGAACTAGAGGCGGGAAAATATAAGCAGGTTGATAACACAAAGGTGTCAACGCATCCACTGCTTCCTCCTGAAGATCGCTGGACCTGGACAGGTACCTGGGAAGTTTCTTGTTTAGATGAGATGCCACAGTTGTGATATTGTCTGTCTGAAAACAAATGAACGGTTCTCTCTTCAACAGAGACCAAAACTGAAGAGCCCTGAGAATTGCATGGAGTTCCCAAATATTTATTGGTAATCTCGCCTCTTGAGATTTCCAAACCCCTTGTGCTGTCAGAGATCCCCAAACAGCTCCCCAACCTGAAAGACTCGCATCTGTTGTGATTACAGTCCAGGTTGGACGAACGAAAGAGGCCCCTAGAATTATACGATGGTGATCTAACCACCATGTCAGAGAAAGGCGAACATTGGGATTTAAGGATATTAATTGTGATATCCTTGTATAATCCCTGAACCATTGGTTCAGCATACAAAGCTGGAGAGGTCTCATATGAAAACGAGCAAAGGGGATTGCGTCCAATGCTGCAGTTATGAGACCTAAAACTTCCATGCACAAAGCTACTGAAGGGAATGACTGAGACTGAAGGTTCTGACAAGCTCTAACCAATTTCAAACGTCTCTTGTCTGTTAGAGACAAAGTCATGGACACTGAATGTATCCGGAAACCTAAAAAGGTGACCTTTGTCTGAGGAATCAAATAACTTTTTGGTAAATTGATCCTCCAACCATGTCTTTGAAGAAACAACTCTAGTTGATTCGTTTGAGATTCTGCAGAACGTAAAGACTGAACAAGTACCAAGATATCGTCCAAATAAGGAAACACTGCAATACCCCGCTCTCTGATTACAGAAAGTAGGGCACGAGAACCTTTGAAAAGATTATTGGAGCTGTCGCTAGGCCAATAGGAAGAGCAACAAATTGGTAATGCTTGTCTAGAAAAGAGAATCTCAGGAACTGATAGGGATCTGGATGAATCGGAATATAAAGATATGCATCCTCTAAGTCTATTGTGGACATATAATGCCCTTGCTGAACAAAAGGCAGAATAGTCCTTATAGTTACCATTTTGAAAGATGTTACTCTTACATATCGATTCAAAATTTTTAGATCCAAAACTGGTCTGAATTAATTTTCTTTCTTTGGGAAAATGAATAGATTTGAATAAAACCCCAGATCCTGTTCCTGAAATGGAACTGGCATGATTACCCCTGATAACTCCAGGTCTGAAACACACTTCAGGAAAGCCTGAGCCTTTACTGGGTTTGCTGGATTGCATGAGAGAAAAAATCTTCTCACAGGCGGTCTTACTCTGAATCCTATTCTGTACCCCTGAGAGACAATACTCTGAATCCAACGATTTTGGACCAAATTGATCCAAAGATCTTTGAAAAATCTTAATCTGCCCCCTACCAGCTGACCTGGAATGAGGGCCGCACCTTCATGCGGACTTGGGGGCTGGCTTTGATCTCTTAAATGGCTTGGATTTATTCAAATTTGAAGAAGGCTTCCAATTGGAAACAGATTCCTTGGGAGAAGGATTAGGTTTCTGTTCCTTGTTTTGTCGAAAGGAATGAAAATGGTTAGAAGCTTTAGATTTACCCTTAGGTCTTTTATCCTGAGGCAAAAAAAACTCCCTTCCCCCCAGTGACAGTTGAAATTATTGAATCCAACTGAGGACCAAATAATTGTTTACCTTGGAAATAAAGAGATAGCAGTCTGGACTTAGAAGTCATATCAGCATTCCAAGATTTAAGCCACAAAGCTCTTCTAGCTAAAATAGCTAAAGACATAGATTTAACATCAATTTTGATGATATAAAAAATGGCATCACAAATGAAATTATTAGCATGTTGAATCAAGTTAACAATGCTAGAAAAATCATGATCTGATAATTGTTGTGCTAAAGTTTCCACTAAAAAGTTGAAGCAGCTGCAGCATTAGCCAAATAAATTGCAGGCCTAAGAAGATGACCTGAATATAAATAAGCTTTCCTTAGATAAGATTCAAGTTTCCTATCTAAAGGATATTTAAAAGAAATACTATTTTCCTAAGGAATAGTAGTACGTTTAGCAAGAGTAGAGATAGCCCCATCAACTTTTGGGATATTTTCCCAAAACTCCAATCTAACTGCTGGCAAAGAATACAATTTTTTAAACCTTGAAGAAGGAATAAAAGAAGTACCAGGCCTATTCCATTCCTTAGAAATCATGTCAGAAATAGCATCAGGAACTGCAAAACCCTTTTGGAATAACCACGGGAGGTTTATAAACAGAATTTAAATGTTTACTAGTTTTAATATCAAGAGGACTAGTTTCCTCCATACCCAATGTAATCAACACTTCTTTTAACAAAGAACAAATATACTCCATTTTATATAAATAAGAAGATTTGTCAGTGTCAATATCTGAGGCAGGATTTTCTGAATCAGATAGATCCTCATCAGAGAAGGATAATTCAGTATGTTGCCAGTCAATTGAAATTTCATCAACTTTATGAGAAGTTTTAAAAGACCTTTTACGTTTATTAGAAGGCGGAATGGCAGACAAATCCTTCTGAAAAGAATCAGAAATAAATTATTTTAAATTTACAGGTATATCTTGTGCATTAGATGTTGAGGGAACAGCAACAGGTAATTAACTACTACTGATGGATACATTCTCTGCATGTAAAAGTTAATCATGACAACTATTACAAACCATAGCTGGAGGTATAACCTCCACAAGTTTATAACAAACAGTGATTCCAACAGTGATTTCTGAGACAGGATCAGATTGAGACATTTTGCAAATGTAAGAGAAAAAAACAACATATAAAGCCAAATTATCAATTTCCTTATATGGCAGTTTCAAGAATGGGAAAAAAATGCAAACAGCATAGCCCTCTGACATAGAAAAAAGGCAAGAGGCAAATAAGAATGGGGTCTTAAATAATGAACATATTTGGCGCCAAGTATGACACACGAAACAAACAGAATAATATTTTTTTGCGCCAAAAACGTCCGGAAATGACACACTCGCGTCACCGAAGACGCAACCTTGTGAAGGACTCGGGGTCGACTAAGATGCCGAAAATTACGAAATTGCGTTAACAAACGTAACTTTGCACCAAAAGAATCTTGCGCCAAGAATGATGCAATAAACTCTAGCATTTTGCTCCCTCGAGAGCCTAATTCTGCCCACAAATTTAAAAGATAGTCAAATGAAAAAAGAGACTATAACCAAGGTAAGAAATACATTTTTCCTAAAAAAGCATTTCCCAGATATGAAACTGACAGTCTGCAAAAGGAAATATACTGAAAACCTGAATCATGGCAAATATAAGTACAATACATATATTTAGAACTTTATTAAAATACATAATGTGCCAAACCATAGCTGAGAGTGTCTTAAGTAATGAAAACATACTTACCAAAAGACACCCATCCACAGATAGCCAAACCAGTACTTAAACGGTTATCAGTAGAGGTAATGGAATATGAGAGTATATAGTCGATCTGAAAAGGGAGGTAGGCGATGAATCTCTATGACCGATAACAGAGAACCTATGAAATAGATCTCCTGTGAGGAAAAATCATTGCATTCAATAGGTGATACTCCCTTCACATCCCTCTTACATTCACTGTACTCTGAGAGAAATCAGGCTTCAGAATGCTGAGAAGCGCATATCAACGTAGAAATCTTAGCACAAACTTACTTCATCACCTCCATAAGAGGCAAAGTTTGTAAAACTGATTTGTGGGTGTGGTGAGGGGTGTATTTATAGGCATTTTGAGGTTTGGGAAACTTTGCCCCTCCTGGTAGGATTGTATATCCCATACGTCACTAGCTCAGTTTTGTACTATATTTTTTCTCTAAGGAGGAGAATCTTTTATCATCAGACCTCAGATGTGTGTAGCTAGGTCCTAGCAATGCAAGCAGCTATACAGAGGAACAATACAAGACTTTAACACAATAGAGGTGTTTTCCTTTTGTCCCAAAAGCATGTTATTATTAAAGATTGACCATGCATCCACAAACTGCATACTTTACTAATTCTGCCCTCTCTCTTTGTGCGTGTGTGTGTGTCTTTTCTTACCTGTAATAATATATTGGTGTACTAAGAAATACATGTTTCTTTAGCTTACAAGAGCAAAGCTTTAATTGTAGCATCAAATTCTACACTTATTATCTCAAACATATTATAAAATAATGGTGAAATAAAAAGTGAAAAGAAAAAAAATAAATAAAAGTATAAGGATATGTGAAATCCACAGGATATTTTCCAATTCAGTGTTGCAAGTGGTTTCTTGCCTCAAATAAAACAAAAACAAGAAAACATAGCGAAGTAAGTTTAAACAAGTGATAATTCCCACGATGGTCCCGCCAAGGGGTTACTCACACTTTTCAGAGCCACCCATGCTCTGGAGTAGACATGCACCTGGTTTTATACTGCCAGGTACCCAGTATAACACAATTCTCAGACCACTGCTTAGTCACTCGGGTATCTGTCCACATAAGCTTCTAAGTGGGTGCAAAATCACAACACCCATCTCGGATGGATGCGGATAGTGTGCAGGGTTTGCTACGCTAAAAGCCGCTGTGTTAGTGAAACACACGATACCTGTCCTGGTGACCGATAGTAGGGTAGTGGCTATGATGTTCCGATGTATGTTTTGCCGTAAACGTGCGGCTTTTTCAAAGAGGTGACGTCTACGGCAAAACGTACGGTAAACTTTTTTCTTTTCACTTTTTTTTGTACCATTAATATCGCACTAAGTGAACCTTGTACTTTTTTTTATTATTATAAAATAACAAATTAATTATTAGTAAAACCCTAAGTGAATCACACAAATTATAATCACATAGAATAACACATTTCTGCTAACCAAGGTTTCATTTTTAAATCACATCTATACACAGACACGTTTGCACTCATTAGGTTTGTATTCTATCATTCCGAATTGATTGTATAAACTATACACTTGACTGTATATTGTATAAGTAATATAAAAGTCAGCTATTAATGCTTTATTTTATTGGCTTCACCCATGCTAAGTCCAAACTCATTCATGACAGTGCATATAATATACTTGTATTTTGGAATGAGCATTTGTGACTGTGAGTTCAATAATGTATGCACTGTAGTGAACAAGTTTGGACTTAACATGCATAGAGGCTTGTTCCCTCTAAAAGCCATTACTGAATGTGCAATATTGTTTATGGGTCTTATTGAAAGATACTAAGCAGAAGGCAGCGGGTCAAAAATTAAAGTTCAAAAGAAGTGAAAATCCTGCTATTGTGTACAGTTCATGCCGAAAAAGCAACCAGGCTTTTAACAAACATTAGAAAAATATGTGGTTTAAGAACAATCCATGTGCAAGTTGTCAAACGACTGTATAGCTATAGAAAACAGTGCACAGTCTGTCCATCCCAATAACCTAAAAGATGCATTTAGATGTGGTAGCAGTGGTGTGGATAGAAACATATTGCAATAGTTAACTATAAAAGCAGAGATTAAACAATCTGATTTAAAAACATAATTTTCATAACAAATAGTAATCACACTCCAAATACTCCTTAAATGTGTAAACTTTTTAATGGCATGATTAAAAACAGACACAGAGGAATAGGTACAACATCTATTTTCATAACACCTGTACTGTTTGCGACAATCACAACAGTTCAAGTGAGAAATATATTTAAATTTGAAAAATGAAGGGCCAGATTACAAGTGGAGTGCTAATTAACACTACCGCTTGAGCATTAATTGCGCTAGAACTAAGATCTAGCGTGCGTGTTAAACTATTCTCCCCGAAAAGTCAATGGAGAAAAAAAAAAGAAAAAAAAACTAATATCCCACTCTCACGCAAACACGATTGCATATTCTTATTTGTGCTAACCTGTTTGCATATTCTCTTATGCGCAAGCCTGATTGCATATTCTAATATGCACAAACCGAACATAAAGATATAAATATTCCATAAAAATGCTTTTACATATTTTCATCTAATTAACTGCAAAAGGCTCCAATGCATCTATATACCTGTCTAACTGTGTGTATGTATTTCTATATGTACAGTATATATGTCTGTAAATACAAATACACACATATAACTACATACATAAATACAGGGAGTGCAGAATTATTAGGCAAGTTGTATTTTTGAGGATTAATTTTATTATTGAACAACAACCATGTTCTCAATGAACCCAAAAAACTCATTAATATCAAAGCTGAATATTTTTGGAAGTAGTTTTTAGTTTGTTTTTAGTTATAGCTATTTTAGGGGGATATCTGTGTGTGCAGGTGACTATTACTGTGCATAATTATTAGGCAACTTAACAAAAAACAAATATATACCCAATTCAATTATTTATTTTTACCAGTGAAACCAATATAACATCTCAACATTCACAAATATACATTTCTGACATTCAAAAACAAAACAAAAACAAATCAGTGACCAATATAGCCACCTTTGTTTGCAAGGACACTCAAAAGCCTGCCATCCATGGATTCTGTCAGTGTTTTGATCTGTTCACCATCAACATTGCGTGCAGCAGCAACCACAGCCTCCCAGACACTGTTCAGAGAGGTGTACTGTTTTCCCTCCTTGTAAATCTCACATTTGATGATGGACCACAGGTTCTCAATGGGGTTCAGATCAGGTGAACAAGGAGGCCATGTCAT
Organism: Bombina bombina; assembly: GCF_027579735.1. Lineage (NCBI taxonomy): Eukaryota > Metazoa > Chordata > Amphibia > Anura > Bombinatoridae > Bombina > Bombina bombina. The sequence goes on along the minus strand of NC_069500.1, from coordinate 1,052,222,828 downwards.
TAGATTTTCTTCTTTTATACCCTTTCTTGCCAGCCACGCTGTGGAGTACTTGGACGCGTGTGATGGAGCATTGTCCTGCATGAAAATCATGTTTTTCTTGAAGGATGCAGACTTCTTCCTGTACCACTGCTTGAAGAAGGTGTCTTCCAGAAACTGGCAGTAGGACTGGGAGTTGAGCTTGACTCCATCCTCAACCCGAAAAGGCCCCACAAGCTCATCTTTGATGATACCAGCCCAAACCAGTACTCCACCTCCACCTTGCTGGCGTCTGAGTCGGACTGGAGCTCTCTGCCCTTTACCAATCCAGCCACGGGCCCATCCATCTGGCCCATCAAGACTCACTCTCATTTCATCAGTCCATAAAACCTTAGAAAAATCAGTCTTGAGATATTTCTTGGCCCAGTCTTGACGTTTCAGCTTGTGTGTCTTGTTCAGTGGTGGTCGTCTTTCAGCCTTTCTTACCTTGGCCATGTCTCTGAGTATTGTATCTGAAATATGGCCAAACTGGTGGCAAGTGGCATCTTGGCAGCTGCACACTTGACTTTTCTCAGTTCATGGGCAGTTATTTTGCACCTTGGTTTTTCCACACGCTTCTTGCGACCCTGTTGACTATTTTGAATGAAACGCTTGATTGTTCGATGATCACACTTCAGAAGCTTTGCAATTTTAAGAGTGCTGCATCCCTCTGCAAGATATCTCACTATTTTTGACTTTTCTGAGCCTGTCAAGTCCTTCTTTTGACCCATTTTGCCAAAGGAAAGGAAGTTGCCTAATAATTATGCACACCTGATATAGGGTGTTGATGTCATTAGACCACACCCCTTCTCATTACAGAGATGCACATCACCTAATATGCTTAATTGGTAGTAGGCTTTTGAGCCTATACAGCTTGGAGTAAGACAACATGCATAAAGAGGATTATGTGGTCAAAATACTCATTTGCCTAATAATTCTGCACTCCCTGTATGTATGTATTTATACAGGGAGTGCAGAATTATTAGGCAAGTTGTATTTTTGAGGATTAATTTTATTATTGAACAACAACCATGTTCTCAATGAACACAAAAAACTCTATATCAAAGCTGAATATTTTTGGAAGTAGTTTTTAGTTTGCTTTTAGTTTTAGCTATTTTAGGGAGATATCTGTGTGTGCAGGTGACTATTACTGTGCATAATTATTAGGCAACTTAACAAAAAACAAATATATAGCCATTTCAATTATTTATTTTTACCAGTGAAACCAATATAACATCTCAACATTCACAAATATACATTTCTGACATTCAAAAACAAAACAAAAACAAATCAGTGACCAATATAGACACTCAAAAGCCTGCCATCCATGGATTCTGTCAGTGTTTTGATCTGTTCACCATCAACATTGCGTGCAGCAGCAACCATAGCCTCCCAGACACTGTTCAGAGAGGTGTACTGTTTTCCCTCCTTGTAAATCTCACATTTGATGATGGACCACAGGTTCTCAATGGGGTTCAGATCAGGTGAACAAGGAGGCCATGTCATTAGATTTTCTTCTTTTATACCCTTTCTTGCCAGCCACGCTGTGGAGTACTTGGACGCGTGTGATGGAGCATTGTCCTGCATGAAAATCATGTTTTTCTTGAAGGATGCAGACTTCTTCCTGTACCACTGCTTGAAGAAGGTGTCTTCCAGAAACTGGCAGTAGGACTGGGAGTTGAGCTTGACTCCATCCTCAACCCGAAAAGGCCCCACAAGCTCATCTTTGATGATACCAGCCCAAACCAGTACTCCACCTCCACCTTGCTGGCGTCTGAGTCGGACTGGAGCTCTCTGCCCTTTACCAATCCAGCCACGGGCCCATCCATCTGGCCCATCAAGACTCACTCTCATTTCATCAGTCCATAAAACCTTAGAAAAATCAGTCTTGAGATATTTCTTGGCCCAGTCTTGACGTTTCAGCTTGTGTGTCTTGTTCAGTGGTGGTCGTCTTTCAGCCTTTCTTACCTTGGCCATGTCTCTGAGTATTGTATCTGAAATATGGCCAAACTGGTGGCAAGTGGCATCTTGGCAGCTGCACACTTGACTTTTCTCAGTTCATGGGCAGTTATTTTGCACCTTGGTTTTTCCACACGCTTCTTGCGACCCTGTTGACTATTTTGAATGAAACGCTTGATTGTTCGATGATCACGCTTCAGAAGCTTTGCAATTTTAAGAGTGCTGCATCCCTCTGCAATATATCTCACTATTTTTTACTTTTCTGAGCCTGTCAAGTCCTTCTTTTGACCCATTTTGCCAAAGGAAAGGAAGTTGCCTAATAATTATGCACACCTGATATAGGGTGTTGATGTCATTAGACCACACCCCTTCTCATTACAGAGATGCACATCACCTAATATGCTTAATTGGTAGTAGGCTTTCGAGCCTATACAGCTTGGAGTAAGACAACATGCATAAAGAGGATTATGTGGTCAAAATACGCATTTGCCTAATAATTCTGCACTCCCTGTATGTATGTATTTATACAGGGAGTGCAGAATTATTAGGCAAGTTGTATTTTTGAGGATTAATTTTATTATTGAACAACAACCATGTTCTCAATGAACACAAAAAACTCTATATCAAAGCTGAATATTTTTGGAAGTAGTTTTTAGTTTGCTTTTAGTTTTAGCTATTTTAGGGGGATATCTGTGTGTGCAGGTGACTATTACTGTGCATAATTATTAGGCAACTTAACAAAAAACAAATATATACCCATTTCAATTATTTATTTTTACCAGTGAAACCAATATAACATCTCAACATTCACAAATATACATTTCTGACATTCAAAAACAAAACAAAAACAAATCAGTGACCAATATAGACACTCAAAAGCCTGCCATCCATGGATTCTGTCAGTGTTTTGATCTGTTCACCATCAACATTGCGTGCAGCAGCAACCATAGCCTCCCAGACACTGTTCAGAGAGGTGTACTGTTTTCCCTCCTTGTAAATCTCACATTTGATGATGGACCACAGGTTCTCAATGGGGTTCAGATCAGGTGAACAAGGAGGCCATGTCATTAGATTTTCTTCTTTTATACCCTTTCTTGCCAGCCACGCTGTGGAGTACTTGGACGCGTGTGATGGAGCATTGTCCTGCATGAAAATCATGTTTTTCTTGAAGGATGCAGACTTCTTCCTGTACCACTGCTTGAAGAAGGTGTCTTCCAGAAACTGGCAGTAGGACTGGGAGTTGAGCTTGACTCCATCCTCAACCCGAAAAGGCCCCACAAGCTCATCTTTGATGATACCAGCCCAAACCAGTACTCCACCTCCACCTTGCTGGCGTCTGAGTCGGACTGGAGCTCTCTGCCCTTTACCAATACAGCCACGGGCCCATCCATCTGGCCCATCAAGACTCACTCTCATTTCATCAGTCCATAAAACCTTAGAAAAATCAGTCTTGAGATATTTCTTGGCCCAGTCTTGACGTTTCAGCTTGTGTGTCTTGTTCAGTGGTGGTCGTCTTTCAGCCTTTCTTACCTTGGCCATGTCTCTGAGTATTGCACACCTTGTGCTTTTGAGCACTCCAGTGATGTTGCAGCTCTGAAATATGGCCAAACTGGTGGCAAGGGGCATCTTGGCAGCTGCACGCTTGACTTTTCTCAGTTCATGGGCAGTTATTTTGTGCCTTGTTTTTTTCCACACGCTTCTTGCGACCCTGTTGACTATTTTGAATGAAACGCTTGATTGTTCAATGATCACGCTTCAGAAGCTTTGCCATTTTAAGAGTGCTGCATCCCTCTGCAAGATATCTCACTATTTTTTACTTTTCTGAGCCTGTCAAGTCCTTCTTTTGACCCATTTTGCCAAAGGAAAGGAAGTTGCCTAATAATTATGCACACCTGATATAGGGTGTTGATGTCATTAGACCACACCCCTTCTCATTACAGAGATGCACATCACCTATTATGCTTAATTGGTAGTAGGCTTTCAAGCCTATACAGCTTGGAGTAAGACAACATGCATAAAGAGGATGATGTGGTCAAAATACTCATTTGCCTAATAATTCTGCACTCCCTGTATATATGTATGAGTATATATATATATATATATATATATATATATATATATATATATATATATATATATATATATATATATATATATATATATATACATATGTAGTTCATGTAGAAAACAAGGTAACAGCACCACAGTAAAAAATCTTCTTTTAAAGATGAAAAATCTTTATTTGAGGTTTAGCAACCAGTAAAAAGCGACGTTTCGGACCTACATAGTCCTTAATCATGCATAAGTTAAAATTAAACAAACAGACTTTAAAAAGGGTATCTGGACCAATCAGGCTTCAATTCTCAATATTAATTGGTTTAACCCATACCTATCCAGGTTTGTAAATTTCAACAACACAGTGACCTCTAGTGGTACCAGAATATATTCCATCTTTTAAAACCATTACAAAAACAAATACAAATCATAATCTCTATTCAGACCATATGGATGTAGTGTGTTCAGACGTTTAATCCACCATACTTCTTTCTGTTTTAATTTTAGTTCCCTATTACCCCCTCTTCTATGATGGGGGATATGGTCAATTACTTGAAAGTGAAGCTGACTTACTGTATGACCCATATTTGTAAAATGTGCAGATACTGGAAGTGACATATCTTTTGATTTAATGGATGTTTTATGTTGACTAAACCTATCCTATTGGGTGGTCTCGCCAATGTAACAAAGGCCACATGGGCGTTTAAGTAGGTAGATTGCATAATTAATTAACAGGAATAGACTATACAGGCTAAGTAAACCTGATAGTCTTAAAGAAATGCTTATGTTGCACTGTGAACAATGGATTGTAGTAAATAATTCGGTAGATTACTGGAACTTGTGGTTGAAAAAGAATTTGTGTCATCAAATTAAAATATAACCTTTATTAGTTTTATCTATAAAAAAGACAGCATAAATAGTGTGTGTATGCTACCCTGGAGAGAGTTAAAAACACACTCTCTGTTGATTATATGATACTTAGCTTGTTTGATATCACTGATATAGAATACTTGGTAAACCAGTTTTAAGACCGAGTTTATATTATAGGTGTATCTGTATATTTATCTATCTAAGGACTGTGTGGCCTAATATCTGGCCAGTCCTAGAGATTTTCCCAAATGGGTATTTATATATGGTATACCTATTATACTTAAACTTGATGGTTTTTATAAATAAATAGGCTTTAAGGCATTGTGAACATCAATGTCCAGTTATATAGCCAGTATACAGTGAGCTAATACCAATGTGTGCACTTGCAATAGAATATCTGTGGAGACTGGGAGGTCTGGAGGATTACCTCTGTGGCAGTCTCTATATTGTATCACCACCACTTGATTATTGCGTTAACTTAGCAAATCTGATTGATATTAATTAGGTTCAGTATGATTGTGCACATAATATTGCATCAAGAGATAAGTTCGGTTACACAGGTGCAGCTGTTAACCTTTCTTTTAAAAGCTATGGTAAATAGTGATAGCTGCTGCTTGAGCCTGTGAAAAACAGACTTGTTTTTTCTGTCACTCAGTTTTGACTGCAGTAGTATTACAACGTTACTAAATTACAGCTTTTAATAGTATGACACTATGTGTCTAAATTTTTATTAACTTAGTAATGACACCTGTCAGTTGTATTCTTTCTATCGTACACTACCATAGAAAGAATACAACTGACAGGTGTCATTACTAAGTTAATAAAAATTTAGACACATAGTGTCATACTATTAAAAGCTGTAATTTAGTAACGTTGTAATACTACTGCAGTCAAAACTGAGTGACAGAAAAAACAAGTCTGTTTTTCACAGGCTCAAGCAGCAGCTATCACTATTTACCATAGCTTTTAAAAGAAAGGTTAACAGCTGCACCTGTGTAACCGAACTTATCTCTTGATGCAATATTATGTGCACAATCATACTGAACCTAATTAATATCAATCAGATTTGCTAAGTTAACGCAATAATCAAGTGGTGGTGATACAATATAGAGACTGCCACAGAGGTAATCCTCCAGACCTCCCAGTCTCCACAGATATTCTATTGCAAGTGCACACATTGGTATTAGCTCACTGTATACTGGCTATATAACTGGACATTGATGTTCACAATGCCTTAAAGCCTATTTATTTATAAAAACCATCAAGTTTAAGTATAATAGGTATACCATATATAAATACCCATTTGGGAAAATCTCTAGGACTGGCCAGATATTAGGCCACACAGTCCTTAGATAGATAAATATACAGATACACCTATAATATAAACTCGGTCTTAAAACTGGTTTACCAAGTATTCTATATCAGTGATATCAAACAAGCTAAGTATCATATAATCAACAGAGAGTGTGTTTTTAACTCTCTCCAGGGTAGCATACACACACTATTTATGCTGTCTTTTTTATAGATAAAACTAATAAAGGTTATATTTTAATTTGATGACACAAATTCTTTTTCAACCACAAGTTCCAGTAATCTACCGAATTATTTACTACAATCCATTGTTCACAGTGCAACATAAGCATTTCTTTAAGACTATCAGGTTTACTTAGCCTGTATAGTCTATTCCTGTTAATTGAGTATTTCATATGCTTATGCACTGCTCCTTAAGTGTTTAGGCATAACTCTTACAATTGCATTATTTTAAGCAAAAATTAAAGATACGAAACAAAACACTTAGGCAGACAATTCATGTATAAAAAATAAAGGTTCAAAATCTTTTCCTTCAAGATTGCATAATTAGTTTGGCATGTATATAACCCATTGATTGTATATTGCTTTCTTTTGTCATTTTGTGCTAAATATTTCCCTTTTATAACTGAATTGCATTGAGCACAGTGTAAGCAGGGGTAACAGCCTTTATTGGGGGTAGTTAAATAGTTTAGATCAGACATTTTAGTTGTACCTATATCAGCTTTTACTATGTGATCCCTAAGATTTTTTACCCTTCTATATGATGGCATAGGGGGAAGTTTAAATGATTCTATCTCTGGATTATATTTTGACAAAAGGTGCCAGTATTTTCTTACTATTCTGAAGATGTCATTACTCTTGTCACTGTATTCCATTGAGAGCACTAATATATCTGTTCCTTTCTCTGTTTGTTTTTTATCATGTATTCTATCCAAATCCTGAATGTTTTTAGCAATATTTTCTTTTGGATATCCTCTTTGGATAAATTTATTGCCCATAGACGCTAATCTTTCTGGCAATACTTTCTGATCTCTGACTATTCTTTTGGTATGCAAAAGTTGACTCCTAGGTATGGGTTTAAAAACAGTGTCAGGATGAAAACTTTCATATCGCAACAGAGTATTTCTATCTGTGGGTTTTACATATAGATCTGTACTTAGTGTATTTCCATGTCGATATACTGTTGTATCCAAAAAAATAATCTTTTGGATAGAGTAAGTAAGGGTAAATCTTAGGCCTGTCATAGAGGCATTGCTATCCTCAACAAACTGTATCAGGGACTCCAACGAGCCCCCCATATGCCAAAAATATTATCTATATATCTTAGCCACAGCTTACAATAGCTGATGAATGGCTGATTAGTATATATATATATATATATATATATATATATATATATATATATATATATATTTATATATATATATATATATTTACACATATCCATCTTCAGAAATGTACTGTGTATGTATGTATCCCTATGCCTGTTTTTTTTTCTTACAGCTGAGCTCTCTATACCTTTGAGCCCTTATAACATTTTCTGTGCAATATATTGTTAAAATAATTTTTAATAGATGGTGTTATTATGATTGAAACTTTACTTTGTAATGCATTTTTGATGTATTTTTGACACTTTTTCGTTACGTGAAACAGTTAAACACAGCTCTGATTACTGCGCCGGTAATCATTCTAGTGTAAATCATGATTGCGCTTATGTGATCACGTTAACGCTCAACTCGTAATACGAGAGCAATTTAAAATGCGCTCAATCATGAAAACACAATATCACTTGTGCAAAAATGTTTGAGCATTACTTGTAATCTGGCCCTAAATAGGAAACCATGTAATTTATAATTTCAAAATATTGATGAAAATAAAACATTTTTCCACAAATATGAACATGCCAAAAAAAATAAAAAAAAAATATGCAACAATGTGTTATTCACTGTAGCAATGTAATATAAGAAGAGTGTCCTTTGTTCTTTATTGACCCTCAAAAAAGCAATTTCCATAGTGTAATACTGTAGATAATAAATATGCAGACGGAATTAAAATGGTACTAAGATGAGAGCTACAATAGTCACTTGGGTACTCCAGGGGATTCCAATGAATTCAAATACAAACTTGTACAAATTTAAAACATATAGGCCTAGATTATTAGTGGAATTCCAAATCCAATACTCCACAGCACCAAGTAGTTTAATAATCTTCTTTTATAGTCTTACAGCATATAAAAACACAGACAGAGTGGATATGCGATGTTTCGGGACCTTAGTCCCTTAATCATGCATGATTAAGGGACTCAGGTCCCGAAACGTCACATATCCACTCTGTCTGTGTTTTTATATGCTGTAAGACTATAAAAGAAGATTATTAAACTACTTGGTGCTGTGGAGTATTGGATTTGGAATTGTATTTTGTGGGCTGGAGGTCGCCAGCTTGTCCACTCTGCACCAGGACCCAGTAAAGGGAATTGCCCATTGCCGGTCTCCATGTGTTTTGCTAGATTATGAGTGGAGCACAATATTGAGATTCTGTGAGAGTGATATTTGCGCTCCACTCAGTGATACCCGCCAAAATATGAAAGATTTGATAAAAGTTTTAATAATGTTTACTTTATAACTTTAAATAAACTAAATTTATAATAAAGATTTAAAATCTTTATAAAAAGTGGAAAATAAATTAATTCACCTTGGAATCGAACTTAAGGTCATCAGATCCCAGGTTATTGTCCTACAGTGCCTATAGAAGCATGTCCATCCTGGCAACATACATATGGCATTCATATGGATACTGAGAGTTGAGGATGTATTCTGATGATAATAGGGGAATGTCAATTATTTCAACATTAATAGAGCTTGCCTGTAAACTTAAAGGGATAGTATAAAGAAAAAATAACTTTCACGATTCAGATAGAGCATTCAATTTTAAGCAACATTCTCATTTGCTCATATTATCAATTTTTTTGTTCTCTTGGTATCTTTATTTAAAAAAGCTGGAATGTAAGCTTAGTAGCCGGCCCATTTTTGGTTCATCACCAGGGTAGAGCTTGCTGATTGGTGTCTAATTGTAGCCATCCAATCAGCAAGCGCTACCCAGGTCCTGAACTAAAAAATGGGCTGGCTCCTAAACTTACTTTCCAGCTTTTTTAAATAAAGATACCAAGAGAATGTAGACAAATTGTTAATAGAAGTAAAGGAAAAAATTGCATAAAATTACATGATCTGTCAGAATCATGAAAGTTTATTTTTGACTAGACTATTCCTTTAAGAGATGTGAATGGGCTATTGTATGTGTCAGTTATGGGAGACCTCCCAGTTCTGGTTTCGAAAACAGACAGTTAACACTCAATAAGTGATTTTCAGGAGCTATTCTGATGAAAATGATTTGCAGTGGAGGACTTTAAGAAACAATACAATATCACATTGTGATCACTTGAGAAACTCAGCTTCCAATTCAGCTGGTACAAAAAATAGATTGTGGTCGACCCCATAGTTGTTTGCATGCTCTGACAGTTATTCTTATTTAATAATTACGGTTAATATTTTATACTTTTCACCTATTATTTCTGACTGGTAGTAAATAATATGGATTAACTCTTAGATTCAAGAAAGTCAGCAGGGCTGACTCTTTAATTGGACCTGGTGGGACTAATAAACCCAGACAGCATTTGATAGGGGTAGAACACAGAAAGAGCATGTTATGACTAATACATTTAGACATTGCTCTTATTTGCAGTTAAGTCCATCATCTTGGTATCTGCATCTGAAACCCATTTTTTTTTCTTTCATGATTCAGATAGAAAATACAATTTTAAACAACTTTCTAATTTGCTTCTATTATCTAATTTGTTTCATTATTTTGGTATCATTTGTTGAAGGAGCAGCAATGCACTACTGGTTTCTAACTGAACACATGGGTGAGCCAATCACAAACAATATATATAAGCAGTCACCAATCAACAGCTAGAATCTAGGTTCTCTGCTGCTCTTGAGCTTGCCTAGATAAACCTTTCAGCAAATGATAACAAGAGAAGGAAGCAAATTAAATAATAGAAGTAAATTGGAAAGTTGTTTAAAATTGTATTCTCTATCTGAATCATGAAATAATTTTTTTGGGTTTCATGTCCCTTTAAGGCATGTGCAAGTTTCATATTTTAAAAGTGTGATTTGAGCTACAGCTATTTTTTTAGATTGCAGTTGATAAAAAATTGAAAGGCCAAAATAATAGTAATAATAAATAGTAGTAAAGTCTGTTGTTGTATTAGAAAAGGCTGAGAGTCCTTAAAAATATGCTTGAGAAGACCTAAACTCTACAAAATGCAAAAAATATACATTTAAGATGGCAAAAGTTTGATATTCGATTGGACAGCGACAAAAGTGTCATAAGAATGAGAGTTATTATATCAGTATGTATAGCCACTAGGATTATTACATAAAAAGATAAGAGCAGCAGAAAAAAATAATATTTAGTAATGCTACTTACTATCCAGAACCATTCCAGATCTTGCATAATTGTCACAGGTTGAGCTGTCTGCCTGATGTCCCGTAGCCCCTCCCAACCAACTAAAATTCACCTAATCACAGGTAGGCTATTGTCCACAAGGCTCCTCACCTACTTGTCTAAGAGATCCTACTGGAAATGTTAGGAGGTATGCTCTAGTTAGGCCTCATTTTTAATACAGTATATTTTGGGTAGTAGACAGTAGAAACTGCTAAAATGAGGACTACTAAAATTGTACACTCTGTGAACATAAAATATATGATTTAGAATATAGAATGAAGCGTGATATTATGCTAAAAATCTTTAAAATATGTTGAGATGTAGGGGGCAATCACAATCGGCTAGATTTAGAGTTTTGTCGGTAACGACCCGCGTATCTAACGCTGGCTTTTTTTTGCCCGCACCTTTTAAATACCGCTGGTATTTAGAGTTCACATAAGGGCTGCGTTAGGCTCCAAAAAGGGAGCGTATAGCATATTTACCGCCACTGCAACTCTCAATACCAGCGGTGCTTACGGACGCGGCCAGCTTCAAAAACGTGCACGTGCACGATTCCCCCATAGAAAACAATGGGGCAGTTTGAGCTGAAAAATACCAAACACCTGCAAAAAAGCAGCGTTCAGCTCCTAACGCAGCCCCATTGTTTCCTATGGGGAAACACTTCCTATGTCTGCACCTAACACCCTAACATGTACCCCGAGTCTAAACACCCCTAACCTTACACTTATTAACCCCTAATCTGCCGCCCCCGCTATCGCTGACACCTGCATATTTTTTTTTTAACCCCTAATCTGCCGCTCCGTACACCGCCGCAACCTACGTTATCCCTATGAACCCCTAATCTGCTGCCCCTAACACCGCCGACCCCTATATTATATTTATTAACCCCTAATCTGCTGCCCCCAACATCGCCTCCACCTACCTACACTTATTAACCCCTAATCTGCCGACCAGACCTCACCGCTACTATAATAAATGTATTAACCACTAATCCGTCTCACTCCCGCCTCAATAACCCTATAATAAATAGTATTAACCCCTAATCTGCCCTCCCTAACATCGCCGACACCTAACTTCAAGTATTAACCCCTAATCTGCCGACCGGACCTCACCGCTACTCTAATACATTTATTAACCCCTAAAGCTGTCTAACCCTAACACTAACACCCCCCCCTAAGTTAAATATAATTTAAATCTAACGAAATAAATTAACTCTTATTAAATAAATTATTCCTATTTAAAACTAAATACTTACTTGTAAAATAAATCCTAATATAGCTACAATATAAATTATAATCATATTGTAGCTATTTTAGCATTTATATTTATTTTACAGGCAACTTTGTAATTATTTTAACCAGGTACAATAGCTATTAAATAGTTCATAACTATTTAATAGTTACCTAGTTAAAATAATTACAAAATTACCTGTAAAATAAATCCTAACCTAAGTTACAATTAAACCTAACACTACACTATCAATAAATTAATTAAATAAAATACCTACAATTACCTACAATTAAACCTAACACTACACTATCAATAAATTAATTACATACAATACCTTCAAATAAATACAATTAAATAAACGAACTAAAGTACAAAAAATAAAAAAGAACTAAGTTACAAAAAAGAAAAAAATATTTACAAACATTAGAAAAATATTACAACAATTTTAAACTAATTACACCTACTCTAAGCCCCCTAATAAAATAACAAAGCCCCCCAAAATAAAAAAATGCCCTACCCTATTCTAAAATTAAAATAGAAAAGCTCTTTTACCTTACCAGCCCTTAAAAGGGCCCTTTACGAGGCATGCCCCAAAGAATTCAGCTCTTTTGCCTGTAAAAAAAAAACATACAATACCCCCCCAACATTACAACCCACCACCCACATACCCCTAATCTAACCCAAACCCCCCTTAAATAAACCTAACACTAAGCCCCTGAAGATCTCCCTACCTTGTCTTCACCACACCGGGTTCACCGATTCGTCCTGGCTCCGACGTCTTCATCCAAGCCCAAGCAGGGGGCTGAAGAGGTCCATGATCCGGCTGAAGTCTTCATCCAAGCGGGAGCTGAAGAGGTCCATGATCCGGCTGAAGTCTTCATCCAAGCGGGAGCTGAAGAGGTCCATGATCCGGCATCTTCAATCTTCTTTCTTCCGGATCCATGTTCATCCCGCCGACGCGGAACATCCATCTTCACCGACGACTTCCCGACGAATGACGGTTCCTTTAAGGGACATCATCCAAGATGGCGTCCCTTGAATTCCAATTGGCTGATAGGATTCTATCAGCCAATCGGAATTAAGGTAGGAAAATTCTGATTGGCTGATGGAATCAGCCAATCAGATTCAAGTTCAATCCGATTGGCTGATCCAATCAGCCAATCAGATTGAGCTCGCATTCTATTGGCTGTTCCAATCAGCCAATAGAATGCAAGCTCAATCTGATTGGCTGATTGGATCAGCCAATCGGATTGAACTTGAATCTGATTGGCTGATTCCATCAGCCAATCAGAATTTTCCTACCTTAATTCCGATTGGCTGATAGAATCCTATAAGCCAATCGGAATTCGAGGGACGCCATCTTGGATGACGTCCCTTAAAGGAACCGTCATTCGTCGGGAAGTCGTCGGTGAAGATGGATGTTCCGCGTCGGCGGGATGAACATGGATCCGGAAGAAAGAAGATTGAAGACCCCGCTTGGAAGATGACATCGCCCGGATGGAAGACTTCTTCAGCGCCGCTTGGAGGATCACTTCATCGGATGGAAGACTTCTTCAGCGCCGCTTGGAGGATCACTTCTGCTGCTCCGGATCTCCTCTTCAGTTCCATCGGTGGCTCGGCTGAGTGAAGACGACTCAAGGTAGGATGATCTTCAGAGGGGTAGTGTTTTTAAGGTGGGTTTGGGTTAGATTAGGGGTATGTGGGTGGTGGGTTTTAATGTTGGGGGGGTTGTATTTTTCTTTTACAGGCAAAAGAGCAGTTTTCTTTGGGGCATGCCCCACAAAAGGCCCTTTTAAGGGCTGGTAAGGTAAAAGAGCTTTGAACTTTTGTAATTTAGAATAGGGTAGGACATTTTTTTTATTTTGGGGGGCTTTGTTATTTTATTAGGGGGCTTAGAGTAGGTGTAATTAGTTTAAAATTGTTGTAATATTTTTCTAATGTTTGTAAATATTTTTATTTTTTGTAACTTAGTTCTTTTTTAATTTTTGTGCTTTAGTTAGTTTATTTAATTGTATTTGTTTGTATGTATTGTATTTAATTAATTTATTGATAGTGTAGTGTTAGGTTTAATTGTAACTTAGGTTAGGATTTATTTTACAGGTAATTTTGTAATTATTTTAACTAGGTAGCTATTAAATAGTTATTAACTATTTAATAGCTATTGTACCTGGTTAAAATAAATACAAAGTTGCCTGTAAAATAAATATTAATCCTAAAATAGCTACAATATAATTATAATTTTTATTGTAGCTATATTAGTGTTTATTTTACAGGTAAGTATTTAGCATTAAATAGGAATAATTTATTTAATAAGAGTTAATTTATTTTGTTAGATTTAAATTATATTTAACTTTGGGGGGTGTTAGTGTTAGGGTTAGACTTAGCTTTAGGGGTTAATAAATGTATTAGAGTAGCGGAGAGGTCCAGTCGGCATATTAGGGGTTAATACTTGAAGTTAGGTGTCGGCGATGTTAGGCAGGGCAGATTAGGGGTTAATACTATTTATGATAGGGTTATTGAGGCGGGAGTGAGGCGGATTAGGGGTTAATACATTTATTATAGTAGCGGTGAGGTCCGGTCGGCAGATTAGGGGTTAATAATTGTAGGTAGGTGGAGGCGACATTGGGGGCAGCAGATTAGGGGTTAATAAATATAATATAGGGGTCGGCGGTGTTAGGGGCAGCAGATAAAGATTCATAGGGATAACGTAGGTGGCGCGGTGTGCGGTCCTCAGATTAGGGGTTAAAAATTTTTAATAGAGTGGCGGCAATGTGGGGGGGCCTCGGTTTAGGGGTACATAGGTAGTTTATGGGTGTTAGTGTACTTTAGAGCACAGTAGTTAAGAGCTTTATGAACCGGCGTTAGCCCATAAAGCTCTTAACTCCTGACTTTTTTCTGCGGCTGGAGTTTTGTTGTTAGATTTCTAACGCTCACTTCAGCCACGACTCTAAATACCAGCGTTAGAAAGATCCCATTGAAAAGATAGGATACGCAATTGGCGTAGGGGGATCTGCGGTATGGAAAAGTCGCGGCTGGAAAGTGAGCGTTAGACCCTTTCCTGACTGACTCTAAATACCAGCAGTAGCCCAAAACCAGCGTTAGGAGCCTCTAACGCTGGTTTTGATGGCTAACGCCAAACTCTAAATCTAGCCGAATGTCTTTAGCTAATCACTTTTTCTACAAAATTCTCCATTGAAGTCTATAGTGTAATTTGTAAAAAAACATTTGAATAGTTTTCCTAAAAAAATGTGATTGACCCTTTAAAAAAGCCAAGAATATTTTTTTACAAAGAGCAACAACAGAACAATGGTTCATTGTCTAAAGATAGATAGTAACAGGTCCAGAAGTAATTAGTGTAAGACGTATAAAGAAAGGGTGATTGAGTAATGAAAAAGGCTTCAAGAAGGTGGTTAGGAAAAATATTATAAGAAGAATACCTTGGCTATGGTTATCCTGATTATTTATTAAAACTTTACTTCAGGGCAAACTTGAGCCTTCTTATTCTTATCTGTCATCAGAATCTATGTATTTATGTATTAAAATAAGAAAAACTAGCATATTAAATGTAATATTTCAAAGAAAATCTGAACAGACAATTTAAAAAAAAGTATTGTTATATACTTGTAGATCTTTAATATGTTAACTCAAGGCTTCGCCACTATATGACCTTAAAGGGCCACTGTAAGTAAATATTTTCTATGCCTGTTACTAACTAACTACCCCAAATACGCTTTTTATCAATAGCATTTCATTAACATATCTCTACCGTATATCAGAAATCTTGTCTGCAAATTTAATTGTTTTCCAAACCCACTCCATGGGTATCCTTTGCTCTGTACCAATCCGTTTACAATACCTAGGTTTCAAAATGGCGCTTTAAACACAAAGTTATTGGTTTAAGTATTTTGAACACACAGTGCTGAAAATAGTGGGCAGGATAACGTGACATCATCGGGGAATAAAATATATAACTTTTAGAACGTTATGAAACTTTGTTTTGGAGAAAATATAGGTCAGTAGGTTTTAATTAATGTTTATTAACTTTAATATGTTAGTTGTTTAGCTTAAAAATTATAACAGAAAGTAATCCTTTAAACTCTTGGGGGCCAGATTACATGTGGTGTGCTATTTAGCTATTTTACTTGTGCATAAACACTGCTTAAAGTAAACTTTTAACATGCATGTGTGCATATTACCAGTTGAAAGTAAATTGTTTGCTCAAGAGCGAAACCCGACACATGCTAACTTCAAGACTTTGAATATTGTGGCCACCTTAACAATTCACCCCATATACTTTAATGCAGCATGCTTTAAAAAAAAAAAAAAAAAAAAACTAACACATCAATTGAAAGCTAAAGCGACACCGAGTTAGACCTACAGTGCTAAACCCAAAGGAGTTATAAATATTTTGCATTTCAGTGTTCTTCACATAGAAGGAAATGCTATATATATATATATATATATATATATATATATATATATATATATGTTTTTAAAAAAAATAATATATATATATATAGGAAGATGGACACATACAGATATCTATATACTGTATAAATATATATATATATATAAATATCTTTAATAATTCTAAGAACATTTTCTATTATCTGAAGAACTTTGGAATGTAAAATATTTACAGTAAATATACAGTAAAACACATTTTAAAATATTGTGTTTGGTGCACTTTTTTTAAACTTTTACTTTTTACACTAGGTCTCCACTTGCACTAACCCAAGGTGCGCAAATTTAGTTTGCACTTGGGCAAACGGGTTTACTTTCAACTTGTTATACAAGTGCAAGTTTGAGCGGGTGCGATATTGGTTATTGTGACCCACGCTAATAATAGTGTGCCACTTGAAATCTAGACATTACTTGGTTTCATATAAAGTAGATATTTAAACTATCCTTTCCACTAGGCTATTATAGTGTTCATAAGAGTACTTAACTAAATGGATAATATCCAAATCAAATCACTATTTAAGAAAAATCAGGTTATCTATTGAAGGGTAAAATTAGCAACATTCCATGCACCCGGCAACTGTTTTTCTCATAGGTAAAGTAGATAGAATAAAAGACAGGACTCTGGCTTACTTGCGTAAATTTCCGTGTATTGCTGTTAAATCTAGGCAAAATACAGGCAACAGACAGGCATAGATTACAGGTCTGGTCACACGCGTTTCATATATATTCTATTAACTTCCTCAGTGACCATGCATAATCTCCCATAATGCCAAACTATTTAAGGAGTCATAGGTACACACCCCTTCTTTTCCACCAATTAATTGCTTTGATGTCATATCATGGGTATGTATTAGGGGGACATATTCTACTTAAGTAGAAAAAACTTTCACAATTTAACTCCTTCTAAACCAAACAAAAACACAAACTATTTAATAATTTTATAATTTTAATTAATATTCTTCTAATACTTTGCCAAATATCGATTTGCTCAAAATTGTTATTCATCTATACTGAAATAAAATGTACAAATATTCTATGTTGAGTATAATAATACCCAACAAAAAGCAATATAATGAAAATTAAATTAAATAAATCTTCAATGGGTGTCAACAAACAGTTTGACATCCCATTCAGAATTTAAACCTGCTGGCATACGGGTACCCAGCTGAAATATCCAGAATATCTCTCTTTTACTGAGTGTCAAACCTTTATTTCCACCTCTAGGGTGTCTGGATATCAGCTGGATACCCTGGAAAGTCAGCAGAGAACTGTCAGAGTTGTGTTCCTTTTTAAAATGCAAGGAGACGGGCGTAGTTGATTCAGGGTCCTCAATTGAACGAAGATGTTCTAAAAACCTATCTTTTAAGGCCCTTGTCGTTTGACCAACATATTGCCTGTAGCACCCCCTGCAGGTCAAAAGGTATATGACATAACACGAATTGCACGTTATGTGTTCCTGTATTTTAAATTCTTTGTTATTAAAAGAAGATACAAAATTTGTTCCAAATGAGGCATAGGAGCACGATTTACATCTCCTACTGCCACATTTGAAAAAACCAGGTTTTATAGATAACCAATTGGTGCATCTAACTCTTGGCAACATTGAAGGTGACAAAATGTTGCCTAGGGTCTTTGCTTTGCGTGAAACAAAATGAATACCTTCTTTTAAGATAGGTTGCAGAGCTTCATCAGTCTCTAGAATTGGAAGAGCTTTGCGAACAATGTTACAAATTGTACCATATTCCTCACTGTAGGTGTTGATGAATTTCGGTTGATTAAGCCTTTTTGTATCTTTTGGTCTCCTTGTATGAAACAAGGTAGGTCTCTCAATCATGTCAACTTCTTCTTTAATTGTCACTAATGTTTCTCTGCAATAGCCTCTTTCAACTAGTCTGTTGGTTAAATCATCTGAATGTTTATTGTAAACCAGACTTTGGGTACAGTTCCTTTTGACTCTAATGTACTGGCTTTTTGGTATTGATTTTATGATATGTTTTGGATGACATGATTGAGCATTTAATATAGTATTTCCCGCTATCTCTTTGCGGAATAATTCCACATCAATGCTAGAGTCAGCCAAATTAGAACAAAGTCTAATGTCCAAAAAGGACATTGATTTTTTACTAATTTCCATAGTAAATTTCAAATTCATGGAGTTATCGTGAAGATATTCCAAAAATAGTTCAACCAAGTTTTCAGGACCCTTCCAAATTAGTAACATGTCATCAATGAAGCGACCAAAAAATAAAATATGTTCTCTGAAGGGGTTTCCATCTCCATAGACGTGGGACAGCTCCCACCAACCCATATACAGGTTGGCATAGGAGGGGGCAAACTTGGCCCCCATAGCTGTCCCACGCCTCTGGAGATAGAAACCTCCCTCAAAAAGAAAAAAATTATGCTTCAACAAATAGTCCACAGACTTGATTATGAACTTTTTTAAAGACTCATCATATTTGGAAAATGTATTGAGAAAAAATTCAATGGCCATGATACCCTGATCATGTGGGATACAAGTATATAACGAAACCACATCTATGGTCACAAAAACATAATTCTCTTTCCATGCAATTTGCTCCATACGTGTGACAACATCAGTGGTATCTTTTATATGGCTCATCAGACTTAAGACTAATGGTTGTAAGTAACCATCAATCATTTCAGATAGTGGCTCATTTAAAGAGCCTATTCCAGCCACAATAGGTCTACCCGGTGGGTTATACCTGTCCTTGTGGACTTTAGGTAAATAGTGAAAAATGGCTGTTATTGGATGTTCAGTGAATAGAAAGTCAAAGTTAGACTCAGTTATCAAATCTTCATGTAATGCACATTGCAAAATATTGTTTAACTCCGATTTGTAAAAATGTACCGGGTAAAACTTTAACCTTTCATACACTGATTCATCTGTAAGTTGTTTAAATGATTCTTTAACATAATCTTCACGATTTAAAACAACCACTTTTCCGCCTTTGTCAGAATTACGAATTATCAACTCTTTGTTATGAGCTAATTCTTTAATTGACAAATATTGTTCTTTAGACAGATTGTCTCTCTTATGATCTTTTAAAGATTTATCTACACTGAGTTTTTTTAGAGAATTCTCAACTGTCTTCTGAAATACCTCTATGGCACTAGATCTCGCTTTGACTGGATAGAACTTAGACTTTTTCTTTTTTTTTTTTATAGTAATTTTTCTTTTATTGAAAATATTTCACAAAATAAGACAGAAAGAAAAAAAAAGAAAAGACAAAAACAAGTCTCAAATGAAATATGCCACGCAGGGCAAGATGTCAGGTTTGATCAAGATACAAATATATATACATTAAATACAAAAAGAGGAAAAAAAAAGAGTTAGTGACATTGACATAATATTGACAGACATTGACCATTTATATTATTATAATAATGAGCTAAACTTAGTAGCCTATGTCTTTCGGTCGTCTTTAAATAAAAACTACGCTTAATATTTGCAAAGATGAAATATGACTGAACATAGAATCATAACTCAAATAGCGTAGACTAACTCGAACAAAATAACCATTGGGGCACAATTGAGGTTTGTAATACATAAATATCATCTTAGCTTAATAAACTTAAGCCGTAAGTATCCAAAAAAAAAAATAGATAACTTAACAGTCTAGAGTTCATCATTTTAACTTGAGAGAAGAAGAAAAAAAAAAAAGAAAAAAAAAAAGAAATAGTAAATTAAGTTCCTCCTCTCCCCCCAAGACCCCCCCACCCCCCCCCCCCTCAGCCAACGCCGAAGCTATCATTATGAATGATCATTACCTTAGTTCATAGCACTCCTATTCCCTATAACAGGAAATCCATGAAGCCGGAAATTCACCATGCAGTACAAGATCTGCAAAACTATCTGAGCTTAAAAATGGGGACAAAATACATTTTTGGATGGGTAGGGTATAGGACTTAATTATAGGTAACCAGTCCAAAATGAACTTTTTTATTTTTTTTTCATTAGAAGATTTAAGGTGAAAAGATTCAAAGATAATTTGATTCTGTATCTCTTGCGTAACCATGGCAAAGGGGGGTACATACTTTGATTTCCAGTTTTTTGTGATAAGGTGTCTAATAGACATGATAATGGATACTAAGGTTTTTGATCTCAGGGGAGAATCAGTGACATGGATATTTAAAAAGATGATATTTTCTGAGTTAAATGAGACTACGGCGGCATAGTGTATTTTTAACCAGAAGGAGAGTTTATTCCACAATTGTTTTAATTTTGGACAATAATAAAACATGTGTAGAAGGTCTGCCTTGGGATATGTACATCGGGGGCATTTAGCAGATTGTGAGCTATACATTTTTGCCAGCCTAACAGGTGTTATATATGACCTATTTATGATCTTAAAGTGAGACTCTTTCCAGCTGGATGGAATTCGACATTTGTTTACTAGAGTACAACTAGCCTTTAATTCTCCAACTTCCAAGTTTGGACAATCTTGAGTCCATGAAGCAGAGATATCATTAAGACTGAGTAGATTCTGCTTATTGAGCATAATGTCATACATGAGAGAAATTGAAGTTGATCCCGTTTTATATTTCAGGATACATTTTTTGATATCAGACCATGCTAGGCCTCGATCCAGCTCCCAATTATGTTTATTGAGATAGTGTCTTATCTGGAAATAAGCAAACATATCCTGTCTGGAGAAGTCAAATTGCGTAACAAGAGACTCAAATGAACGTATGTAACCATCCTCATGAAAAATTTGATATAGATTAATGAGTCCTTTATCCGCCCATTTCTTAAAGGTTACCTGAGAGTAACCAGGGGAAAAATCAACCGTTCCAATTATTGGGAGTAATTCGGAGAAAGAGTAATCAACTCCAATAATTGAGCAGAATTTCTGCCAGGCTCTAATAATGTTATTTATAGTTATCAAACCCTTGATGTTATAGGGTAACTCCTTTGCTGGATAGTGCAAACTGGCTTTAACGGAAAAGGGAGTAATCATATAATTTTCCATTATCGAACATGAAAAGATATTTGTGTCAGCTAACCAGTCTATGGCAATTTTGGCTAAGCAGGCAATATTATAATATTGTATATTTGGCAACGCTAGTCCCGCAAAATCAAGTGAGTTCATTAATTTTTTAAATGCAATACGTGGTTTCTTATTTTTCCAGATAAATCTGGAGAAAAAAGAATATAATTTATGTTGGTCTATCGCAGGGATCAATAAAGGTAGGTTCTGAAGTGGATATAATAAACGAGGAAATATAATTGTCTTAATAAGGCTGACACGGGCTGATACCGATATAGGTAGAGAGGTCCAATTTTCTAGGTCAATTTGAATTTTCTTTATCAGAGGAGGAAAATTTAACTTATACCAGCAATTGGGGTTGGGATGAATATAAATGCCTAGATATTTAAGTGTTTCCGATATTTGGAACGGGAAGTTGAACTTAGCACGGCTATCTTTTTTGATCCACATTAGTTCACTTTTTTTTTACTTGATTTTATAACCAGAAAATGAGCTGAAAGTACTTAGGCTATTTAAGACGGCAGGGATTTCTTGGGCAGGATCTCCTATAAATATCAATAAATCATCTGCATAGATTAGGAGTTTTAAAACTTGTGGGCCAATTCTAATACCGCTAATAGTGTCTCTGAGCCAAATTGCTAATGGTTCTAGAGCTATATTAAAAAGAAAAGGCGAGAGGGGGCAGCCTTGCCTAGTACCTCTACCTAATGTCAACGCGGGAGAGGTATTAGAGTTAACTAAAAGATATGAGATCGGGTTTCTATAGATATTGTGTATGAATCGAATAAATTGATTTCTAAAGCCAAATTGTTTGAGTGCTCTAAAAAGATGATTCCAAGCGATTGCGTCAAACGCCTTTTCGGCGTCGAGGCTAATTAGGGCTTTATCTTGTTTCTCTTGTGTGGGTTGTGTTGGATCAGCATTATATATGTGATCTATACATGTTAAAACTTTGCGGATACTTTTTGAGGAATTCCTAGAGCTCATAAAGCCTGTTTGGTTGGGGTGTATTATTTTATCGAAAGAAATCGAGAGCCTGGAAGCTATAATTGATGTTAATATTTTGTAATCTGTATTGAGAACAAATATAGGTCTGTAAGACGCAGGGTCTTCCGGGTCTTTATCTTTTTTAAGGATTAGGGAAATATTTGCAGCAGTAAAATTTTTTGAAATTGGTTGATCATTAGTGAAATAATTATTAAAAAGTTTTTCCAGGGACTATTTCCTCCGATAAAATTTTGAAGAATTCAGCTGGAATACCATCGGGACCCGCTGCCTTGTTTAATTTAGTCTTGGTTATAGCTTTTCTAATTTCCTCTTGAGTTATAGGGGCATTTAATATTGCTAAGTCTGTGTCTAACATTTTCGGGAGATTAATCCTGGACCAAAACCTATCTTCTTGGATTGTATCTGGTTCTATTCCTGTGTATAATTGTTGATAGTAAGTGTGAAAAAAGTTAACAATTTCATTCGGGTCCGAGTATCTTTGGATCCCTGCCTTTATAGCCAAAATATAATTTTTCTTTTTCCTATTTCTGGTTAGTTTAGCTAGGAATTTAGCGGAACAGCCATGAAAGCCTTTAAAAAGAAGATTATTTCTTGTTTCAACCTCTTGAATTTTTTGCTTTATTGCAATATCCCTTTCCTGCCTAGCTTCTATATATTTTTTCCAATTTTGATCATTACGCAGATTATTATACCTTTCATAAGCAATTTTGATTCGATTAGCTAATAGTATCTCTTGTGCGGCCGATTTCTTTTTTATAGTACTCAAATAGGCCTTTATCTCCCCTCTTATGACTGCTTTAGCAGTTTCCCAGAAAATCTCTATTTTATTAATATAGGTTATGTTGTTTTCACAATATTCTCTCCAGGTTTGTCTCAGCCAAATCTTAAATCTGGGATTATTATACAAATATTTAGGGAAATAAAATGTAGAATTATTACTCTTATGTTGGCTCAGAGAGGGAAACAGGATCGATATACTAGCATGGTCCGAGATGGCAATATCGTGTATCTGGGGGGTTAACCTAAATATAGATAGAGATTCTGATATTAAAATATAATCGATTCTCGAAAATGTCCTGTACGTTTTGGATTCACAGGTAAATTTCCGAGAGTCAGGATTTTTAATTCTCCAAATATCAACAAGTTTCATCTTGTTACAAAAGGATCTAAAATATTTGGCTTGTCGATCATATTCTTGTTTGTTTCTATTGTCAAATCTATCAAGATCAGCAGATAGAGACATGTTAAAATCACCCCCGACTATAACATTTTGGTTAATATGAGGATATAGTTTAGACTGGATTAGTTTCCAGAATTTGGATGAAAATTTGTTAGGAGCATATATATTGCATAAGAATATTCTGGCCTCATGGATTTGAATTTGTACTAAGAGAAATCTAGCTTCTGGATCTCTTTCTATGTTCAAGATCTTATATGTCAGGTTTTTATTAATTAAAATTGCAACTCCATTTTTTCTGGAGACGCAGGGGGTCGCTATGACTTCCCCAACCCATTTAGACTGAAGTTTAGATATTTCAACATCTTTAAGGTGGGTTTCTTGTAGGAAAACAATTGAGGGGTTTAGTTTCCCCAATCTTTGAATAACTATTTTACGTTTTATTACTGAGGTTATTCCTCCTACATTCCAGGAGAGGAGCTTAAATTCCTCGACTGGATTAAATCCTATTGTGGCCATTAACTAAAATAGGGATATTTGATTTCAAACATATATATACCAACACCTGATGATTATAGAATGGGGGGGGGGGCAGGGGGAGGGAGAGAGAGAGGAGAAGAAGGAGAGAGAAGAGAGAGAGAGGGAAAAAAAAAAAAAAAAAAAAAAAAGAGGAAACAGGACAGGTAATATACAAAACTTAAAATTTACATTAGGAGCCATCTGATAGATATTTCTGCGCTTCTTCTACAGAGCCAAGAGATATCCTGTTACCTTCCTTCAATATTATAATCTTTGCAGGATAAACCATCCGTGCATTTTCTCCTTTATTAATCAATTGGGTACAGAAGGGGGCCATACTTTTTCTCTTGAGAGCAGTTTCATTAGAGAAATCCTGAAATAACAGAATCTTCTTGCTTGCTATGGTGAATGTTTCTATTTTCTTAAATAGTTTAAGGATTTGAAGTTTATCCTGAAATCTAAGGGTTTTAAAGATACAGATTCTATTTCTAGGTGATCCATCTTGATTGACCCTTCTGGGGCCTATTCGATGGGCTCTTTCTATTGACAGGGGGAGAAGGTGGGGGGGGAACCCTAGAGCTTGTGGGAGGACCATAGAGGAGAAGTGCAGCAGGTCCTCAAATTCTGGGGTATCGGGTAAGCCGACAATTCTAATGTTATTACGCCTGGAGCGATCTTCCAGATCCTCCAGGCGATTTTGTAGATTACAAATTTTGTCACCTTGTTTTTGTAATATATTTTCTTGTGTGTTTACCAGATCTTCTAAGTCTGAAATTCTGGTTTCAGCCTCAGTGATTCTAGAAGCGAACTGTTTCACTTCTGAGGAGATTACCTCCAACCTAGATGTAATATTTGATAGATCTTTTTTGATGACATCAAATTGGGGTATAAACAATTGACTTAGCTGGGTTATCAATGATTGTGTATCAAGAGGGTTTATCTGGGTTTCTGGGGAGGAGTCTGTACTAACCTCCATTAGTTTATTATTTTTTTTCTCCTTAGTTTTGGCAGGCATTATGGGTGAATTGTGTTTCACCTGGGTGACAAATTTTTCCATTAAGTGAAAATAGCAGATATCCAATCTTATAAGTGATTCTTAGTGTTATTGTGCCTAAAAAAAAAAAAAAAAAATAAGGAAACGTGTAATACCCTGAATAGGGGGAGTGATATCAAAAAATGTTTAAAACAAAAAGAAATAGTGTTGTGTATCTAGACCAAAAAATGAGTTTAAGTGCATGTGTGTTTTTTTTTTTTTTTTCCAATAGTGAAGTGTTTTTAAAGCCTGCAAGAGTTAGATGACGAAATACAATGGGGGAGCAACAGATTTTGCTAGGTCTCTTCAGTGTCTACTAGACTGACAGCTCTGGGCTACAAAGTGGCAGTGGGAGAATATGTAAGTAATATGGGTGACAGAGTAGTAGTACTGCTTGTGCAATAACAGATATGTGTGTTTTCAGATTCGAAGTCACAATATGTCTAATACCTTCGGGAAAACTTTATATGTCAATTGATAACAGATTCTACAGCCAGTGTATCAGCAATATATTAATTATCCTTATAAACCAAAGGATGGATCATGGGTAGATAAGAACCAGGGAAAACAACTGAACAAATACCCCAGGATACAGGACCCGGACAGCAGCTGCTAAGATCTGACACTCCCAGTTACAAATTTATATATGTTATTAGTTTCTGCGCCAAGATTACTAGATACCTCAAATAAGAACAGTGCAATTGGTTTAACACCTGTACAGAACTTCTATTGTAATATAAGCATTTTCTATCAAAGCAATATGATTATAGACATAATTTTTATATGACTTTTTAACTTCAGATATCTAACAAGAACAAAAAAAAAAAAATAAATAAATAAAAAAAAAAAGACAAATAAATAAAAAAATGCGGAGAAAGTCATAGATGATAACAACCCAATGCACAGGGAAAAAAATGAACTAGAGTCAATTCAGTTTATGCTGAAAATTTCAAAAAGGCAAAATCATAATAAGGGCCAGAATGGCTCAGATACTTGCGTAGCCCAGGATAGAACAGGAACTTCTTCTTTTGTAGTAAGGGTATGTAAGGTCCAACTGATAACGTCGTGTGAGAAGAGGAGAATGATACTTATGCACAGCTAGCCGATTGGAGAGCAATAATGTAGCCACTACCTCGTGGTAAGGTAAGGAGAGCCGGACCAGGCCGGCAAATTGTAGCTTTCCTTGACGGGATGTCTCCCTGCCCGGCGCCTCTCTTTGATCCGGCCCCAGTTCTGTCAGGGGGAAAGCTTGAGGGGCTTAAGGTAGAAAGCTGGAAACGAGAAGTTCTTCTTATGTACAGTTAGCCAGATGAAAAGCAATAGAGTTACCACTTCCTAGCGGTAAAGTAAGGAGAGCCGGTCAGGTCAGTAGGTTGTAGCTCTTCCTTATCAGAATGTGTCCCTGCCCGATGCCTCTCTTTAGTCCATCAACACCTCTGACCGGAGAAAGATTTAACCGGCTTGATGTGGGCAGCAGGTAGCAGGGGTTTCTTTATAGGTCGTCTGCGTCTTTTACATGATATGCGCACTGTCTAGCGCCATCTCTCAGCCTTTCTTCACTCCCTCAGGGGAGCCGGGCAGCAGAGTGATCTCCCGCTCTAAATTAGCAAGTCGTAGATTTTCGCTGAGGCCGGCTACGTCGGCACTGTGTACGGCACCTGTATCTCTTTAGTGGACCTGCGGCTATTGTTGCTTTGCCGGTCAGTATTGGAGCTGTGGCCTTTTTTTTTCTGTAGAGAGCACTTTTTCTTGAGTGCTATAGCGATTAGGCTCGCTTTAGTGTGGCGTCTATCTGATGACTCTAGACGCAATGGGACCTTCGTCGGTGTATCTCCGGTGGACCTGAAGGGCTCCAACACACAAGCTGCGGCCGTGGCGAGTCGGCCTAACGCCACTCAGGGACTTCTGTGCCAGTGAGCCGGGTCCCGGCTCGGTATCCGCTCGGAAATTGGTCCTCCTTCCCGGCAAGGATAGCGGCACTGCGGCTTGATAGAAACGCTTAGCTGGCGAGTCGGGCTCCAGCCTGCCTAACTCTCTAAGCTCCGCCCCGGAAGTCCCCAGAACTTAGACTTTTTCTTTAATCTGGTAATATTTAATGTCTCCTTACCAACACCTGAACATGTATCTATATTCTCATTATCCAATGAAACAAGATCTAAAAAAGTGCAATCATCAGCAAAATCGAAACCAAGTTTTATAGGTCTTGTGCTCTCTCCTCCTGACACTTCTAAACTCTCTATGGGGGCTCCCAAGAAATGTTTCTTAAGGACTATTGATCTCACAAATCGATTGAGATCAATGACTGTTTCAAATAAATTGAAGTGTGAAGTAGGAGAGAAACCAAGACCTAGAGAAAGTACCTCTAACTGTGTTTGTGTTAAATCATAAGATGATAAATTTATAACATTAGTCACATCAATAGATTTTAAGCATATTTCTGGAACGGAATGGCCCTCCTTCTCTGTGGGTAACGCTTGGGCTTTGGTGTTAAAGTCTCTTGTTGTTGAACAAGCCCTTCCTGATCCTCCACGTCCCCCTCTGCATACTTTTTTCTTCTGACCCCTGACTTCTGTGGGCCTCTCTCGTTTTTTGACTGTGAGGAGGATGTTGTGGCAATAGCGTCATCATGTGTACTTAACACAAATGCGGGTGTACCACCAGATATTAAATTACTTTCATTATTTACTTCCACATCTGAGGAGTCATAATCATACTCCGTGTCAGTCTCTGCAAATCTCACTCTTTTATCTTGTTTAGATCTCTTATACCTCCTCCTAGTATCTGATGTGGTCCACTTGTATACCTTATTCTTTTCATAATCTTGTTTATCACGCAAGATCTTCTGTTTCTTAACATGCCATAAGTTGTTTCTAAATTCTGTTATAACCTTCTGCAGCTTCTGATCATATTTGTTAAATACAGGATCATTACATAACGGACGCATAAATGATTGCAACTTAGCTTTCTCACTACTCAACTCATGACGAATTTGTTTCTTGTATTCCTGGTTGCTAAAATATCTATTGAAGGGGCATTAATTGTAAAATAAAAATGGCTAGAGTAATATTTAACTATAATAAAAGTATTTTTTTTTTATTTATTTTCAAATTCATAATAAAAATCTTTACTGGTGTATAATGCTTGATGGTGAAACAGCATTTTTTTTTTTGCCTAAACATTTACACAGTGCTGTAAATAATTAATGAAAAGGAGAAAAAATACTTAAATGTACCTAAGCCAAAAATTGCAACATTTTATCTAATACCAAAAATACATAAGAACCAAGAAAATCACCAGGGAGACCGATTGTCTCGGGTATTGGATGCTTAACCGAAAAAGCTAGTGAATATGTAGATTTTTGGCTAAGGGAATATGTTACAGAGCTCCCCTCATATGTACAGGACACCATGCAGGTGCTTCAAAGACTGAATAACATCACCTTAAATGCATCAACTTGGTTAGTGACGACTGATGTAGAGTCACTGTATACATCAATTCAACATAAGGATGGATTACATGCAGTTCGTTACTTCTTGGAACAGAAGTCTGAAGAGGGTAAAGAACATGACGACTTCATCCTCAAATTATTGGAATTTGTACTAATGAACAATACATTCATATTTGATAACCAACATTACTTGCAGATTCGAGGTACGGTGATGGGCACTGCATGTGCCCCTACTTATGCAAATCTCTTTCTAGGCTCTTGGGAGGCAGAAGAAGTTTTTACTGATACAAACAACTTTTATACAGACCTTATACCTATGTGGATAAGATACATTGACGACATCTTCTTCATTTGGGAAGGTACATATGAAGAACTCCTGACATTCCTGGAAATACTAAATAAAATAATGAATATTAAACTAACTTATAAGGCAAGTCAAAGTGACATTAACTTTCTGGACTTAACAATTAAGAAAGATCTGGAGGGTAACATACAAACAGACCTATACAGAAAACAAATGGCGACAAACAGCCTTCTATACAGTACCAGTGCACATGCACCGGGCACCATCCGAGGTCTACCGACAGGTGAGTTTCTCAGAGTACGGAGGAACTGCTTTGAGGAAAGTACATATCAAAAGCGAGCTCAACAGCTAACCTCATGTCTGACAGAAAGAGGCTATAGCAAAAGAAATATAAAAAAAGATAAAAACCAGAGCTCAGAGAACCAATAGACAAGATCTTCTGTACAAAAAAAACAAAAACAGGTGACAATAAACCGAGACTAATTCTCACCTATAACTCACATACCCCTAAAATAGTGCAAATAATATCTAAACACTGGAAGATCCTGATGACGGACCCCACTTTAAAGAAATGTTTAGGGGAAAGACCATCAATAAGTTACAGACACACTAAGAATCTGAAAGAGCTTCTGTCCAGCAGTCACTTTCAACGAAAGAAAACAAAAACCTCATTCAATCCAGTATTTGCAAATACATGAAGAAGACACTGAATATAGTAGACAGGTTCGGTAAAATCCACAAAATTTGTCGATATATCAGCTGCCAAACAGAAGGTGTTATTTATGTACTTCTCTGCAAATGTGACAAGTACTATGTTGGTATGACAACGAGAAAACTGAGAACTAGACTTATGGAACAGCTAAGAAATATTAAAAATGCAGCGAAAGATAAACTAGAAGGGAAGTCCCTTACAAATGTAGCTGCACACCTACTGGAATTCCATAATTCCAAACAAGAAGACATCCTCTGTTGGGGAATAGAAACAGTAAGCGTAGGAATTAGAGGAGCGGATCTGGAAGCCGCTCTATTAAAGGCAGAAAGTAGATGGATTTATCTACTTAACTCAACATATCCATCAGGCCTAAATGAGCAAAATAACTATTATGTATTTTTTATAAGAAATAATAATCATTACTCAACGTTGGAATGAGAAATTGATCACATCAATTAAACTTATAAGTTAGGATCTTTATTATGTTAAAGATTAAAATGACAATTTGAGTCGTGATAACTAATCCAAGTTATTGGAGAATAACCATAATTTGAAAATCAGCATCCAGTGCAGATATGTGGAATTAATCACATCTGCTAAAAATATAAAAGTGAGTCTAAAATAAGACAAAAACTAGGTGACCATTTGGGCTTAAATAATTCCTAATATTATGATACTATGTTTAATTGAATAGCATATTTTATAATCACTATTACAGTATAACACAAAGTATATCTCTTCAATAGGGATAGCAACAATTTGAAGCACTTTAATTTCATAGTCACTGTAATTTCATAGAAAGCTTCACGTAACTGTATCCAAACACTTAATTATAAACACTCAATGTCAATATTCAAAATTTCAGAGAGTATTTATTTTCACTGGTCACACATTATTCAATTAGGCTACTAACTTTAATTTGTTAACA
Organism: Bombina bombina; assembly: GCF_027579735.1. Lineage (NCBI taxonomy): Eukaryota > Metazoa > Chordata > Amphibia > Anura > Bombinatoridae > Bombina > Bombina bombina. The sequence continues at coordinate 1,052,192,283 of NC_069500.1, read as the reverse complement.
ATCTACAACTATATATTTTCTTAAGGTTATCACACTTTTCACGTTTGCACATAAATTTTATTTATTTTCTCACTTATCATTCTCACATTGTTTTTTATCACCTAACCAATTATTATGATATCTCAGATAAACAATCACAATTGTAAGGTGCCCCCCTCCTTTTTTAAAAAAAATAAGTTTTTATGAAACACATCCCAACACAACATATTCTAAACATATCATAATCATATAATATCTAAATAGGAATTCATGCACCAGAAAAAGAAATTATATCTAACTTAAGTTATTCTCTTTTTTAATTAGGCATTGTCCTGATTGACACATATTTTAGAAAATGTCTGTACACAAACAGAGGTAAGGTATTAATGATAGAAATGAGGAATTGTTCCAAATAGAACACTTTAGTATGATCCTGTAAAAGATCTATATAAAAATAACTAGAAAATATTACAATAGTTAATCACCCAGATATGAAGATCCTGGGGACCTTATGATAATATGTATTGCACACATAAACATAAGGCAAATATGATGTAATGAGAGAAAGGATGAAATAATCCCCCTACTTGTATACATCATTAATATAAAAAAAATTAAACATGGATAGCTAACACATGTACCCCCCTTTTTTTTTTAATCATCAAACAGCCATACTAGTATTAAAATTAAAAAATCAGACAGAGTCCATATCCATTTTTTACTCTATCCATTACTATTTCTATACTGAATTTCATCAGAAAAAAAAAAAATTAGATCTAATGTCTACATAGATGATTTATATATATATATATATATATATATATATATATATATATATATATATATATATATATATATATATATATATATATATATATTAGCACAGTGAAATTACTTAAATACTGCATAACAAACTTGAAGAATAATTTCATATGTATAACTGTAAAAAATCTCTGAGGACGCCTAGAATAACATACATTGTGCACATATATAGTTCTGCAATTATTATTATAAGCGTTAAATAAGGGCCTCACAATTTATATAACAACCAACTGAATAGACAGCAGTGTTCTATTTGGAACCAATACAAAAGCAATAATCCACCTTAAATTGAGATACAATATAACTTAATGAAGTCCTCCTTAAGATAATGTCTATACAACCTTCTTTAAAGGGACAGTAAACCCAAACATTTTCTTTCATTATTTAGATAGAGAATACAATTTTTAAAAAGTTTCCAATTTACTTCTATTATCAAATTTGTTTCGTTCTCATGTTATTCTTTGTTGAAGGGATACCTAGGTAGGTAGCGTGCACATGCCTGAAGCACTACATGACAGGAAATAGTGCTGCCATCTAGTGCTCCTGCTAATGTATAACATTGTTGCAAAGCTGCTGCCATATAGTGTTGTGGACACGTGCACACTCATGAGCTTACTTACCAGCTTTTTAACAAAGGATAAAAAGAAAACAAAGAACATTTGATAACAGAAGTAAATTGGAAAGTTGTTTAAAATTGTATGCTCTATCTGATTTATGAAAGAAAAAAAATTGGGTTTTATGTCCCTTTAACAATGGAGGATGATTGACATGTCTGACAACCTATTAGATCCACATGAAGGCGGAACTTCCGGTCTATACTGGGTTTAAATTTCCCATTGAGGGGTGGCCCGCCACATTTGATAAAGCCCAGTTCGGGCGAAACGCGTTAGGTGTAGGACACAGAGCTTATGGGAGCTCTTTTTTAATATTAGGAAGGAGTAGTTACTTAATTATCAATCGCTATTTCTAGTTGCAATGGGGTGGTTGTTTGGGCAGCAATTATGGAGGTCATAATATATGTATCATAGGAGCTCTTGAGATTTACTTTATGCACTTACTGGTGGGCTTCAGGATTCAATGATATATGTATCTGCTCCCCTATCGTAATACAACCAGGTGTTTATATACTATTAGCCATTTAATAGTTAATAGACTTATTTGCAAGTAGTGGTACAATAACAATAACAGTATTTACGGCTCTATACTTTTAGTGATATACTAAACAAGCACACTGGTAGTGGATTATATAATTACTCATTGTAATAGAAACCAGCGACTAGATTTAGAGTTTTTGTCGGTAAAGACCCGCGGTGCAAATGCTCCTTTTTTTTCCAGCGCACCCTTAAGACAACGCTGGTATTTAGAGTTGTCTGAATGGCTGCGTTAGCCTCAGAAAAGGGAGCATTGAGAATAATTTAGCTCCCCTTCAACCCTCAATACCAGCGTTGCCTACGGTAGCGGTAAGCTGGAAACACGTGCTCGTGCACGATATCCCCATAGGATACAATGGGGCTCAGTTGGCTGGAAAAAAAACTAACACCTGCAAAAAAGCAGCGTTCAGCTCCTAACGCAGCCCCATTGTTTCCTATGGGGAAACACTCTCTAAGTCTACACCTAACACCCTGACATGAACCCCGAGTCTAAACACCCCTAACCTTACACTTATTAACCCCTAATCTGCCGCCCCCGCTATCGCTGACACCTACATTATATTATTAACTCCTAATCTGCCGCTCTGGACACCGCCGCAACCTACATTATAGCTATGTACCCCTAATCTACTGTCCCTAACATCGCTGACACCTATATTATATTTATTACTGGTCTGTCGCAACCGCACCTCTCTAGGGAAATCCCCCTTTTCTCTCCCAGCGGACGATCCTCTTAGCTGAACTGACATTGGCTGTCTACTTCATGTTCCTTTATGGATAAGTATTGCCTTGATTTCAGCAACATCTGACACACCGCTCGATGCGGTTGAACTGTATTTGTTCATAAGCAATATTAGCACCTTGTTCATGGAACATTCATATGATAATTGTGGTGCAGTGCCTTTCTAATTTGCTATGAGGATACCTGGTTGAGCCTGAATGGCTTGTTATTTCGCTTGATGAATGTGATTGTGAGCTACAGCCTTGAATGGGATGACACCAGCACTCTATGAACTATATGCTGTGATATTGCATCTGCTGTTAATACTAAACCTGCTATACTCATGACCATCATGCTAAAGCTTTAACAACTTTCTGCTTGATTGCATCCATCGCTGCTTTTCCATAGACTCCATTTAAAGGACTGCATGCTCTGTTTTGTGGTGCACCACTATATTTGTTCACAAGCGCTTTGACTTTTTGGGGGACCCCCTTAGTATGTGTGCGTATGTGTATATGGCTGTATGAATGGGATATATTTTTTATTATTATGTCCATTGATATATCTTGATATTATAAAGTAAATATTTTGCACCCATTCTAATCTGTTTTGCTTGTTATTTTTGATTACTTTTTATAGGTGCTATTTGCCTAGACTTTTAGACTGCACTTATTTGTGTTGTCTACTCTCTATTTTACCTACTTTGATATATGTTTATTTCTAGGTTGCACTATAAAAATATAAATATTAGCTATTTGAGGTGAGCTATACTAAATGTTTTTTTTTTTGTTTTTTTTTCCTATATTTATTACCCCCTAATCTGCCCCCCCCGAACGTCGCCGCCACCTACCTACACTTATTACCCCCTAATCTGCTGACAGGACCTCGCCGCCACTATAATAAATGTATTAACCCCTAAACCGCCAAACTCCCGCCTCGCAAACACTATAATAAATTTTATTAACCCCTAATCTGCCCTCCCTAACATCGCCGCCACCTACCTACAATTAGTAACCCCTAATCTGCCGCCCCCAACATCGCCGCTACTATAGTAAAGTTATTAACCCCTAATCCTAAATCTAACCCTAACACCCCCCTAACGTAAATATAATTTAAATTAATCTAAATAAATTTACTATAATTTACTATAATTAAATGTATTATTCCTATTTAAAACTAAATACTTACCTATAAAATAAACCCTAATATAGCTACAATATAAACATACAATGAGGAGACCGGCTAACCATCCGCCACAAATCCAAAGGAACAGTGAGTAAGATGCAACAAAAGCAGGTTTATTATCATAGGTACAGAAAGTGCTTTTTAAAAACAAAAGGGCATGCAGAAAAAAGCACCATACGGAATGCTCCGTGGGTTACAGTGCAGTAACAACAAACATACGCGTTTCGTGAGGGGCTGCCTCACTTGTTCACTGCTTGAAAATGTGTACTGGTCTGTAAGCCTAAATAGAGAGGTATCATGTTAATTAGACAGGTGTATTACATTGAATACTCTAAGTGTAATGTGTAAACTAATTTTTAACCCCTCATATACATAGGCTGCAATAGACAGTGTCAGTACAGGACAGCAATGTTGTACAATTGTTTTCAGTAAGAAATATATATAAATGCAATTTATAATAAAACGGTTATACTTGTAAGCTTATTTTGTGCATCAAAAATATAAATTTTTTACCACAAAAACAATATGTTAAACAACAAATAAGAAAAATAAAAAAAGACAATAAAAGAATAATCAAAGAAATGAATGAAAGAAGTCTCATTATATACAATGTCAGGATGTAGTATACTATACAAACAAATTAACGTCTGACTCAATATTTAAACCAGAGGGTGTCCTGGTGTTCATATTAAAGATCCACCTGACCTCCTTCTTGCTTAACTGGTATTCCCTGTCCCCCCCTCTCTTGGAGAAGGGGACATGGTCTATTGCCTGAAAAAATGCTAGGGAAGAATCCCCCTGATGGTCAAATTTAAAATGTGAGGCCACTGAGGTGAAAATATCTGGGTCATTTATATCTCTGATATGCTCCAATACTCTGTCCCTTAACCTTCTTTTAGTTTTTCCTAAGTATTGGACCTGGCAGCCTTTACATGTCATGAGATACACTATGTGTGTTGAATTACAATTAAGATTGTACCTAATTGTATATTGTTTCCCTGTGGTATATGATTGAAAAGAATTCCCTTCCGTAATATGGTCACAGGTGATACATCTAGTGCCTCTACATTTAAAACAGCCTGATCTAGAGGGTAACCAAGTACTTCTTTTAGTTTCAGGTAAAAAAGAAGGGGATACATAATTTTGAATGCTCTTTGCCTTTCTGGACACAAATTTCACACCACTGGAGATCACTTTCTCCAGAACAGGATCAGTTTGCAAAATAGGAAGACTTTCTTCTACAATGTCACAGATCTTTCTGTATTCCAAACTGTATGGAGTACTGAAGACCACCTTATTGGGTAAATTAGGAATGCTAGAAGATAATTTGCTTTCCTTCCTATATTGCAAAAGGGACTCATGTGGCATGTTGTCTACAACTTGTCTAGTTTTTAACAATAATTGGTTATTGTATCCCCTGTGTTAGAGTCTACTGCATAGATCCTCGCTCTGCTTTTTATATAGGGTCTCACTAGAGCAAATTCTCTTTGCCCTAATAAATTGGCCCTTAGGGATAGCTTTGAGTACATGTTGAGGATGACAAGATCTATAGTTAAGAATGGTATTACCACTAGTCGGTTTTCTATGTAAATCTGTCACAATTGACCCATTATCGACTGATACTTCGATATCCAAGAACTCAATCTTTGTTGTACTCTGACATCCAACAAAACTCAGGTTAAGATCATTGCAATTTAAATACTCCATGAATTTAGATGCAGACTCCTCATCTCCATCCCACACCAAAAGCAGGTCATCAATATAACGTCCAAAATAAATTATGTGTTCCCTGAAGGGGTTACTATCCGCATAAACGTGGAGCAGCTCCCACCATCCCATATAGAGATTGGCATAGGAGGGGGCGAATTTCGCCCCCATAGCTGTTCCACGTCTCTGCAGATAGTAAGACCCCTCAAACAAAAAATAATTATGAGTTAATAAAAACTCCAAAGTCCAAATTATGAACTGTTTAAGATCCTCTGAAAAACCAGACATTCTGTCCAAAATATTTGAAATTGATGTAAGACCTGCCTGGTGTGGGATGGAGGTGTAAAGTGAAGCCACATCCACTGTAATAAATCTATAAGTAGGTTTCCAATTAATAATTTGTAGGGCATTAAGCACTTGTGTGGAGTCCCTAATATAACTTGTTAGTTGGGCCACTAGGGGTTGTAGAAAGGAATCTATCAACTCAGAAGTGGAGGATCTATGCAGTAGACTCTAACACAGGGGATACAATAACCAATTATTGTTAAAAACTAGACAAGTTGTAGACAACATGCCACGTGAGTCCCTTTTGCAATATAGGAAGGAAAGCAAATTATCTTCTAGCATTCCTAATTTACCCAATAAGGTGGTCTTCAGTACTCCATACAGTTTGGAATACAGAAAGATCTGTGACATTGTAGAAGAAAGTCTTCCTATTTTGCAAACTGATCCTGTTCTGGAGAAAGTGATCTCCAGTGGTGTGAAATTTGTGTCCAGAAAGGCAAAGAGCATTCAAAATTATGTATCCCCTTCTTTTTTACCTGAAACTAAAAGAAGTACTTGGTTACCCTCTAGATCAGGCTGTTTTAAATGTAGAGGCACTAGATGTATCACCTGTGACCATATTACGGAAGGGAATTCTTTTCAATCATATACCACAGGGAAACAATATACAATTAGGTACAATCTTAATTGTAATTCAACACACATAGTGTATCTCATGACATGTAAAGGCTGCCAGGTCCAATACTTAGGAAAAACTAAAAGAAGGTTAAGGGACAGAGTATTGGAGCATATCAGAGATATAAATGACCCAGATATTTTCACCTCAGTGGCCTCACATTTTAAATTTGACCATCAGGGGGATTCTTCCCTAGCATTTTTTCAGGCAATAGACCATGTCCCCTTCTCCAAGAGAGGGGGGGACAGGGAATACCAGTTAAGCAAGAAGGAGGTCAGGTGGATCTTTAATATGAACACCAGGACACCCTCTGGTTTAAATATTGAGTCAGACGTTAATTTGTTTGTATAGTATACTACATCCTGACATTGTATATAATGAGACTTCTTTCATTCATTTCTTTGATTATTCTTTTATTGTCTTTTTTTATTTTTCTTATTTGTTGTTTAACATATTGTTTTTGTGGTAAGAATTTTATATTTTTGATGCACAAAATAAGCTTACAAGTATAACCGTTTTATTATAAATTGCATTTATATATATTTCTTACTGAAAACAATTGTACAACATTGCTGTCCTGTACTGACACTGTCTATTGCAGCCTATGTATATGAGGGGTTAAAAATTAGTTTACACATTACACTTAGAGTATTCAATGTAATACACCTGTCTAATTAACATGATACCTCTCTATTTAGGCTTACAGACCAGTACACATTTTCAAGCAGTGAACAAGTGAGGCAGCCCCTCATGAAACGCGTATGTTTGTTGTTACTGCACTGTAACCCACGGAGCATTCCATATGGTGCTTTTTTCTGCATGCCCTTTTGTTTTTAAAAAGCACTTTCTGTACCTATGATAATAAACCTGCTTTTGTTGCATCTTACTCACTGTTCCTTTGGATTTGTGGCGGATGGTTAGCCGGTCTCCTCATTGTATGTTTCAATTTTTCTGACGTCATTGGACCGAGACGTCTGGATCTGGCTCCTATCGGCATCCGTAGGAATGCGAATGGTGCACACGCTGAAGACACACTGAACAGGATCGCTGAAGAAAGTAGCCCATCATACTGCCAGGGGGTAAGCACCGCTTGCTTTGTTTCTTATAGCTACAATATAACAGCCAATCGGAACAGCCAATAGAAAGCGAGGTCAATCCGATTGGCTGATTGGATCAGCCAATCGGATTGAACTTTAATCTGATTGGCTGATTGAATATGCCAATCAGATTTTTCTTACCTTAATTCCGATTGGCTGATAGAATCCTATCAGCCAATCGGAATTCGAGGGATGTCATCTTGGATGACATCCCTTAAAGGAACCGTCATTCGTCGTTAGTCCGTCGGTTGAAGAGGATGGCTCTGCGTCGGCTCTATGGAAGATGGCTCCGCTCTGCTCCACTCAAGATGAATGAAGATAGAAGACCCCGCTTGGATGAAGACTTCTACCGGATGGAGGACCTCTTCTTGCCCCGCTTGTATGAAGACTTCTACCGGATGGAGGACCTCTTCTTGCCCCGCTTGGATGAAGACTTCTACCGGATGGAGGACCTCTTCTTGCTCCGCTTGGATGAAGAATTTGGCTCGGCTGGGTGAAGACTACTCAAGGTAGGGAGATCTTCAGGGGGTTAGTGTTAGGTTTATTTAAGGGGGGTTTGGGTGGGTTAGAGTAGGGGTATGTGGGTGGTGGGTTTTAATGTTGGGGGGGTTGTATTTTTATTTACAGGTAAAAGAGCTGATTACTTTGGGGCAATGCCCCGCAAAAAGCCCTTTTAAGGGCTGGTAAAAGAGCTGATTACTTTGTAATTTAGTATAGGGTAGGGCATTTTATTATTTTGGGGGGCTTTTTTATTTTATTAGGGGGCTTAGAATAGGTGTAATTAGTTTAAAATTCTTGTAAATTGTTTTTATTTTCTGTAATTTAGTATTTTTTTTCTGTATTATAGATTAGTTTATTTATTAGTATTTTAGTTTAGCTAATTGTAGGTAATTTATTTAATTAATTTATTGATAGTGTATTGTTAGGTGTATTTGTAACTTAGGTTAGGATTTATTTTACAGGTAATTTTGTAATTATTTTAACTAGGTAGCTATTAAATAGTTATTAACTATTTAATAGCTATTGTACCTAGTTAAAATAAATACAAAGTTGCCTGTAAAATAAATATAAATCCTAAAATAGCTACAATGTAACCATTAGTTATATTGTAGCTATATTAGGGTTTATTTTATAGGTAAGTATTTAGTTTTAAATAGGAATAATAAATTTAATTATAGTAAATTTATTTAGATTAATTTAAATTATATTTAAGTTAGGGGGGTGTTAGGGTTAGGGGGTGTTAGGGTTAGGTGGCGGCAACGTTGGGGGGGCAGATTAGGGGGTAATAAAAATAATATAGGTGTCGGCGATGTTAGGGACAGCAGATTAGGGGTTCATAGCTATAATGTAGGTTGCGGCGGTGTCCGGAGTGGCAGATTAGGGGTTAAAAAAGATTTATTATAGGGTTTGACATGTGGGGGGGCCTCGGTTTAGGGGTTCATAAGTAGTTTATGGGTGTTAGTGTACTTTATAGCACAGTAGTTAAGAGCTTTATATTCCCGTGTTAGCCCATAAAGCTCTTAACTACTGACTTTTTTTGACGGTAGGAGTCTTGTCGGTAGAGGCTCTACCGCTCACTTCTTCCAAGACTCGTAATACCAGCGTTAGACAAATACCATAGAAAAGATAGGATATGCAATTGACATAAGGGGATCTGCGGTAGCCTCGAGTCACGGAAAGAAAGTGAGCGGTAGACCCTTTCCTGACTGACTCTAAATACCAGCGGGCGTTAAAAAGCAGCGTTAGGACCCCTTAACGCTGCTTTTGATGGCTAACGCCAAACTCTAAATCTAGACACAGGTGTTTACATACCACCAGTCAGTTGATAGCTAAATATATCTAGTTGGTAACCAACGGTATAACAATAATAACATCATTTACGGCTCTGCACTTTTAGTGGTATTCTTAACAAGCATACTAGTAGTGGATTATACAATAATCATATGACTTTTAGTATAATGATATCAGACCTGATGAACTTAAGATGTTAAAACATTGGGAGCCTTAGTGACATTTATGTGAATGAATACGAGATCACAATATAAACATATAACGTTAATACCAGTGAAACATTGTAATATTCACAAAAGTATACATTACAGGATATTTTGATACTATACAGTGAAACATTGCAATATCCACAAAAGTATACATTACAGGATATTTTTATACTATTACTTTGCTTGTAGATACTGCAGCTCGCAAAGGTGTAATATTATTATAACTCCTCTATAATACATTCAATCACAAGTTGAAGTGTGTGGCTAGACATTCAGAGTGAATTAACATAATGCACCTGATATACTGTAAGTGTTAACGTACAAAGAAGCCAAAAGTGCTAAAGTATTAACAAGTCCTATATAAGTGATACCCATATAAAAACATAGTTATAATGAATCTATAATAATCCATCTGGTATCCAAGGACATTTGGGTGAACTGTTACAGCTGATGGAACATCAGCACTACATATCTCTCTCCAATCCACTCAATCACTACTATTGGATATAGTACTGTGATATCCAGTAACACTAGAAGCAGTATATTTAGGTTTGGATCAAGTGGTATCACATTCATTACCATCAATACACTGTGTGTACAAGTTCCTAAATCCCACTTATTCACATGTTTTATAAATCCCACCTATATACAGTGACCCACCCGTATTACCGTTTAGGTGGCCCTCCAGCTATATTCTTTTTAGATCATACTAATTAAATGCCTAATTGGGGGAACTTTATCTTTCTTTACCCCAATAGGTATTGACAATTATTGTGCAACATATATAACACACACCTATTGCATTATTGATATCTTATCATAATTTACTTATGTTGATTACATCACCTTAATATTTACCATGGCTATCATACCTCAGAGGCCTATTCTTATGATTTAAATATATTAAGGTAATTGATTCATAACTACTCCATCCTAGGTTTTTTAAATTTTCTGTAAACCCTTTTTATAATAAATTTATTAAAAGTTATGTTTTAATTCAGGCAATTTAAATTTCACCTTATAGTCAGGCCTGTGAGTGCTATTTTCTCATTCTTTAGTGGAAATCTCTCTTGTATTTCCACGAATTGCATTAAATATGTGTGTGTGTATGTGGGCAGTGTTTTTAACTTACAAAACCATAGTTTATATCTAACTAGTCCTAAAGCCTGTTCACACGGGCCATTTTTTGCAGTACAGTGGTCCCACCCCTTGCGCTCTCTCCCTCCCCCTCTCTTTTGCTTGCTCTATCTCCCTCCCCCACTCTCTTGCTTTCTCTCTCTCTCCCCCTCTCTTTTGCTCTTTCTTTCCCGCTCTCTTTTGCGCTCTCTCTCTCCCCTCTCTTTTGCTCTCTCTCACTCCCCCTCTATTTTACACTCTCTCTCTCCCCTCTCTTTTGCAATCTCTCTCTCCCCCTCTCTTTTGTGCTCTGTCTCTCCCCCTCTCTTTTGCGCTCTCTCTCCCCCCTCTTTTGTGCTCTCTCCCCCTCTCTATTGCGCTCTCTCCCCCTCTCTCTTTTGCGCTCTCTCTCCGCCCTTTCTTTTGCGCTCTCTCTCCGCCCTTTCTTTTGCGCTCCCTCCCCCCCTCTCTTTTTCTCTCTTCCCCATCTCTTTTGCTCTCTCTCTCTCCCCCCTCTCTTTTGCTCTCTCTCTCTGCATCCCCCTCTTTTGCTCTCTCTCTCCATCCCTCTCTTTTGCTTCCTCCCCCTCTCTATTGCTCTTTCTCTCCAACCCTCTCTATTGCTATCTCTACCACCTCTCATTTGCTCTCTCACCCCCATTTTTGCTCTCTCCCCCCCTCTCTCTCCCCTCTCTCCCCCCCCCCTCTCTCTCCCCCTCTTTCTCCCCCTCTCTCCCCTCCCTCTCTCTCTCCCCTCCTTCTCTCTATCTCCCCCTCTCTCTTTCTCACCCTCTCTCTATCTCCCCCCTCTCTCTCTCCCCCCTTTCTCTCTCCTCTCTCTCTCTCTCCCCCCATCTCTCTCTCCCCCTCTCTTATTTTGCTCTCTCTCCCCCTTTTATTTTGCTCTCTCTCTTCCCCTCTCTTTTGCTCTCTCTCTTTCCCCTTCTTATTTTCTCTCTCCCCCTCTATTTTGCTCTCTCTCCCACCTCTCTTGCTATTTCCCCTCTCTTTTGCTCTCTCGTATCCTATCTTTAGCTCTTTCCCATCTCTTTTGTCCTCTCCCCCTTTTTCTATCTTTCCCCCCCTCTATCTCTTTCCCCTCTACCTCGCGTGTGCGACTGCCTCCACCCCGCCCCTGCCATGCCTTGTCCCACCCCCGTCACATCTGACCATGCCCCGTCATGCCTGGCCACGCCCATGGCCTAAATATGAGTGTAAAAATAAAAGCGCTATTGATTTAACTCAAGTAACGTTAGCACCAAATATTGCTAATATTTTTGCACTCCATTTGTAATTTATCCTTAAATATATATAAATTATATTTTACAAACACAAAAATCAAACAGAAGAATTTGCACATTTAGCACAATTTTAGCTAATATTTTTTTTAGTAACATTACAAATATAAATATTATTGGTTGACTGGCAGGCATTAATTATCAATTGCAATTGTTATATAAAATATAATAATATATCATTTTAATTATTAAAATGTATACTTAATTTAATCAGTTAACAATTCCAACTTATGTGGCTACATTTTTAACTCCTTTGACCTAGCATATAAAACATTAACAGAGGGGCCTTTTAAGATTCTTGAGGATGATGAGACTCTATGGCTATTCTTCTTTAGCCATGCTCTCTTTGTGCAACATGCCATGCCATGCAACACCTCCACCCATTACTCCCCCTTCCCTACTTGCCTGACTCCCATCAAGGTGAGCTCTCCCATCCCTCTCATATCCTATCCACTACTACCATGCTTACTACGCTACTGTCCTACTTAACCTCTCCCCCACTCTATCTCACCCATCTACAACAAAAACAAAACAAATATGAGTTGGTGGAAACAGGGAGCAAACAGATACCATCTAGTGTGATGAAGCAGGTGTAATGGAGGCAGAAATGATAATGTAGGGGTAAGAGGCAAAAGGGTTTGTTTATGTTTGTGTGTGCATGTGCATGTGCATGGCGGGGCGGGTGGTCTGTTGTATATATATATTTATGTGTAGTACATGTAAATATTGAACACAAAAACCTGAATAAAACTTAATGCCATGAAGGTCTGTGAAAGTTTGTATCAATACTATAAAAGTAAACATAATGCTTTGTAAAATTATAATGAAGCCAGCATATTCATGTGTTTAACCAAATTATAAGACAAAATATGTTAATGGAATGGAAATATTGTATATGTAACTCAAGTGCTTTAACTAATTCAAATTATTCTAATAAATTGTAAGGGCATCGAAATTGAAGTAAAAAATCACCAAACTCTAATTGTTTGGAAAGGTCATGGCTGGTTAATTAAATAAATAGAAAAATGGTTAAAACTGCAAAAAATATATAGGACAAAATGGTATAAGGGAAATGGGCAAATAAGCAAACATTTGAACTCATCAACTATACAGTAAAATAAAAATAGTAAACTTAAAGGGTCAGTCCAAATTAAAGTTGCATGATTCAGATATGACATGTCATTTTAAACAACTTTCTGATTTACTTTTATCATCAACTTTGCTTTGATATTCTTAGTTGAAAGCTAAACCTAGGTAGGCCCATGTGCTAATTTAAAAGCCCTTGAAGGCCACCTCTTATCTAAATGCATTTGACAGTTTTTCACAGCTAGAGGGTGTTAGTTCACGTGTACCATATTGATAACATTGTGCTCACACCCGTGGATTTATTTAACATAAATTGCCTGAAATGCAAGTCTGTCAAAAGATCTGAGATAAGGAGAAGCTTAGATACAAGGTAATCACAGAGGTAAAATTATATTAATATAACAGTGTTGGTTATGCATAACTGGGGAATGGGAAATTAAGGTATTATCTATCTTTTTAAACAATAAAAATTTTTTTTTATTTAAATCAAAGTTTTTTATTAAAGGTAATTAGTAATACAACATGTATGACATATACACAGAAATACCATTTCCTCATTACAAAAACAATCTTATATGGAGGATGACTAATACAAAACACTGAAGTAGCTTTTGGGATCATCTATCTATATACAAAAATGTCACACCAGCAAATTACCCAAAAATTGGTTAGTCACACTAATATATAACAATCATAATGAATTATAACAGTCATCCTTTATGCAAATATGGTAATCTGGTTTGATACCTTAGTTTTTTATTATATTTGTTATGATAGCTTTATTGCCTCTTTGTCATAAGATACTGTCTGATATAATGATATTTTAATCTATCCTGCTTAGCATAATAACAACTAGCAAGGGGGGAACATATCTATGATAGCAGGAGGCGGATTAATACCGCCCAATAATTCACCATACTAAGTGAATATAAAAATAAAGATTCATACAAAATATGACCTTCTAGATGTTGCTGATAGGTGCGAGTGTAGAAGAGAAAGTCTTGACTACTAATAATGCTAATATTAGCATAATATGATAAAATTATTCTCATAAAATACAGGAGTGACATACAAAGGAAAATGAGGATTGAGACTGTAGGATAGGAGGAGTATATACATAAATGTTTAGGCAACCTATTTTCAGTTATAGGTGACTTGGTAATAAAGTCAAAGAAGGTGGGTATGGGAAACAAAAGTAAATATAACCAGGCTTAAATAGTATTAGGCTCTCTCTTGAAATATTTGAACTAGTTACAACTCCCACATATTAACACGTCGTGTCTCACTTGCAAAATGTCCAATTAAACATAGGCTTAGAGGTCCCAATGTTATAGAAAATTACACATAACTGCCTACATACCTCTCCTTGTTTGAGTGGATCAGGGATTATACAAGGCGCATTTGTAATACAAGGAAGCCTAGTTTGTGCATTTATGAGCTAGCTGCACCTTAGCATAGAAAAAGGCATAATAGGTGAGGGACACATCTAGATAAATGTAAATATATATTATACATTGTTACCCAATAAATCTTCTGGAGAGTCATGGCTATTTGACCCAGCGTATTAGATAAAAAATATATACATACTAGTTTCAGTAGGAGGTTATGCCTTCCCTGTATTTCAAAGTAATTTATCCCTTTAAACATCGTAACTATGAAGAAAAAACCTTAGTGTGCGCAACCTATGTCAGAACTCTAACTGATATGAATTATAAAAACAATAGATAATATTACATAGAGCAGACTACACATTAGAAATAAACTGTTAACTCGCCCCAGGTGGGGAATACATGCTAACGTAATACCAAGATAAGTTTATCAGGTACCATTGATGTATATAACTTGCTTTTGTCTCTTTAAGTGACCAATTTGTGTTACTCAAACACTTAGAAAATATATGCTTGTTATAGTTCAGTTCTGAGTGCTACAGCGATCGTTCATCCTCCACTAGCCAACTCCAGAGCGATTCATAGCTGTTGAATCCTGGCGTGTAACTAAGACCTTCCAAGCCTGTGGTAAGGCTGCCTCACCCAGCAAGAGAAAAGTACCTTTGCAGAAGTCCGGTGAGCTCCCCCGTCTTAGCACCGTCAAAACAGATCTTTCCATGTGGATGAGGATCACGTGTATTATCCCATATCCAGTCACGGGAGCCGGCCATACCCCCATAACCAGGATCCCCATGCAAGATAATAGACACGGGCCTCACATTGGAGGTCACGTTGGAGGTCACCGCTAAAGCTGAGGTAAGTGGGCTACACTGGGCTGAATCTTCTATGATGGCTTTCAGACTTGCGCAGGTCAAGACCAGATGCAAGGTCTCAGGGCTTGATGTGGATGTATCTGCTTCCTGATGCTTGGAATTATCAACTCCTTCCTCTGCGCGGCCATCTTTAACAACAGCCATGAGGTCCTGAAATCTCTGCTCTGCCTTGGTTTCGAGTTCTGCCAATAGGTTATGTATAGTTACATAGAACTCCTCCATAATGAATCAGCGATAAGTGCACCTGTTTTACCCGGGAGACCGGGGGGGGGGGTTGATAGTAAATATTTTAGGAATGCCTCCAGTATGCTGCGAGGTCGCTCGATAAAAACATATATTCTGCAATGTTGCCGACTGTATGATATTACAATAGATGATCTTTAGCCCGTTTATTGTTAGGAGCCTCTAAATCTGCGACCGATCATGGCCGCTTCTTGTACACGCCCCCCAAACAATAACATTTTTGGTGTTTACTGTCCCAAGGAGGCAATTAAATAAAAATATGTCAAAGATATTTCAAGGAATATAAAACAGTACCCTTTTAGTAAAAAACAAATATGCTAAAGTAAACATAAAAAGAAACAGATTACAAACAACAAATTACTTGTTTTGAAGAAATTCACAGTGTAGCCACTGCCCTCAAGGAGATGAGGGAGCTGACATGTTTGTAAATTATGTTGCATTGTGTTCTTTTCTGAGCATAGACACAAATGATAGTAAACTAGCTCATAATACTCTAGAAGATGTATGACACCAATCTAGATGTGCCTTACTGTAGAGATCCCAACCCCCTTGCAGTGCTGTGACAGCAAGTAATGGGTACTGCACCAATTAAGTTATAAAAAAGAAATACAAGGTAGCATTATTTTAAATGATAAATAGCACATATTGCAATGCTTTATATTAACTCCTTCAGGACAGGGCAATTGTGCAAGATCGGAACAAAGTTCAAAAGTAATATTTTGAAGAAAACAGGAAATCATGTCGCTGCAATCATGTGACTATAACATTGTGATTGGATCCTCGGGGAATGCCTTTGATGCTAGGCACGCCCCCAGTCAGATTTTTCATTTCCTCAAAGCAGGAGGGAGCAGGACGCTGCAAATGTTAGGATATTCCATGGCATTAAAGCCCAGTGGTGTTAGAATGCATGGAACATCATAATGACTTCAAGAAGTTAAGCATAACCAACTGCTTAGTGTTTTTTTATTACAACAATGAAACAGACTGTTTTATATCCCTTTAATGTTCAAACTTCAAAAACAAGAATTTTTAAAGCTTTATTAGACTTTTAAGCAATAGTCAACTCCAAAATTTTTATTGTTTAAAAAGATAGATAATTCCTTCATTGCCCTTTTCCCAACCAACATGGTTATATTAATAAACCTTTAACCTCTGTGATTAACTTGCATCTAAGCCTCTTCTGACAGCCCCCTGATCACATTACTTTTTATTTATTATTTATTGACTTGCATTTTTGCCAATTAGTGCTGTGCTGTACACAACTTCAGAGGCGTGAGCACAATGTTATCTATATGGCCCACAAAAACTCGCAGTCTCCTGCTGTGAAAAGCAAATCAAAAAGCATTGGATAAGAGGCTGTCAGTAGTGGCTTAGAAAGAGGCAAAAATGTAGAGGTTTAAATGTTATAAAGTATATTCATATAACAATGTTGGTTGTGCAAAGCTGAGAATGGGTAGTAAAGGCATTAACTCTCTGTTTAAACAATAACAATGTTGGTGTTGACTGTCCCTTTAAGCATGTTTCATCAAATTATTGGGGAAAAAGTTATAAATCTTGTTACAAGCATCATATATTAGCTGTAATACTAATATATAATAGATAAATTATTGCTTAATGCCTAGGCCTAACCAGTGGCGTCACTAGGGTTGGTGTCACCCGGTGCGGTAAGTCATGGTGTCACCCCCCCCCCAGAAAGCAGACACACACAAAAACACAGGCAAACACACATACAAACACTCAGACACACTTAAAAACATACTCAGATGCACACACAAACACTCGGAAACACACTCAGACACACACACAAAAACACACACACAAAAACACTGAGACACACAAAAACTCAGACACACACATACAAAATATGTAAACTGCACTGCATTAATTAGGAAGCTCATGCCTAGAGCTGCTCCCTGGCTCAGCAGAACATCAAATGAAAGATAAACAGAGCACTCTAAAATAAATCACTGAAGAAAAGGTTTAGGCACGCAAACTATGAAAATTCTGCTCTCTGACTCTGTTCCAAGTCTGTCAGTGCACAGCCCTGGGCCGCATGTCACTGAGCAGTGAGCACAGATAGGCAGGCAGGTTTAGGCTAGCAGGGCAACTTTGCAAGCCCCACGGCACACCCACAACATTCATAGTGAAATTGGGCAGGGGAGGAGCAAAGTACAAACAAGCAAAAGCAGCCGGGAAAACTATTTGTTGAAATTGCAGCACTGGCTCAAGGGGCAAAAAAATTGTGTGTCTACAACTTCCCCAGTCCCACTAATGTTCACAAATGCCAGCCTCTAATAAAATAATCTATGCATCTCAACATTGTATTTTTTTGAATTTCAATAAAATTTAAAAAAAAAAAAAAAAAAAAATTTTTTTTTTTTTTTTTTTTTTTTTGGTGTCACCCCCTGGAGGGTGTCACCCGGGTGCGGCCCGCCCCCCCCGCCCCCCCCTAGTGACGCCACTGGGCCTAACTTAGAACTTTCAAAGTTTATTCAGGGTAATCTTAATTAACAGCCACCATGAGCTCCATGTACGAAGCAGCGAAAGCTACTCCGGAGCCTTTGCGGGGCAGGTTCGCATATGCGAGCCTGCTTCCCACAATGTAAGAAGCAGCGGTCATAAGACCGCTGCTTCCTACAGCCTACGCCACCTCTTAGGTGGCGAAGCAAAATCACAGAGAGCACGCTCACTCTCGGTGATTGACAGCCCCTTCAGTCGCATGATTGGTCACGCGATTGAAGGGGCGGGCATTACACACTCCGATGAGTGTGTAATGGTACATACGTGTATAGCGGAGGCGGGCGGACAGCTTCGCGATTTAAGAAGCTGTCCGCCCGCCTCTTAGTACATGGCGCCCCATGTCTTAAAGATTGTATACACAAAACTCTTGAGAAGTATTTAATTATTTTGATATCTATATCCTTCACTTTCTATTTAGAGCATGGCCTCTTACATATACCAACAACTTGTATTTGTATTTGAGCATTTCTGTAATATGTCTAATTTCGCATCTTTCCACAAAGTGATGCCTATAAGGATCTTTAATACTGTGATCCAGAGGTGTTTGCTTTGTTAGAGAAATAAAAAAGGTTAGAAAAATAGTGCAAAGTTTGAAGAGGAATCAATAGCGAGCATGACAATTGGTATAAACAGATGATTAATATCACATTGACAAATTACTTGAAATCACTGTGATTAAAATTAATCAGGTTTAAATTAAGTGACATTTGTTGAACAATATGTCATGTCTTTCCTATATGTTCTCAGGCCTGACTTATAGACGTTATCCTTTGTCTAACATATCTATTACATTATTCCTGCAATTATAGTGCACCTACTCTACAGAATTGATTTTACTTTCATGTTTACAGCAAAAACATATATTTATCTCAGTGGCAATAAACACGTTTAAGACAACTAATTAAAACTAAAAGTATGTATTTAATTTTTTTTTGATCTTATCTTCATCTTAATATCAGAGAAAATGTAGGCTCCTGGAGAGAAACAGAATTAATACAGCATTAAAATATCTGCATAATCTGTTACATTAAAATTTAACAGGTTTCTTTGTAAATTATATGTATCTTTTTTTCATCACTAGTGTAATTAATAATATATTTTTTTATATTTACAATTCTGTTAAATTTAAAAGCCAATTATAAAATTGCATACCTAAAATATTGTATTTTTTACATTGTATAATATGTTTGCTGCTTGTAAGAATTTTAGACAGTAAGAAAGATTAATGTTAAATCTGATAAATATTAAAAAAACATGCAAATTAATCTTGTTCTGTCTGCTGATGTCAGTATTTTATTAATAAAATTATATAAATAGATGGATTCATGGACATAATTTCGCTTCTATTTAATCGAAATTAACTTTTTGAAATGTTCATATGCCTTGTACTTTAATTAGAGTGATATTTAGAAAAAAACATTAAATCTTTGATGTTATGACATATATCATATTTTAATATATAACTAAAGAGGAGTTGGTACATTTGAGTTTCTAATGACCATGGACCATCCTTTATATCATTTGATCACTGCATATAAATATAATTACCCTAAAACACTAACAAGAGTATAAGAAAATGTCCTGGCTTGATATATCAAATATTAAAATAAATATAATATTATTTAAAAACGTTAACATATCTTCTAAATGCGCTTAATGAATACAAATACTGATTGAACTTCTATCTTCGACTTTAATTTTATCAATCGGTACTCTATTATAGATGTTCTTTTTTCCCTGTCTATTACTAATAAAGTACTTCACAACTCACCTTGAAATAGTCACAAGAAAAGATGACTGAAAGTGTGGATGCACAAGTGTGATGAGGCATACATAATTTATAGAATACAAGTTGTGACATTTTGAATGTGCAGTTTGAGACATTACATGAATAAATATATATATATATATATATAGATATATATATATATATATATATATATATATATATATATATATATATATATATATATATATATATATATATACACATACATACAGTTTAAAAAAAATTAAGATTTTATATGTGTGAGTTTATTTTATCACGTTCCTGCTTTAGCTTTTTTGTAATGATGTCAATAAAATTATCTTTTCTTTTCAATTACACAAAAATATTTTGGGGAATTTTTTTTTTTTTTTAGATAATCTTGCATACTACAAATATTATTTACTTCGACATTATTTTATTTGTAACCATTTAGGTCACATATGCATGTTTAATCTTTCTGATTTCAGTAACTATTTCTCATCATTTTCAGTAAGTTTAACTAGTATGCTAATAACGCTAACATAGTTTATTGATTTATTTAGAACGAATGCAAGATGCTAGAGATAATTATTAAAATCACTTGCACTAAATGCCGATAAAAGTCTTTTGGCTAGATTATGAGTTTTGCGTTAAGAGTAAAAAAGCAGCGTTAAGGCTCATAAAGCTGCTATTTCACTACCGCTGCTATTACGATTCTTGTAGGTACAGCTGTCCTGCACACTTTTTTGGCCATACCGCAAATTAACTTACGCAATTTTTATAAAGTCTTTTTTCAATGGGACTTCCATTGCGCCGGTATTACAAGCTTTTTTTTTAGGCTAAAAAGTGAGCGGTACAGCCTATCCTGCAAGATTTGTAACGCATTCTAAAGTCAGTAGTTATGAGTTTTACACTACAAAGCCGTAGCGTAAAACTCATAACTAAAGTGCTGTACACTAACACCCATAAACTACCTATTAACCCCTAAACCAAGGCCCTCCTGCATCACAAACACTAAAATAAAATTATTAACCCTTAATCTGCCACTCCCGACATCGCCACCACTAGAATAAACATATTAACCCCTAAACCGCTGCACTCCCGCCTCGCAAACACTAGTTAAAAATTATTAACCCCTAATCTGCCACCCCTAACATTGCCGCCACCTATCTACATTTATTAACCCCTAATCTGGCGCCTCCAACATTGCCACCACTATATTAAATTTATTAACCGCTAAACCTAAGTCTAACCCTAACCCTAACACCCCCCAACTTAAATATAATTAAAATAAATCTAACTAAATACTGCAACTGACTCTGCTATTAGCAAATGACTGGTATATTCGGCAACAATTGTCACATTTTATATCTTGCAACCCACAGAAACTTAAACTACATAGATCCCTTACTGTGTTTGAAAATATCTGTCACTCTCAATCCCCTACCAGAAGAGGTCTATCATTGTTGTATCACTTGTTAATCGACCATCACTCTAGATCACTGCGAGCCTATTGCAAGATATGGGAATCTGAGCTACAGAGAGAGATTTCACCAAAAGAATGGGAATTTTTTTTTATAAATATGGGAAAGACCTCCCCTTTGAAAAACAATACTGAAATGAATGTGAAATTGCTGTGTAGATGGTACCTAACTCCGCCTAGGCTTTCAAAAATATACACTAATGTTGACAATATACGCTGGAGGGGTTATGGTGAGGTAGGATCAATGGCCCACATTTGGTGGAACTGCCCATATATTAGGCAGTTCTGGGTGGAAATTAGCAGAGAAATAGAAAAATTTATATCCTTTAAGATGGAGATAGATCCGTTGATTTTTCTTTTTAATTATCCCCCTAAACTGAAATGTAAACTGAGATTAAAATTAGTGAGCGTAATGATAAATGGAGCTAAACAGCTAAACAGCTGATACGATTATGGAAAAAACAGCATAACTGAATGGAAAGATCACATTACACAATTATTGATTCTAAAGAGATATCACTATGCTCAATCCCAACAACTAGACTTCTATGGCAATATGAGATTCATATGGGAGGACTATTTGGCGTCATAACAAACAAATGTTCTATATTCTCAATGATAGATACGAATTGTATTATAATTGCAAAGTCCAGTTTGTACTTATTGCTTCATGTAATGTTTTTCCTTTGGGCGGTATTGTTTTCTCGCTGACTGTTCTGTATTATTCTTTTAACAATAAAGGAAATAAAATAAAAAAAATAAAAAAATAAATAATAAAAAAATAAAAATCTAACTAAAAATTCCTATCATTAACTAAATAATTCCTATTTAAAACTAAATACTTACCTGTAAAATAAACCCTAAGCTAGTTACAATATAACTAATAGTTACATTGTAGTTAGCAAAGGGTTTATTTTTATTTTACAGGCAAGTTTGTATTTATTTTAACTAGGTAGAATAGTTACTAAATAGTTATTAACTATTTACTTCTGTAAAGATGAGATAAAAACAAACACAGAGGCGCCACATGTGTAGGTCAATAAAACCAAAAAGATCCAATTAGCGACAGAATAAGGGTACTCACAAGCAGGGCGGCACTCACTTGTGCCGACAGAGGCAGGCTGGTATTTGCAGCAAACCAGCTGGCTGTGTGGCAGATCTGTACCGAATGTGGTCAGCGCTGGAGTTTGCTGGTAGTATTGCCTCTATCCGGTGTCCCAGAGTGTTGTTGCTCCTCAGCTGGAGTTGCACTGGAGCGGAAGGGGGGGGAGAGAGGGAGGCTCAGCTGCCCTATGGTTACTGATATGGAGACTACCACAACAACACCAGATACTTTTAACCTTTGGTTACGAGATACAATTGCAGCAGCCCTTTCTGGCAACTATGAGGTTAATTGCTCTCGAACTTCTAGCTATCAGGCAGTAGGTGACATGGGAGGGGCTTGTTGCAGGCAGCAACAAGCCCCTCCCATGTCACCTAGCTAGCGCCTCCTATAGAAGCACTGTGATCCTCACATCACTGCTACTTCTTTATCTATTAACTATTTACTAACTACATAGCTAAAATAAATACAAATTTACCTATAAAATAAAACCTAGCCTGTATTACAGTAACACCTAACCTTACACTACAATTAAATCAATTACCTAAATTAAATACAATTACCTAAATTAAATAAAAAATACCTAAATAACAAAAAAAACAAAACACTAAATTACACAAAATAAAAAACAAATTAAAAGATATTTAAACTAATTACACCTAATCTAATCGCCCTATCAAAATAAAAAAGCCCCCCCCCAAATAAAAAAGAAACCTAGCCTAAACTAAACTACCAATAGCCCTTAAAAGGACCTGATCCAATCAGCCAATAGTATTGAGCTTGCATTATATTGGCTGTTCCAATCAGCCAATAGAATGTGAGCTCAATCCTATTGGCTGATTGGATCAGCCAATAGGATTGAAGTTTAATCCTATTGGCTGATTGCATCAGCCAATAGGATTTTTTCAACCTTAATTCTATCAGCCTTAGAATTCTATCAGCCAATCAGATTTCAAGGGGCGCCATCATGGATGACATCACTTAAAGGAACATTCATTAGAAGAAAGAATTTGTTGGAAGAGGATGCTCCACGCCTGATAGATGAAGATAAAATATGCCGTCTGGATGAAGACTTCTGCCAGTCCGGGGGACGACTTCTCCCGGCTTGGATGAAGACTTCTCCCAACTTCGTTGAGGACTTCTTATCGCTTCTTTGAGGACTTCTCCCGACTTCGTTGAGGATGGATGTCGTCTCTTCAAAACTGTAAGTGGATCTTCAGGGTTTTTTTAAGGGTTTATTGGGTGGCTTTTATTTTTAGGTTAGGGTTTGGGCCACAATAGAGCTAATTGCCCTTTTAAGGGCAATTCCCATACAAATGCCCTTTTCAGGGCAATGGGGAGCTTAGGTTTTTTTAGTTAGGGTTTTATTTGGGGGGTTGGTTGGGTGGTGGGTTTTACTGTTGGGGGGTTGTTTGTATTTTTTTTCAGGTAAAAGAGCTGATTTCTTTAGGG
This sequence comes from Bombina bombina, assembly GCF_027579735.1. Classification (NCBI taxonomy): domain Eukaryota; kingdom Metazoa; phylum Chordata; class Amphibia; order Anura; family Bombinatoridae; genus Bombina; species Bombina bombina. The sequence goes on along the minus strand of NC_069500.1, from coordinate 1,052,168,353 downwards.
CAATGCCCTGCAAAAGGCCATTTTAAGGGCTATTGGTAGTTTACTTTAGGCTAGGGTTTTGTTTTATTTTGGGGGGGCTTTTTATTTTTATATGGCTATTAGATTAGGTGTAATTAGTTTAAATATCTTGTAATTTGTTTTTTATTTTCTGTAATTTAGTGGGGTTTTTTTGTAATTTTGGTATTTGTATTTAATTTAGTTAATTGTATTTAATTTAGTTAATTGATTTAATTGTAGTGTAAGGTTAGGTGTTAGTGTAAGACAGGTTAGGTTTTATTTTACAGGTACATTTGTATTTATTTTAGCTAGGGAGTTAGTAACTATTCTGCCTAGTGAAAATAAATACAAACTTGCCTGTAAAATAAAAATAAACCCTAAGCTAGCTACAATGTAACTATTAGTTATATTGTAACTAGCTTAGGGTTTATTTTATAGGTAAGTATTTAGTTTTAAATAGGAATAATTTAGTTAATGATAGTAATTTTTATTTAGATTTATTTTAATTATATTTAAGTTAGGGGGTGTTAGGGTTAGGATTAGACTTAGGTTTAGGGGTTAATAAATTTAGTATAGTGGCGGCAATATTGGGGCGGCAGATTAGGGGTTAATAAATGTAGGTAGGTGGCGGCAATGTTAGGGGCGGCAGATTAAGGGTTAATGATAATTAACTAGTGTTTGCGATGCAGGAGTATGGCGGCTTAGGGGTTAATATGTTTATTATAGTGGTGGCGATGTTGGGGGCAGTAGATTAGGGGTTAATAAGTCTAGGTAGGTTGCGGCGACATTGGGGGCGGGAGATTAGGGGTTAAAAAATATAATGTAGGTGTCGGCGACGTTGGGGCAGCAGATTAGGGGTTAATACATATAATGTAGGTGTTGGCAATGTCCAGAGCGGCAGATTAGGGGTTAATAAATATAATGTAGGTGTCGGCGATGTTGGGGCAGCAGATTAGGGGTTAATACATATAATGTAGGTGTTGGCAATGTCCAGAGCGGCAGATTAGGGGTTAATAAATATAATGTAGGTGTCCGCGATGTCGGGTGCAGCAGATTAGGGGTTAATAAGTGTAAGATTAGGGGTGTTTAGACTCGGGTTCATGTTAGGGTGTTAGGTGTAAACATAAAATGTGTTTCCCCATAGGGATCAATGGGGCTTCGTTACTGGGCTTCACGCTGCTTTATTGCAGGTGTTAGGCTTTTTTTCAGCCTGCTCTCCCCATTGATGTCTATGGGGAAATCGTGCACGTACAACCAGCTCACCGTTGACTTAAGCAGCGCTGGTATTGGAGTGCGGTATGGAGCTCAATTTTGCTCTACGCTCACTCCTTGTCTTTTAACGCCGGGTTTAGGAAAACCTGTAATACCAGCGCTGTAGGTAAGTGAGCGGTGACAATAACGTGCAAGATAGCAACGCACCCTTTATAACACAAAACTCGTAATCTAGCCATTTATTAGCAATGATATAGCACAGATCAGATAAATTACCCCAAGACAAAAAGCAGCATACTTATGAAATATATATGCCAATGTCTCATAAAGTCTAGCAAAAACCTTCCACAATTGCAATTCCTTATCCCCATTCCCTTTTTAGGGAATTCTCTATGGGAAGCCTCTGCTTGCATTGATGAGGAGGAAAATTTTCCCAGCTAGGAAACTTGTCCAGGAAGCCACAGTCTTATAACGGCTGCTTCTAAAGGGACAGTTAAGTGAAAATTAAATGTTCAGAACATGCAATTCCAAACAACTTTTCAATTTACTTCTATCATCAAATTTGCTTTATTCTTTTGGAATCCTTTGTTGAATAATTAAACCTTGGTAGGCTGATAGGAGCTTGTGGGTGTGCATGTGTCTTTAGCACTCTATGGCAGCAGTGTTTGCAACTATGTATACCATTGGTATAAAACTGTTGAAAACAATGCTGTTGAATGGCTAAAGACCCATGCACATCCCTGAGCTCACCTAAGATTATTCTTTAACAGACGATAACAAGAGACCTAAGAAAAATGTATAACAGTAGTAAATTGGGAATGTCTTTAAAATGTCCTGCTCTGTGCAGTCCATATAAGTTTTATTTTGGCTTAACTGTCCCTTTAATTTGTGTTTACCAGCCTGCACTGTGAGGGTTAAAAGCACATACTGTACACTATTTGGCCAATATATGTTGACACCTGACCATCACATCTATATGAGTTTGTTGGACATCCCACTCCAAAACTTGGATATTAATATGGAGTTGGTACTTCTTCCGGGAAGGCTTTCCACAAGATTATGGAATGTTTCTATTGGAATTTGTGCCCATTCAGCCAAAAGAGTATTTGGGACATTAGGCACTAATGTTGAATGCGATCAGTGTTTTTAATTCCTTCCAATGTGGTTCATGAATGGGATGGAGGTCATAGCTCTGTGCAGACCACTCAAGTTCATCCACACCAAACTCATCAACCCATGTTTTCATAGATCTACATGTATGCATAGGGGCTCAGTTATGCTGTAATAGGGAAGAGTGTACCCCAAACTGTTGCCACAAAGATGAAAGTACCCAATTGGCTATAATGTTTTTCTATACTGTAGAATTAAGATGACTCTTTATTACTGGAACTAAGGCCAAACACAAAAACAACCAGATTCAGAAGTTCAGCTAGGGGGACTTTTAAAGACCCAGCATATGTAATTAGCATTACTGAGTGCTTTGTCTGTGTAAATTATATTTTTCCTACATTTCTTGATTGTTAGAACATTGTTAATCAATGTTTGTTTATTTCCCTACACAGGATTTCATGCCACAGTCTACAGCATGCAGCAATACAAAAGCATAGAAAAAAGTTTAACTTTTTTTTTCATACTATGAACCTCAAAATGTTAAGTTCAAAATGTTAAGTTCAGCCCATATAAAAGGCAAGTATTTACAGACAGCATGTAAATGCTATTTAAATAAGTCATTTGTGTGATAAAAAGCTTTAACTTTTAAACAATAGTCTCAAATAAATTGTGCACGTGATTTTTTTTAGACATACTCTTTGAGTTCAAAGATACAGTGCATAAGCAGGCTGTCACATACATGCACATATTGTCCTTAAGCCATCTGATTATTTAATGATAGAACCTTGGTTCAGCAAAGGAGAGAAATATGTAAAATAGAGTTTGAAATGTTAGAGCTTAATAACACACATACAACTGCAAACATAAAGGGCCAGATTACAATGTGAGTTAAATAGCTTTTTCTAGCCTCAAAGTAAAAATTAATTGCGGCCGGCTCAGTGTGTGTACTACAAGTTGAAATTAAAAAGAGTCGGATGTATACTAATTTCAGGATTTTGGATACTTCAAAATGCCACAACACCGTGTTAGATCAAATGCACTAAACCTGAAGTGAGTTATGAATACTTTACATTACAATTTTCTTTACATAGAAGCAATTTTTCTTTTTCTTTTTATATATTTTTTTTTTGCAAAATATTTATCTATACCTATATATCTATATGAATATATACAGAAATATATATACAATATATAGAGATATATATTGTATATACAGATATAGACATATCTATTTAAAAGTAACATATTTGAATAACATTGGAAAGTCAAGTATTGCATTCAAAAGGCATTAAAACACATTAAAACTGAATAAAAATGATATTGCATGTTTAAAGGCATTTGAATGGGAAGGACTTAAAAGTGTGTATATACAGTATGTATACATCTTGTATGTTTGTGTTTATAAATACACATGTATATACTTCTATAGACATACACACACACATACAACTGTATATTCCATTTAACCTTTTTAAAAGTGTTTTATTAATATTAATGATATATTTTTATAAAAAAGCGTGTGTGTGTGTATATACAGTATATATACAGTATATATACAGTATATATACAGTATATATATATATATATATATATATATATATATATATATATATATATATATATATATATATATATATATAATATTAATTAACGGGGCAGGGAGAAGGTATAGTCCTATTTTTTAATCTCTACAACAAATGGTTATTTATAAAATGATTCACCTTATTCAAATGATTGTTGGTGCAGAATATTAAAAGTGGTGTAAGATTTAGGAGCGCACTAAAGAAAGGCTAAGGCAGGGAAAATATGTGAAATGTATATACTCTATAACGTATGTCAAGTGTGTATCCAAAATACACAATGAGTTTATTCCAAAACCAAAAATGTATTTAACAAAACATAATAATATAAAAATGTTACAGTGTTTAACATGGATCCATGTAACTCAATGAGCTCAAAGGTAAAAACAATTTATAGTAAAAACAAAAAACAATACAAACAATGCAAATGGTTCCTGAAATTGTGGCGTGGACCATGATAATGGTATTAGTCTATTAGTCCAAAGTGTATGATAAATCCAAGTCCAGTCGTAAAAGTGATGGTGTGCCAAAAATAAGTTAATGTGCAAAAAAGGCGATCTGTGCAATGGTGCACACAAATAGTAAAGGGCAAATACCCTCAAAATTTTTTAAAAAAAAAAAGGAAAATAAAAACACATTAAAAAACTGGTGAATAAAAAGTGAAAAAATGGAAAAATGGGGTAAAAATTGATAAAAAGTGGGATGGAAAACAATAAAAATATTAAATAAAAGATAAAAATAAAAATAGTGTTATGTTATAATTCCGTTGAAGATTCCATTAGAAGATATAAGTGAAGGAAAATCCTATTTGGGAGAATGATGATTGTCCAAGAAGATCCTCCTATGTGTAGTGCTTTAAGACCTAAAATCAAAAACATACAATAGTGCAATAATGCTAAGGACTATTTTTGAATAAAAGAAATAGGCTTACCATATACTGTCAACATGTTTCGGCCCTATCATAGGCCTTTATTAAGAGTCTTATATGTATATATATATATATATATATATATATATATATATATATGTGTGTGTGTAACACTTTATTTTACTGTGTTTGTGATGTCTTTTGTGCAACCTTTTTTAGGGTTCAAGTCTAAAGTCACGCTAGTTATTCTAGTGCAATTTTGGCTTGTGCTCGAGCACAACCCATAACTTTCAACTTGTAATACCAGCACAAATTAGCGTGATCATGATATCTATTGAGAGTATAGATTGCGCTTGAAGGAAGTTAGTCATGCTAACCCTTTTCTGGTTAACACGCTTTACCACAGACATTTAATATCAAAGTTGCGCGCTAATGGTAGCACGGTCCAATAACATTAGTTATTGCACGTGTTATCTTTAGCATGCCCCTTTTAATCTGGCACAAAACATTTAATGAACAGTGTCTAGTATTTACTACTATACAAATAATAAAGTATGAAAATTAGTACAATGTTTTTGGACCTTTGATATTAAAGGGACGCTAAACCCACATTTTTTTCTTTAATAATTCAGATAGAGCATGCAATTTTAAGCAACTTTTTGGTTATTTGAAGAGCGTCAACAGATTCTGCAGAGCTCTCTTGCTGTCTTTATTTAAAAAGCAGGAATTTAAAACTTAAAGGGACAGTCTAGACCCAATATTTATTCTCTACTACTTATTGTTACATACCAAACAAGTATCTTGCAATGGTTTCAACATTTATAAGCTTCTAAGTAGTACATGAAACTTTTAAATAATCATCGTTTGTTAGCAACTGAAAATGGCCACCAAGCTCCACCCACTGCTTTCTTCTTCTCTAACTAGCCCTTGTCTTGTGTGACAGTTTAGCAGTGCACGTTTACCATTTTTCAGTTAGCTATTTCAAATTGTACATGTTCAGTTTTTTTTGCCTCAGCTAGAAATGCAGGGGACATTTATTGTAGGCGGACCGGCATCAGTTCTATTATAGTTGATAGTTATTGTGGCTGTCTAGTGGCAGCTCTGTTTGCTTTTTACTTGTGAATTTTTTCTACTGTAAGTGATTATCATATAAATAATCTTTATATTCTTGTGGTAATTTTTTTTTATTTTCTTCAATTATAAAATCTAAGGACGCTTAAATCCTCATTACTTATGGATTTTATTTAAAAAAAATGTTTTTCCTGATTTCCCTATCTCTGCACGCAGACACAGCTATGCACCTCCCCCTCATTTCATGTATAGTTGTGCCAGCAGTAGCAATTTGATTGTGCTCAGTGCTCATGGCTATCTATTACATGAAGGGTGCTGCAGTGCTGTGAGCCTGTGGCTACTGTCCATTGGTAATATGTTGCTTGTTTTTCTGTAGTTACAACTCATGATCACTCCTTTTAGTTTTGTGAGAGGAGAATAAGCCAGAGCTTGTCATTTAGACTAGGAGGTGTACTAAGCTCACTTATCAGCTAGTCTGTGTTGTTTTTGTGTGCAGGTAATTTATCCCTTTGTATGTCATTTGCAAACCTTAGTTTCAGGACCACAAACTATCCTTACGACTAAATACTGTAGATTTGTAAATGTCATTTGCAATTTATCTTGCTTATTAATTAGTGTGTGTGTATATATATATATATATATATATATATATATATATATATATATATATATATATATATATATATATATATATATATATATATATACATATACATATACACACAAAACAGTCAGAAGCTTCCTTAGATCCTTACTTTACAAAAATATGAAACTCCAGTCCCCCTCCTCATCTCTATCTTTCTGGCTGTTATGCAATCCTTCTGCCCAGTGGAGAACTTGCAATTTTTGGCTCAGGGTGCAATTATAATCCAGTGGCCTAGCCCCCCAGGTACAGCACTTTTAAACTAGTAGAACTAGTAGTAGTAGGAATATTTTTCTAGCTATAAGTGCAAGTAATAGCTTAGATCACATACATCCTGTTGCATCTGTATTCATACACCTGTAGAACTATTTATATAAAATATACATCCAAATGAGATGTCAGTTTACCTAAATGCCCAAATCAAAGATCAGGTCAGATACACAGCTATTTCATGCCAGTGATATGTACAAAATAATACTTCTGAACAGACAAATGGACTTAGCAGCCCCCTTTGATGCTGTTAAATGCCTTAATAAAAACTCATATTCAATGTCTGATGCTTGCAGACCACTTTATGCCGGCTCTGTAATAAGACCTGATACCATATACATAGTCTCTTTGAGGTCCCATCATGCAAGCTATATACCCAAATTAGAGCCCAGAGCACACACATAACACTTGGATATTCTTCACAGAATGGCCATACAGCTAGGTCAATCAAAGTGTGGATAGAGGACCACCAGAATAAGACCCTGTCACGGCCAGCCCAATCTCCAGACCTGAACCACATCAAAAGGAAAATGGATGGTCACAAGCCATCAAACAAAGCTGAGCTGCTTGTAGTTTTGCGCCAGGAGTAACATAAAGCAACCACAGCAATGTAAAAGACAGGTGGAGAGCAAGCCAAGACACATGAAAGCTGTGACTGATAATCAGGGTTATTCCACCAAATACTGATTTCTGAACTTTTTAAAGTGAAGGTAAACTTTGATGAATGAGAGCCCGTTTTTTAAAAATACTATTAAAAACAGGGGCACTTTCATTCATCAAAGTTTACAAAGCAGCCGTTTTGATTAAAAACTTACCTCTCTTCTTTGCACAGCCAGAGCAGCTTCCTCCACCCGGAGATCCTCTGTTCACACGTCATCAATGACTAATCCAGCTTCCTCCAATCACGGCTTTCCCCCCAGGGTAGTCATTGCCTGAGGCCATGCCGTGATTGGAGGAAGCTGGATTAGTCATTGATGACGTGTGAAGAGAGTATTTCAGGGTGGGGAAAGCTGCTCTGGCTGTGCAAAGAAGAGAGGTAAGATTTTAATCAAAACGGCTGCTTTGTAAACTTTGATGAATGAAAGTGCCCCTGTTTTTAATAGTATTTAAAAAAAACGGGCTTTCATTCATCAAAGTTTGCCTTCACTTTAAAACATTTGTATTGTGTTGTTTAAAAATTTAACTTGTTTTCATTGCAATATGAATATGAAGGTCTTAAAACACTACATAATTTTGTTATTTTGACCAGTTGTCATTTGCTGCAAATAAATCCTCTATGACAATAATTTTGTTTGGATATTTGGGAAAAATGTTGTCAGTAGTTTATATAATAAAACAAAAATGTTAATTTGAGTCAAACGCATACCTATAAATAATAAAACCAGAGAAACTGATCATTTTGCAATTGTCTCTTATTTTTTTGAAGATATATATATATATATATATATATATATATATATATATATATATATATATATATATATATATATATACACACACACACACACACATACATTAGTATATAATAATTATAAAATAAACATAAAAATGCATTATTTGGAAGCATATGCAAGAACAATTAATAGATTAGAAAAAAGAAAACAATGTGTAAGTGGTTGAAACAACTGCAGTAATAAATCCTGTAGCATATACACTTACACACACACACAGATAGATACACTTTCATGCACACATTGGAGGCACTCAGTATCAGTAGGATAAATTCAGGATAGGAGAATGTAACGTATAAGAAAAAGTTGCTTTACTCTGGGAAAATTGCAAGGTTCCACAAGCTATGGCTACAAAAACTATGACATTTTTTTAAAGGCAGACTTTAGTGTTGCATCACTGGGATAAATAATATCTACACTGATAAGGTAAATATAGAAAGGAAGTCACAACTGTAAAGACAATACATGCAGTTTGAAGTGCAAGACACAACATAAAATATTAACAGCATATGGATATGTAAAACCAGTATACATCTACCATCTAATATACTGTCAGCCCTTTCATTTTAATTCCCCCCTCCTCCACCTCCCTTTCCAGGCTGTCCTCCTCAGTTCTAAAAGCTCCTGTTTCCCACCATAACATGTCTGCATAGAGAAACTGATTCAGAAGCTTATCTGTAGGTTGGTGATTTATTATTTAAAGTGACAGTCTACACCTTAGGATAAGTTTTACTTACCTGTTAAATCATAATAAAACTGTCCTGCACTGGGTGCATTGTACATCTGATTGAAAGCATTAGCTGTAATTTTTTTAAAAAGTTTAGTTTGATAGAAGCCTTAAATGGCAGCCAAGCTCCTCCCACCAGTTCTTTCTTGTCCAGTTTGCATTTATCATGGGTGGCAGTTTATTCGGGACACTGAACCCAAAAATGTTCTTTTGTGATTCAGATAGAGCATGCAATTTTAAGCAACTTTCTAATTTACTCCTATTATCAATTTTTCTTCAATCTCTTGGTATCTTTATGCAAAAAGCAAGAATGTAAGTTTAGATGCCGACCCATTTTTGGTGAACAACCTGGGTTGTCCTTGCTGATTGGACTGCACAAATAAACAAGTACTGTCCATGGTCTGAACCAAAAATTTGCTGGCTCCTTAGCTTAGATGCCTTCTTTTTCAAATAAAGATAGCAAAAGAACGAAGAAAATTTGATAATAGGAGTAAATTAGAAAGTTGCTTAAAATTGCATGCTCTATCTGAATCACAAAATAAAAAAAATTGTGTTTAGTGTCCCTTTAAGCAAATAAAAATTAAAATACATGGAGTCTAACTTCCCCTCATTATCAAGTGCAAAGGAACATCTATATCAAAAATAGGATCTCACTAAAGATATTGTGATAAAAGCAATGATTGCGATAAAAGCAGCATATGGCAACTGAGTATCTCTTTTTCATACAAAACTGTTTTGCATGATTCAGATTGATACAAATTAGAAACCAGTGACTTCAACAATTGAGTTTTAATTTAGGAATTCTTGCCTGATGGTTATTAATCATATGCTGTTAAACACATATATTTTTGTAACTTGTCTTTTGCACAGGGATCACTATTGTAAGTTCTGGTGGTTTATTTGCCCTAATTACAGAGTGAATATTTGTTGCGTTGTAATACTAGGGGAAGAGAGACTACTTAAAATGGGGTTGCTGGGTAAAGTTGACTTATTTGTTTTCTTCTCTTTGACTATATATATATATATATATATATATATATATATATGTGCAGCAGTATTTTTCAAGAGCAATAATCAACTTTCAAAAGCGTTATATAATAATTTAAAATATGTAATTTTTATATATCTCTTGAAAGTTTAATATCACTCATGAAAAAGTTGTAAGAAAGAGATGTAAGCACTGGAATATATAACGAGGTTAGGAGCTCAGCACTCAGTTTATGGAAATAGATACTTTTTTTTTTCTCTCCAAACATACTGTGAGCAGGTTTTTATTACTCCTGCTTTGTGTGTGTGTGTATTTTTTAAATGCCTGATGTATGTTCTTCCCCTTGAGAGTCTCAACTTGACAAGACATACAGAGGTGGCTCTAGAGTTAGTGAGCCATAGACAAACAGAATCATACACTGTATGCACATGCACCCTGCTCACTGCATGTACACATGCACACCCTACATGCTGATAAACGCACACACTACAGGCACCCTGCTAGCTGACACACACAGCCAGCTCACTGACACACATACTACAGGCACACACCCTGCTCACTGACACACATACTACAGGCACACACACCCTGCTCCATACTACAGGCACACACTCTGCTCACTGGCATGCATACTACAGGCACTGACACACACAAACTACAGGCACACACACCCTGCTCACTGACACACGCACGCTACAGGCACACACACCCTGCTCACTGACACACGCACGCTACAGGCACACACACCCTGCTCATTGACACATGCATGCTACAGGCACACACACCCTGCTAACTGACACGCATGCTACAGGCACTCACACCATTCTTGCTAGCATACACAACATACCAACTCTGCATTCAAACACCAATCTGAAAAACACTTATTACACAGGTGTGACAGTTAGTGCTGGTTAGTATGTGGTGCATGCTGTGTGCTATGGTTTATGTGTTAATTAAAACAAGGGCTTTGCAACTGCAATTTGTTCAATACTGATGTAATAAGCACCTACAGGGTAACACAAGCCCAGAGTAATACTACCAAAGATAGCAGACTGATAGCTTTGGAAGATATACTAAATTTGTACAGTAATTAGAATTTTACCTTGCTTTTAGCTGGCACCAGTTTTACACTAAAGTAAAATTAAGAGTGCACCAGTTTTGATAATGGGTTTCAAAACTGCAAATGTGTTAAAAAAAAAAGAAAAAAAAGTACATAAAACATCTTTAACATATGTCACATACAGTATGTACATTTCTCATTTTATTTTCAAGTGGATAGGTAGTGTATACAATTAATGAGAGAAGAGGTTGACAACCAAAAGTATCTGAATCAAACTGCTTCTTGTTCAGTGGGTCAATGTAAAGGTATTTGAGGCTTGAGATATGTGAAAATTATTCCTAGCATCATAAATGAGAGTTCAGTTATAAAGTTTAAGATTGTTCAATTTAATAATAAAAAAAGATGCCTAGGAACCTATTATAGATATTGTCAGCTATCAAAATACAACAATGTCCTAATTTTCCTATAAATATTATGAATTATAAAAGCCTTTTGAAATTTACTTGTTAACTTTATTTGTTCCTAATGGGTAACTAATATGTGGTAGAAATAGCCTTTAAAATAAATCTTACTGAAACAAAACCAATCTGAACCTTCATATTGGTTAGCCATTAGTCACAAATAAGGTTAACAAGTACATTTCAAATGGCTGTTATTATTCATAATATTAACCTTTTAAAGCCGTTATGCCGTTCCATTCCGTCATAATTAGACTGGGCTTTAAAGCCGTTATGACGGAATGGAACGTCATAACTAACGGCTGTCCTGAAGCCTTCTGTGCTTCAGGGATTTAATCGCGGTCTGGAGGGCGTTCCTAGGATTGTAGGGACGCCCCCCAGATGCGATCCAATAATTGAAATCTCGCGATCGTATGCACGATCGCGTAGTTTCAATTTGTCTACATCGGAACAGTTGTTCCGATGTAGGCACTTTAACCCTGTCACGAAAGGGTTAAATATGAATAGGAAAATTGGGACATAGTTGTATTTTGATAGCTGACAATGTCTATAATAGGTTCCTAGGCATCTAGAATATGTTTTTACTTCAATACCAGATAGAAAATATTGCAATTAAATTCACAAGACAACAAAAATTACAAGGTCTAATAAAGATATGAATTACTACTACTCACTCCCTTTTAAATATGTCAGAGCAGCGAAATTCAGGTTTTGCATAATTTAATCATTTATATGCCAGGAGCTCTGCAATTTGTACACAGGAGACAAAATGACCAGGAGCAATAACTGAAGTTAAAACTTACTGTTTTTGGTGAAGCTCCACTCAGTTCATCTGCTTCCTAATACAGCTATTTTAACCCTTTGCCTGCTGGAGAGGGCTGCAAATACACTGTGCCAGACAGCACACTCTGGGAGCTTAGAGGTGAAGATGCCTTTCTGCAGGAACTTTCAGCAGCACAGGGTGCCGATCTCTGGCTGTTTATGCTGACTCATGCTGCTAGGGACTTTCTGAAGTCTGTTTTTACTTTTAGAAGTTTCAGTCAACAATCTTTTGCTTGACTTTTTATCAGTGCTATTTAGAGCCCTGATAAGTTTTAGATTTCCAAGGAAAGCTCAGTTCCCACCCCCTCATTTTACAGTTTAGTCACTGCATTTATAAAGTGCACAAAAAGCCAAATGATTTTAACTTACTTGTCCTGTATTAGTAAATGTTATAGCTCCTGTTACTACACGTGGCAGCTCCCTCTCCTGAAGAGGGAGAAGCTAGGGGAGGATCACACTGCCAGGAGGGAAGAGGGTGCAGCACTGCAGAGTAAATCACATAGAAGGGAGTGTAGAAAAAACAATCAGCTACAGATGTGAAGCGCATACTGAGTGTGTTTTATCATCACATATTAGATAGCAGCGCTCTTCAGGGACAAATAACACAAAAAATGTGTATATATCTCTAAGTCTCTGACAATATGAATGCGCAGCCCCGATAATATGAGGAAGCAGGAGATACTAGCAGGCAGCCACTGGTGGACAAACAGAGGAGGGGATAAGAGACTTCGGCACACAGACAGACACTGGTGGAAAGAGAGAGGTAAAGGGTTTAGCGGAAAGATATGATAACTGGAAGTGCTCACTCACAGGAGAACATATAAGTATTCATGGAAAATGTATGGGAAAGCCTGACACGAAGGCTGATGATAAGTTATTGATAACAAACATACATTTATTAAAAACAATATGTTAATATTAATAAAAACATACTAGATATATTTTTCTGAGACATTTTTAACACAAACCATTATGCAAATATAGCTCTATGCCGAGTTGTGCTAAATAATTAACTGTTCCGGAACGAAAATGATAGGTTACAAAACTGAGGAAGGATTAGTCAGCAACACTGCAATGTATTAACTACGCATGTGCAAGTCTGCGTGTGCGAGCATGAAAAATGATTTACGAGTCGACCAAGATTGGTTACAGATGAACATACCAAACTTAATGTAAGAGGTGGGTGGAGCCTGACAGCCATTTTCAACTGCTTACAAAGGAAGCGTTATTAAACTTTTTTGCTACTACCTTCAGGCAGCTGTAGGATGGACCCGGTGCAGGATGCTTCTTTGATGTCTTTGAATAGGTTAGTAAAATTTATGGTGGGGTGTAGACTGTCCCTTTAAGAGCCGGACCATTTTTTGTTCAGAACCTGGGTTATGCTTGATTATTGGTTTGCTATATGTGGCCACCAATGAGCAAGACTATCCTGGGTGCTGAACCAAAATGGGCTGGCTCTTAATCTTTAAATTCCTGTTTTTTAAATACAGATAGCAAGAGAACAAAGATAAATCAAAAGTAGTAGTAAATTAGAAAGTTGCTTAAAATTACATTCTCGTTCTGAATCATGGAAGAAAAAAAATTGGGTTTAGTATCCATTTAACATTAGCTGGGCCATGGATGGGGTAATCTCAAATATCAATATACATTTAAGTCTGGTTTGTTAAAATTAATTAGTAATTTGCCATTTTTGAGTGGTCCTTGGAAAATGGAGAATTGGATGGGGGATGTTAGGTGTGCAATATGGGGGTCCTATTCATTGTATGGTTAATTGTAGTGGTGGTTGTGGAAAAAAATTGAATAATGACTTTTTGTGGTGAGATTTAGCAGTTTTATGAATTAAAAAAATTTAGTTGAAAATTAAGTATGGCTAAAAATGTATTACTGATGGTAGATCTTGGGGAGAGCAGCTAGGTTTCATGAAAATTATGACATTATCTACTTTTTTGAACAGTTGATATCTATTTATGTCTTAAAAATAGTAAATTGGGACCTAATAGGCTCCTCACTAATGGGAGCTTCTTGGTGTTGCTACTATTTAGTGAGTGCAAGCACAGAACAGTCAGTAAACATGAGTGCCTGTTTACGATATGGTAATTACATTAATGCACTACACAAAAAGGAAGTTGTACTTTATTGGTGTGCAATTATGGCACATTATTTGGGATCTATCCCTGAGTTAAAACCATTAATAATATTTTTGTCAGTAGAGTCCTTTTTTTTTTTTTTTTTTTTTTTTTTTTAAAGAGGGACATCCATTTTATAGACTTAACAACAGGTATGCAAAATACATTAAAAATACAAATATTGAAATCATGCAAAACTCTCAGCTAGATTACGAGTTTTGCGTTATGAGTGGCTTGGTAATAACTTGCAAGTTATTTCTACCGCTCACCTTTAATAGCGCTGCTATTACAGGTTTTCCAAAAACCGGTGTTTGTGGGCAATATGGCAGCGCTGAGCTCCATACCACACACAAATACTAGGGCTGCTTTGAGCTTCTTTGACGTGCTCGTGCACAATTTGCCCTTAGACATCAATGGGGAGATCTGGCTAAAAAAAAGCCTAACACCTGCAATGACGAAGCGTAAAGCTCTGTAACACAGCCCCATTGATTCCTATAGGGAAAGAAAAATTATGTTTAAACCTAACACTGTAACATAAACCCTGAGTCTAAACATCCCTAATCTGCCATCCCAGACATCATCAACACCTACATTACATTTATTAACCCCTAATCTGCTGCCCCCAACACCGCTGCCGCAACTATACTTAAGTTATTAACCCCTAAACCTCTGGCCTCCCACATCACTAACACTAAATAAATATATTATACCTAAACCTAACCCTAAGTCTAACCCTAACACCCCTAACTTTAATATAATTAAAATAAATCTAAATACAAATTACTATTATTACCTAAATAATACCTATTTAAGACTAAATACTTACCTATAAAATAAAACCTAAGCTAGCTACAATATAACTAATAGTTACATTGTAGCTATCTTAGAATTTATTTTTATTTTACAGTCAAGTTTGTATTTATTTTAACTAGGTAGACTAATTAGTAAATAGTTATTAACTATTTAATAGCTACCTAGTTAAAATAAATACAAAGTTACCTGTAAAATAAAACCTAACCTGTCTTACACTAAAACCTAAAATACACTAAAATTAAATAAATTAAATTTAAAAAAAAAACATTTATCTAAATTAAAAAAAAATAATAAACACTAAATTGCACAAAATAAAAAAGAAATGATCAAATATTTAAACTAATTACACCTAATCTAATAGCACTATCAAAATAAACCCCCCCCCCCAAAAAAAAATAAAAATAAAAAAAACCTAGCCTACACAAAATTGCCAATGGCCCTTAAATATATTATATTAGTTATATTGTAGCTAGCTTAGGTTTTATTTTACAGGTAAGTATTTATTTAGTTTTAAATAGGAATAATTTAGGTATTAATTGAAATTTTTATCTGGAATTATTTTAATTATGTTAAAGTTAGTGGGTGTTAGAGTTAGGGTTACGTTAGGGTTTGGGTTAGACTGAGGGTTAGGTTTAGGGGTTAATAACTTTGGTATATTGGCGGCGACATTAGGGGCAGCAAATTAGGGGTTAATAAGTGTAATTAGCTGGCAGCAATTTTGGGGGCAGCAGATTAGGGGTTAATAACAGTAAAGTAGGTTGCACGATGTTAGGGACAGCAGATTAGGGGTTAATAAGTATATGTAGGTGGCGATGACATTGGGGGCAGCAGATTAGTGGTTAATAATATTTAACTAGTGTTTACGATGCAGGAGTGCGGCGGTTTGGGGGTTAATATGTTTATTAGTGGCGGCGATGTCCGAAGCGTTAGATTTGCGGTTAATAATTTTATTTTAGTGTTTTTGCGATGTGGGAGGGCCTCGGTTTAGGGGTTAATAGGTAGTTTATGGGTGTTAGTGTACTTTGTAACACTTTAGTTATGAGTTTTATGGTACAGCTTTGTAACGTAAAACTCATTACTACTGACTTTCAGATGGCGATACAGATCTTGTAGTTATAGGCTGTACCGCTCACTTTTTGGTCGGCCAGGCAAATTCGTAATACCTGCGCTATGGAAGTCCCATTGAAAAATGACTGTTTGAAAGGTGCGGTAGTTATGTTGCATGACGGCCAAAAAAATGTGCGGTACAGCTGTACCTACAAGACTCGTAATACCAGCAGTAGTGAAAAAGAGCCATAACGCTGCTTTTTCACCATAACGCACAACTCATAATCTAGCCGTCTGTTATTTAGACTATTACAGAACCTAGTACACATATCCTGCACAGTACTGTAATTGTAGACAATTGTCCCTCTACATACTGCATATATATTTAAAAAAAGAACCTTTTTTTTCTAAGTGAAGAACACTGAGATTTTCAAGCATTTCTGAGGCACCTTCCACTTTAGCACAGTTGGCTTAGTGTACCTTTGATTTCATGCTGGAGTGAGATAAAGAAAGGATTTTAAGGAAGTTAGCTCAGTCGTGTTATCCGACCTCCAGATGTTAGTGAGTCTGAGTTTTATGCTCTAACCCTAAATTTTTACTGCCAACTTGTAATACCAGCACAAACCTGGGAGCAGTATTGATTTACATTAAAGGGACACTAAACCCAAAATTTTTCTTTCATGATTCAGAAAGAGAATACAAATTTAAACTACAATCCAATTTACTTCTATTATTTATTTTGCTTCATTGTTTAGATATCCTTAGTTGAAGAAAAAGCAATGCACATGGGTGAGCCAATCACATGAGGCTTCTAAGTGTAACAACCAATCAGCAGCTACTGTGCCTATCTAGATATGATTTTCAGCAAATAATATCAAGAGAATAAAACAAATTAGATAATAGAAGTAAATTAGAAAGTTGTTTAAAATTGCATGCTCTTTCTATATCATGAAAGAAAAAAAATGGGTTTCATGTCCCTTTAAGCTCAGTTAGTGCTCAACGGGGTTAAACATTTATAGATCTACTTGTAATCTAGGCCTATACTAGAATTCTGAATATATATCTCATTATGGTTTATTTTGAGAGATAATGGGAGCTATTAGAGGGGTTTAGAAAAAGTAGCTGAAAATTAAAAAGCAAGTTAGACAATTCTGGAAAACACAATATATTATGGATTAAAGCTAAGACAAATAGGTGGTAGGAAGGTTAACAATATTATAATTAGTCAAGATGGAACATAATAAGTGAGACAATTACAGTATGTAAAGTGGTTTTGTTTTTATTGGGGCGTAACAATGTGGAGTTTTAAATAGCAAAGGAGTATTTAGTTCCTGTGGTAATGTCTGGAAACTGTAAAAATAGGGAATTACGTTTTGACTTTGCCTTTTGTATTTGCCTTAGTCCTTTTATCTTTATTTCTAACAATCTGTTTTGTCCAGCTGTTCATTTGTTCATCACTCATTTACTTAACTCACTTCTTCTCATTTTATCCATTTCACACACCATAACTATGGATTTTTTTTATTTTTTTACTCCTTTTTTTACCTGTTCTTCTCCCTCCATTGCTTCTTATAAAAGCACCATTTTACATTTATATTTTTTCTCAGAGATCACAAATAACTTTGCTGCACAGTGTTTATTGTAAATACAATATTACTATACCATATTACTAGTTTTTTTTTCATTCACCGTAAGGAAAATAAATATATTGTGGAAAAATTCACATTATGTAATAGTATTCTTAAATCAATGATGTTTTAAAAAAACAGTAGGATATTACTAGTAAAAAAAATGTTTTTAATCTATTTTGCATTTATATTGATAATAGGAACAGAATGTTTTAAATGGTTTCGATATTGCAGGTAAATAAATAATTTTCATTGTTACCTTTTTTTATTCTTTTAAAGTGATATGAAACCCATTTTTTTTCTTTCAGGATTCACATATAAGGGTAGATTTATCATAGTGCAAGCGGACATGATACGATGTAGCGTATCATATCCGCTGCACATCGATAAATGCCGACAGCATACACTGACGGCATTTATCATTGCACCAGCAGTTCTTGTGAACTGCTGGTGCAATGCCGCCCCCGGCAGATTCGCGGCCAATTGGCTGCTAGTAGGGGGTGTCAATCAACCTGATCGTATTCGATCGGGTTAATTTCTGTCCGCGACCTCACAGCATGCGGAAAAGTTATGGAGCAGCGGTCTTTAGACCGCTGCTATCATAACTGCTGTTTCCTGCGAGCCTGAAGGCTCAAACAGAGCTTAATAAATCAGCCCCATAGTATGCATTTTAATACAGTTTAGAATTACAAATGATGACAGCATTTGAAAGCATGTTCACTACCTCCTAATATCTTTTTTAAGTATTCCGTTTTTCAAAGTATTTGCATATTTTTTTAAAATATAACTGTATAAATATTTCACTAAGAATATCATGTTACTGCTATGTGCAGATTCATAATAATTATCTGTGGTTTTCTTGATGTCTAAGGGCAAATGGTTCACAAAACAGGTCACAGGAATCAGATTTTTTTCTATTGATATGCTGCCAACAATTGTCAAAACAGAATATGTACATTATTTTTTTTCCACTTAGGAATATTGGCACATTTTTTCATATATATATCTGTTTTCCCTTTTTAATTAAGTTGGTTTTCTTAGATTATTAAAGGTTTTATATAAAAAGAAATATCAGTTAGAAACTCAATGAAGAGTGTTTCTAAAATGAACTGTGGATATTACATGAAATACTTTAAGAATTCTGCAGCAATAGCAGTAATATTGTTACATAGTAAATATAGAAAATATTTCAGCCTCCCATTTAATTTCCAGCACTATTTTTTATTTTTGGCTGTTTTGCTACTTCCCCAATAAACTTGGTGTTGACTCATGATTATGCAAATACAGGAGCAATTCATTATATGGGAAGAGACAAGCAGGAATGGGCCAATACATTTTAGTGAAATAAATAATCATCTGAGAAATATATATATTGATAATGCATTTAATGAGGGAGATTGCATAAAAGCAAGAAGGAAATATTTAATGTATGAGAATAGAGATTAAAGGCCAGATTACAAGTGGAGCACTATTTAGCGCTTCCGCTAGAGCGAAAACTGCACTAGAAGTAACCTTTTTTTTCATTAAACATTAAACCCAAAAATGTTCTTTTATGATTCAGACAGAGGATACAATTTTAATTCAATTTACTTCTATTATCATTTTTTTTTTCATTCTCAAGTTATACTTTGTTGAAGAGATACCTAGGTAGGTAGCGTGCACATGACTGAAGCACTACACAACAGGAAATAGTGCTGCCATCTAGTGCCCCTGCTAATGTAAAACATTGTTGCAAAACTGCTACTATATAGTGCTGCAGACACGTGCACACTCTTGAGCTTACATCTCTGCTTTTCCACAAAGGATAACAAGAAAACTAAGAAAATTTGATAATAGAAGTAAATTAGAAAGTTATTTAAAATGTTATGTTCTATCTAAATCATGAAAGAAAAAAATAGGTTTATGTCCCTTTAATTGTAAAGGGCTCTAATGTACTTAATGTACTTATATATATAAAATATATAATTGTATTTAATATTAGAATCGAATGACTCAGCCCAGCAAAGCTAAACAGACTAGTGTTAGGACCAGTCTTATTTTGGGACACCTTGAAAGTGGTGACTGGCTTAGCAGAATATGGCCATATTGGGGCGGAGCCAGACGCCAGAGCAACAAGTCGCACGGAGCAGAGCTCCTCCAAATATACTTTCATTATATGGCTCTATCTTGCAAAACAAATATCTTATTTTTGGATTTTTATCTACTATAGTGGAGGAAACTACCCTGTGTTGCTTCATATTGATCTGCATGGTACTAGCTAAATGTGCACTGACTCTTTTCCACTTTTTCTTGTATATGAGACCACGAGGAGGTCTGGCTTAGAAACCTGCGCACACATTGTGAACTGTCAGTGAAATCTAAGGAACCTGTAAACTGGGCTATTACTGTGTGAGTGAGGTGCTGATCACGGACAGCGGAGATCCAGTGGGACCTAGGTCCGGTACCCCTTGAAGCCAGCTCCCGGTATTTAAAATGGAGCCCCATGCCTTACTACAGGCGGTTGGTCACGCTCTACAACAATATCAAGCGGACTTTATTGCTCAAATCGAGGCTGCATTTCATCACCCTATTGCCTATACTACCGCCAAGATTTTTGGAGACGACGCTACCAATGATCACTGTGATGGTGTTGCTCTGGGACGCCAGCAATCACCATTCCGTGAAGAAACAGTGCTTCAGACCCTGAGGCGCATCACCTTACTGTCGACAGAGTGTAACAACCCGGCAGCCTTTTCTGGTCTATCTCAAGATGCCACACCGGGTTTGGACTCTGACAGCGCATATTTACCACCAGAAAGGTATCTGGCTTTACAGAGGCAGGTTGAGGAGGAAAGGGCCCAGGAAATATGTGAGACTTACTTGGATCTTTGTAATAGCGTACACCCGATGGCCAGTCTTGGTGACCCGGAGGAGCGGACCCAACCCCCCATGGTTCTCCCGATTGCTTGGGTAGATGTACCCTTGGGGCTTGCCTTCTGCTGCCTCGGCCTTTTTTTCACGTTGTCAACTAGACAAACTGACTTACGTGGAGATAATCAGCTCTATAGATGCTTACCAACCATGACACAAGGCAGCTGTAAAATGGGGATTGGTTAAACTTTCCATCGGACTTTACTTCTTCACAGTGTTTGCCTGACAGCAGACTGTGTGGATGTCTTAATTAATGCTGTGACTTTTTATTTTGTATTAGTTTGGTTGATATATCCACTTACAGTTCAAACATGTTTATCTTAGGCATATCTTTCACTGACAAAATGCTCTTGATTATGCAATCTGTCCTTAGCTATGTGTTGTATCGCTAGTTATGACATATAGAACTAGAGGTTAGTGTTTTAATAGACAAAGGCCTGAACAGTGTATGTATGGCCTGGCTCGCAAATGCTGCCTTTGAGGCTCAACCCACAACTCAATCTTATTAAGGTTTATAGTACACACAAAATATTTGTTTTCTGTTTTTTTCCCCCCATTGCAGCAATTCCCCTGCTTGATGGGAGTGACATTGTCTTTAGCCATGAACAATATGTACATTTTACTGTTGAGGCTCCCACTTATTTCTAATAGCATAGCTAGCTGGTCTCATTCTTATACATATATCATTTCCCAGGTGTATTCCTTTTAGCTAAAAATGTACTGCTGGTGGATATAGCTTGACATATATATGCTGCATATGCTCAACAATATAAGCTACTGACATGCATCTGAATACCTTGCGTTTATGTAAGAACTGAAGGGCTAATCATATTACATTGTTCTCTACTTAATTTGTTATTGTTAACTATTTAAACTTTTTCCCTTATATGTACTCAGCCCTTCCCAATGCTCCCATAAAGACTCACATGCTCATGAGCCATTACATAAGGCCATACTGCTCTGCAGGGTTAAAGCCTGCTTAGTTATTATACAACACCTATCATATCTCACTGACCACCTCCTCCCTCAAATTATAAGAATCCAACTTACCACCTCCCCCCCCCCCTATAATTATAATATACCTCCCAATGTTGGAGGGTTACCTATATGGCTTATCTTGCCTATGCCATACTCTACCTATTTATACCTGCATACTTTACCACATTATCTACATTGCAAAACTATATATTTACTTTTATTATTGTTTACAATACCAATTACTAACTACTCTAAACGTACAGATTCAACAGTGACCATCCAACTTGCTAATTTCAGTTCATATCATTTCCCTTATCTACTTTAGTAATCTACATAATTTATGAGTAGTCCTGTGGATTCATTATTATTCCCAGTTAACATCCCTCCTGTCCTATGTTGTATGAATCTTTGGGACCTCAGGAACAAAATTGCTAGCATATAGCACTATCTGTCTTGTTTGTAACATTTCGCACAGTGAAGATAGACCTTTATCGATACAGGTTCATGGTTCAGATAGTTTGTTTTCCCGCCAGATGCCTTGTGCTCCCAATGTTACTCACATTGTTCCTGTACTTAATATATATTCAAGCTCTTAGTTAGCATGCATATGTTTCATTTGTATATGTTGTGTGCCCTAATTCTGTGCAAACCTGTTTTTGATATTATATTCTGCATATGGTTAATTGAATTCCCTCACTGTACTGGCTCCCTAGGCGCTTAACCAACTATTTAGTTGGCAAATGTAAAGCTGTATTATAACCGCCCTTGTATTGCCCTGATGCACCCTATCTGACTTGCATGCAGAGCACCCTTATCATCTATTGCCAGATAGTCATAAGACCCTACTGTATTTCCCACTGATATTGTCTCTGACTTTGCTATAATAAATAGAGATTACTGTGTTATTCCCTTTGACATGGTTACCTAGTATATACATCTCTAGATGTTCTCCTGCCGATGGGCATAGGGCCCGTGCCCAGGCGACAGGATACATACCTATTTTCAGGTTTTTCTAAAAGTTTATGAGACTGTGGCTATTATTTACTGTGCCTGCCTTCTTAATATACCCTAAGGGATAACTAGTTTGAGCAGAAGACAACTTTACAGCCTTATATAAGCACATTAAAATACTAGTCAGGTTTCTCAATGCAGGCTGGTCCTGTACCACCAACAGCAAAAATGGTCCCCCGTGAGTCTCCCTATATAGACTAATAGTCTAGCAACATTTCAACATTAGTATTTTGAGGCATCATACCATAATTATCCTGCCCCTCACTACAAGCATAGAACCTATTATTATTATTATCCTTGAACATAAGCTGTTTCTCATACTGTATCTAAATAACAACCTCCCCCCCCCACTTATGACTAATATACCTCCTTGATCTGGAGGTCGAATTAAGCGGTTAATCTTGCATATACCGCATCCTAAAATTTTTTATTTCATAAGTTATAACTATACATTACCTGTTGTTCCCATTGGGAAATATACTGTAACCCTGACTACTATATATGTATATCTATATAATAACCTAATCTAAGATTACAGGTCCTGCAGGGACCGTTACAGTAACTTAAATTCCCCTCTCTAGAATGTATTACACGTTTTTCAAAGCACAATAGTTGCCTATAATATCAGGTGAGGGAACAGACTTTGTTTAGTCCATGTTAAAAAGAAAAAGAGGTTTCAGCATTCTGTATAGCATGTATTATAATGCGAATCTTGTATATCTATAATGTAATCATTGAATTGTATTGTACCATCTTCAGTTTGACTTATGACATGTTACTCAAAATAATCTGTAATGTTTCGCATAACCTCAATAAAAAAAAAAAAAAAAAAAAAAAAAAAGAATATGGCCATATTGTGTGACTAAGATCCCAACTTTATTTAAAGATATATAGGCTTAAAGTCTTTCAGCATAAATATAATTTTGCGTGTAAATGTTATAAACATGTGGATTCAAGTATGTGGATGTGCGCCAACCCTCTCTGTTGTTTTGTTATATATATATATATCTATGTATACATATGTATTTATGTGTTTATATGTGTATATATGTCTGTAAATACATATAAATATAAATACATAAATACATATGTACACACACACATATATAAATATATATATATATATGTGTATATATATATATATATAAGCAACAATGGGTATAGTAGTTCTACAGAGACTAAGGTATATACATTACATCACTAATTACAGATAGTACAAATAGTCAAAAAACAGAAATCAATATGGACAATCTGTATCAAAGAAATCCGGTAGGTTTTCCACTTACTAGAAAGAACCTCTATCTAATGAGGGGTTCTGGCCTTTAAGGTTGTTTATCATTGCTGGATTACATCAAGTCTTGCTTGCTCCTTAGTCCAGTGAATAAGCAGGAACCTTCTGGCATCAGCAACTGTCAGTCATCAGTATAAGCAGCTGCCTCCATCAGCAAAGGAGAACCTTTGGTTATCTAGCAGCAGGTTCTCTTTTGCTGATGGAGGCAGCTGCTTATACTGATGATTGACTGCTGATGCCAGAAGGTTCCTGCGTATTCACTAGACTAAGGAGTGAGCAAGACTTGATGTAATCCAGCAATGATAAATCTTAAAGGCCAGAACCCCTATAGCTGGATTGCTGATTTGTGCAGGATCTACAAATAACTTTCCCTGAGTAATACTATGGATTTAAAGTACCATGCTTCAAGAAGGGATACGATCATCCACATCACCATTTGAGATTGTTTCACCGGAGGTCTCTTCCTCACAGATGCAGCAACTTACCTCATTTAAATGTCCACATTGATTTCTGTTTTTTGACTATATGTATCATCTGTAATTAGTGATTTAATGTATATATCTTAGTCTCTGTAGAGCTACTATACCCTTTGTTGCTCAGATTTCTTAGAGGTGATCATAAGGTACTGCTTTCTTTCTCCTTACACCTTTTTGTTTTTGTGGAAGCTGCTTTAGAGATTCTGAGGCCTATTTATCATAGGTCTTGCGGACCTGATCCGGCAGTGCGGATCAGGTTCGCAAGACCTCGCTGAATGCGGAGAGCAATTCAGCATTTGCATACAAATGTTATAAGGGCTCAAATATATGAATCTCAGGTGTTAGAAATTCAGCATTGCACCAGCAGTTAACAAGAGCTGCTGGTGCAGCGCTGCCCCTTGCAGGCCGCCAGCAGGGAGGTGTCAATCAACCTGATCGTACTCGATCGGGTTGAATGAGGTGGACAGGGTTATGGAGCAGTGGTCTTTAGACCGCTGCTTCATAACTGGTGTTTCTGGCTAGCCTGCAGGTATAGAGCTTGATAGATAGGCCCCTCTGTGTTTTCTTATATCTATCTCCCATAAGTGCTGCTTGCCACAGACCTCTGCTTTACTTTGTTCTGTGACATTCTACTTATTTCCTATATATATATATATATATATATATATATATATATATATATATATATATATATATATATACACACACACATATATATATATTTAGACATGTAGATTTATATATCTAAATGTTAAAGGGCAACTGTAAGTAAATATTTTCTATGCCTGTTACTAACTAACTACCCCAAATACGCTTTATCATATCTCTACCGTATATCAGAAATCTTGTCTGCAAATTTAATTGTTTTCCAAACCCACTCCGTGGGTATGCTTTGCTCTGAACCAATCCGTTTACAATACCTAGGTTTCAAAATGGCGCTGTAAACACAAAGTTATTGGTTTAAGTATTTTGAACATGCAGTGCTGAAAATAGTGGGCAGGATAACGGGACATCATCAGCGAATAAAAGATATAACTTTTAGAACGTTATGAAACTTCGTTTTGGAGAAAATATAGGTCAGTAGGTTTTAATTAATGTTTATTAACTTTAGTATATTAGTTGTTTAGCTTAAAAATTATAACAGAAAGTAATCCTTTAAAGTCCTTTGCCTGCCTTTTATTCTAACAACTGAGATTCATATCTTTGAGACCTTATAACATTTGTGTGCAAAATGTTTTTGTGAATAATTTTTATTATACAGTGTTATTATAAGTGTAACTGTACTTTGTAATGTATTTTTGATGTGAGCAACTTTTTAATTTTACAAAACAGTTAACATTTAATCTGCATGCAAACGATAGCGAAAACTCTTGCACAAACATTTGCGCGCCACTTGTAATCTTGCCCTTAAAATGGAATATTAATGGGAGCTTTCACATTCTATGCATTGTGGGAAGCGGTCAGAGGAAAGTTATGTTTAGATACGTTAAGAAGAAAGTAACGATAAATTTTAAACTAGATTACAAGTGGAGAGTAAAAATATCAACGCTTATGAGTGCTAACACCATTCGAGTAAAATCAATAGCTCATCTATGTTTGCATTCAAATTACAAGTTGAAAGTAAAATGGGGCATGATTGAAAACTCTCTTCTAGTTTTCACTAGAGTGCTAAGCTGAAAGTGCGCTAGGACAACTGCGCTAAAACAGAGGTTGAACTAAGAATACTTTAAAGCCTTCACATCATAGAAAATTTTCTTTTTAAATATATATTTCTATTTGCATATAAATATATATTTTTGTAAAACACATATCTATAGCAATATATCTACATTTTCATATATATTATATATATATATATATACATATATATATATATATATATATATATATATATACACACATACACAAAACACAGGGTGGAAAAGGTATTAAGCAGGCCAATTATGCTAATGAATAACAACAACAAGCCTATAATAATATTTCACAGAAGTTACTAAAATAGCATAGTTTGGGAAAATCTATATGCAATATATGGTGCACACCCTTATTCAGTCTATAGCACAACATTCAGAGAGAACAGGTACTCCCATACGAGTACCTAAGCAAAGACAGGGACTACAGCCCTCTTTTAAAATAATTTATATGTGTGATGTTTATTGTAGGCAATGTAAATTATACCACCACAACATGTGGCGTATGGTTACTACAGCGTCTAAAAAAGTGGTAAGAAACCCACCTCCTAAAGTGAAATACATAAAATAGTGCTAAGCTCAAAGCTAGCTGAAAATTAATACATAAAAAACAAGGTGACCGGTCACTGACAATAAAGGACAGCAATAAACATTGAATGTGAAGAAGTTGCAAAATACTAGTTTAAATCATAAGACACAAGTAAGACCAGCTACACCCCATCTGAAACCTGAACTTCCAAGAAATCACCAAGGAGGTATAGACAGGACTGATATTTATATATATAGGGATCTAAGCAATCACTCCCTGGTCTAAAACATCTGGCAAATGTATGTGCAGGTGTAGACACAGATGCAATGAGAATATCAATCAAAGTGAGTAAGAGAACAAGGTCCACTATACCACTACTAACCCTCAGACCGCCCTGTATTGTAATCAAGGGGGCTATACCTGGGTAGTATAACATATGGGGATCTAAGTGTCCAAGTAATATCTCACTGTTATAAACAAGCACATAACATATAAAGCATATAGTTGAGCAATCTTTTGTCCATACATATAAATCAAGCAATAAATGTGTATCGGATACCTGCAGATAGTCTGTCCGACTCAAGCAAAGATATCCGGCCGCCTCTTTATTATATAGATGTATGAAACAAATGCCTCAATCGTGGGTTAAAACTGTAATATACTGTTGCAGATGTGTGGAATTATTCCATGAGAGCCGCTCAACCATATGTTCATGCACTAACATACAGAAAGCCTCTTCCGGAAATTTCACACTGATCTGGTGTACTTAGGCTCCATCTGGTCCCAGCCTAGCATTAAAGGGACACTGAACCCAAATTTTTTCTTTCATGATTCAGATAGAGCATACGATTTTAAGCTTCTTTCTAATTTACTCCTATTATCAATTTTTCTTCGTTCTCTTGCTATCTTTATTTTACAAAGAAGACATCTAAGCTTTATTTTTTATTCAGAACTCTGGACAGCACTTTTTTATTGGAGGATGAGTTTATCCACCAATCAGCAAGAACAACCCAGGTTGATCACCAAAAATGGGCCGGCATCTAAACTTACTTTCTTGCATTTCAAATAAAGATACCAAGAGAATGAAGACAATTTGATAATAGCGGTAAATTATAAAGTTGCTTAAAATGTCATGCTCTATCTGAATCACGAAAGAAAAAAAATGAGTACAGTGTCCCTTTAATTTAAAACATCCCGCAATGCAAATCAGTGTCTCCATAGTACAAGCACACATTCATGATGCCCGTAGTCACATGACACGGTCAGCCAATACCGACGCGCGTTTCACCCCCTCGTCAGAAAGTGGGACGGCGCTTCCTCAGGACTGTGTGATTACTGCACATATGCTGTTTAAGTGCACGATACATGCTGCACCCTTAGGATAGTGAAGTTATTCCTCCTTAAAGGTATATACATTTGATACAATAACCTTGATACTAACAACTTAAAGGGACAGTCTACACCAGCATTTTTATTGTTTTAAAAGATAGATAATCCCTTTATTACCCATTCCCCAGTTTTGCATAACCAACACAGTTATATTAATATACTTTTAACCTCTGTGATTATCTTGTTTCTAAGCCTCTGCAAACAGCCCCTTTATTTTAGTTTTTTTGAAAGACTTGCAGTTTAGCCAATCAGTGCCTGCTCCCAGATAACTTTACGTGCACAAGCACAATGTTATCTATATGAAATACATGAAATTACACCCTCTAGTGGTGAAAAACTGTTAAAATGCATTCTGAAAAGAGGTATCCTTCAAGGTCTAAGAAATTAGCATATGAACCTCCTAGGATAAGCTTTCAACTAAGAATACCAAGAGATCAAAGCAAAATTGGTGATAAAAGTAAATTGGAAAATTGTTTAAAATTACATGCTCTATCTGAATCCTGAAAGTTTATTTTGGCCTAGACGTTCCCTTTAATGTTAATTTTCATATACTAATGCCATTTTTTAAATATATGTGTCAGTATGTGACTCAAATATACATGGTAATACTTTGAGGTGGATTTGTTTTTGCCTTATCACTGAATCATTGGTTTAAATCTATATTTTATTATGTCAGTGTTACATTTCAACCAGCTGCAAATATCTGATACACTATGATTTGACATACTCATAATCCACTTTGAATAAAAAGATCTGCTAACATTCTTTATGTGAAACAAAATATATTTAAATAGATCTCCATCTATCTTACACCTGCATAAAGTTAATGGTGGGTTGTCTTTCCCACAACCTTTCATTTTATTTTGTATTTTCTAAAACCTATACAGGGTTTTCCTTCATAAGAGTTTCATATTTGCCTTACTACTCTATTAGCCCAAGAAACAGGCAAAGTCTAGTTTCTCATAAAGCCCCTTTGTGGACTGGGTGGATAATCTGTAAATCCATCTGCACTCTTTCTGCAGGAGAACCTTGTCATTATTTCCACCCCTTCCATGGAGGATTCCTTTATCAATGCCAACGAATTTCAAGCTGTCTGGATTACTGTTGTGATATAATTCAAAATTCTTGCTACATTGCTAGTTTGTATTTTCTGCTTAAAGGGTCATGAAACCCAAAATATTTCTTTCATGATTCAGGTAGAGAATACATTTTTAAACAACATTTCAATTTACTTCTATTATCTAATTTGCTTCATTCTTTAGATATCCCTTGTTGAAGAAATAGCAATGCACATGGGTGAGCCAATCACACGAAGCATCTATGTGCTGCCACCAATCAGCAGATACTGAGCATATCTAGATATGCTTTTCAACCAAGTATATCGCAAGAATGAAGCAAATGAGATAACAGAAGTAAATTAGAAAACTGTTTAAAATAGCATGCTCTTTCTAAAGAATGAAAGAAAGTTTTTGGATAGAATGACCCTTTAATGTCATCCCTGTGCTCAGTTATTCTGTCTTTAAAAACCTGCTTTGTTTTGCCAACATAATAGCTGGGGCATGAGCAGTGTAGGAGACATACTACTCATTTTGTGTTGCAGTTAAAGAAATCCCTAATTCTGTACACTTTCTTATCCTTGGCAAGAATTTTTTTAGTTTTCTCCATATATTACATGCCACACATCTACCACAGGGAAAATGTCCTACTAATTTTCCATTTGAGACCCAATCAGTCTCTGGAGGTTTAGCCACATATCTACTTTGTACCAATTTATCCCTAAGGTTAGGGGCTCTTCTAGCCATTAGTACTATACTTTGGAAAACTCTTCTGTATCATTGGAACCAGAATACCGGAGTGAGCCAGTTGGGGGGCTCTGATCCATCCAGCCTATCTGACTTGCACTGTATGATAGTGCATTCCCCTTGTGAGTATACCTCTGTGGTGGGGTTCACTGGGACTGTTGTTACCTGATAATTGTTGGATTATCTGCACCATTGGAGCACCTTTTTCTCTTTTCTGTATTTTAGATCCCTATATATATCTGTCTTGGCTATACCTTCTTGGTGATTTCTTGGGTGTTCAGCTTTCAGATGGGGTATAGATGGTCTTACCTGTGTCTTATAATCTAAACTAGTATTTTGCAACTTGTTTACACTCATTGTTTATTGCTGTCCTTTACTGTCAGTGACCGGTCACCTTGCTTTTTATGTATTAATTTTCAGCTAGCTTTGAGCTTAGCACTATTTTATGTATTTCACTTTAGGAGGTGGGTTTCTTACCCCTTTTTTAGACGCTGTAGTAACCATGCTCCACATGTTGCAGACTTGCATTTCAGGCAATTAGTGCTGACTCTTAAATAACTTAATGTGCATGTGCACAATGTTATCTACATGAAATACATGCACTTACACCCTCTAGCTGTGAAAAACTGTCAAATGTATTCAAACTAGAGGTGACCTTCAAGGGCTTAGAAATAAGCATATGAGCCTACCTAGTATTAACCTTTAACTAAGAATAACAAGAGAACAAAGCAAATTTGATGATAAATGTACATTAGCAAGTTGTTTAAAATGATATGCCCTATGCGAATCATGAGTTTAATTTGATCTTTTCTACCCCTATAAGTTGCATAATGGTGAAACAACATGTCTCACAATGGCCAAGATTCATCCAAACTTGTTTGTGAAATGAATACAGGTAGCCCTCAGTTTAAGCCGGGGTAAGGTTCCAGAAGGAATGGTTGTAAATTGAAACTGTTGTAAATTGAAACCTAGTTTATAATGCAAGTCAATGGGAAGTGAGGGAGATAGGTTCCAGACCCCTCTCAAAATTGACATAAGTAACCTATAATACATTATTTTGAAAGCTTTGAAATGAAGACTTTAAATGCTAAACAGAATTATAAACCTTATAAAATCATCACACAACACAGAATATATAATTAAACTAAGTTAAATGAACAAAAACATTTGCTAAACAGCATTATAAACCTAATACAACAATCACACAACACAGACTTCACTTGCATTTTTCTGCAAACAGTTCTTTCTATGCATTCCAATCTGGACTGATTTATAGACAGGAAGATCTTGTTCCTTTGAAATCTGCTCAATAGCTCTGGTCTGGTTAAACTGATTAATTTCAGCTTGCTTGGCTTTGCTGCAACACAAGCGGACAGCTCCACCTACTAGCTATTTTAATAAATGCACTGCTTCTCAATGCTTTTCAATAGCAGTCACATGACTGGAAAAAAAGGTTGTTATTCTGAAACGGTGTAAATTGCAGAAGCTGTTTGTAAATAATTTCAGTGGGAAACCTAAAGTTTGTGACAAATTTTGTGAAAAAGTGAACTTTTTTTTTTTTATCGCATTTGGCGGTGAAATGGTGGCATGAAATATACCAAAATGGGCCTAGATCAATACTTTGGGTTGTCTTCTAACAAAAAATATATACATGTCAAGGGATATTCAGAGATTCCTGACAGATATCAGGGTTCCAATGTAACTAGCGCTAATTTTGAAAAAAAGTGGTTTAGAAATAGCGAAGTGCTACTTGTATTTATTGCCCCATAAATTGCAAAAAAAGCAAAGAACGTGTAAACATTGGGTATTTCTAAACTCAGGACAAAATTTAGAAACTATTTAGCATGGGTGTTTTTTGGTGATTGTAGATGTGTAACATATTTTGGGGGTCAAAGTTAGAAAAAGTGTGTTTTTTTCCATTTTTTCCTCATATTTTTTTTTTTTTTTTTAGTAAATTATAAGACATGATGAAAATAAAGGTATCTTTAGAAAGTCCATTTAATGGCGAGAAAAACGGTATATAATATGTGTGGGTACAGTAAATGAGTAAGAGGAAAATTACAGCTAAACACAAACATTGCAGAAATGTAAAAATAGCCATTGTCATTAAGGGTAAGAAAATTGAAAAATGGTCCGGTCATTAAGGGGTTAAAGGGACAGTCTACACCAGAATTGTTATTGTTTTAAAAGATAGATAATTCGGATTATCCAAAGTTATGAAGGTATAATCTAGATTTTATTAAAGACACAGAGACGAGTATTTTGCTTTCTTTCCTTTACTACTTAAATGCAGTATTTAAAAGCATATAGATATACATAACAAAAACTGTCAACATTTGAAAAAAGACAGTAAAACAGTATACAGACCAGTGACCAATAACATAGGAGAACTGGTTAAACAAAAACAAAGTGACCAATCAGCTCAAACATATAGCTAATAAACTGTCCAAAATCAAACCCCAACTCCTCTTTCTTGATATCAGATGAAGGAAGAAAACAGTCCATGATGATCAAACAACACCAACCAAACAGGAAACAAAGAAGACTGAAGATAGAAATCCAGGATATGTTGACCATCCGAAGAGAAGGTTTCCAATGAAAGGAGGAAGAACACCACCAACTTGAACTTTGTAAAGGATGAGATGAACTTGATAGATGAGGTGACCAATCAGATAGATGAGAAGGGATAAATCCATCCAAGATGGTATCCTGCTTATGGATTGGTAACTAAAATAAATATATAATGAAGAGAATTACAATATTATAACATATATAAAAAGGGAGGGAAATTAAAGAAGAAGAAGAAGAAGAAGAGGTGGGAAAATACTCGTCTCTGTGTCTTTAATAAAATCTAGATTATACCTTCATAATTTAGGATAATCCGGATTTTATTACAAGACCAGAGACTCATATTTTGCTAGTTTAAAGCAACTAACAAAATAAATAAAGCGAGGCATGTTCAATGGGTTTAAAATAAAATTGTTTAAAAATCGAATCTGAAGACCAGTCAGCTGCATCCAAAATTTGTTGAAGGGTGGCAGCTTTCAAAAATGCTTTAGAAGCGGCTGATCCTCTAACAGAGTGAGCAGAAAAAGATAAATCAATACCTGCTTCACTCATAACCCATTTAACCCACCTGGCAATAGAGATAGAAGAAACAGGTAAATGAGGAGGAACAAAAGACAACAAAAGTTGAATAGAAGAAGAAGTACGAAAAACAGAAGTTCTACATTCATACTCTTTTAAACACAACACCACACAAAGCAAAGGTTCATTAGATAAATAAGGATAAAATATAGAAGTTGAAAAAGATTTAGTTCTTTTAGAAATAAAGAAGGTAACACCTTCAGGAGTGAAACGTTTAGAATTATAATCTAAAGCTCTAACATCCCAAACCCTGCGAAAAGAAATTAGACATAAAAGAGTAGCTAATTTAGTAGAAAGTTGCTTAAGAGATAAAAATTCATTAGAAGGCCAAGATTTAAAAAGAGAAAAAACGAGGTCTACATCCCAGAAGGAAGAATATTTAGGAGTAGGAGGCCTTTTAAGTTTTATAGCTTTCATTAATTTACAAACTAAAGGGTGTTGACCTGCAGGAAAATTATTAATAAAAGAATGTTTGGCAAAAATAGCAGATCTAGAAACATTAATAGTTCTATAAGCTAAGCCTGAATCAAAAAGAGACGTAAGAAAATTAATAATAAAAGTTACATCAACTGAAAGGGGATCCAAACTTCTCTCCAAGCACCAGCCAGACCATCTGGTCCATGCGGAAAAATAACATTTTTTGGTCCCTGGAGCCAATGAGTCTTGGAGAAGATCTTGAGCTTGTTGTGATAAGCCCTGGAGAGATGAAGGTTGCCCGAAATTGACCAGGCTATGAGACGAAGAGATCCTTGAAGAATAAGGTCGTGAGGAAGACCTTCTGGATCTGACAATAGAATAGGAAAAATAGGAAGAAGAACCGGATGGTTGACAGATAGTTCTAGCAGAGATGGGTACCAAGGTTGAGATGGCCACAGGGGAGTGATCAGAAGAATTGAAAGAAGATCCCGTCGGACTACCGAAATTATTCTCTGAATCATGGAGAATGGAGGGAACGCGTAAGCTGACTGACGAGGCCACGGGTGGAGAAAAGCATCTATCGCTAGAGCATCTGGATCTGGACGCCAACTGAAATAAGGATGAATCTGAAAATTCAGTCTCGAAGCAAACAGATCTATCAAGAAGGGTCCTCTGAGAGACTGAAGCGACTGAAACACTTGATGATGAAGTTTCCAATCGCTGGAATCTGTCAGATATCGGGAACCCCAATCCGCCGCGATGTTGGATAAACCTGGAATGTATTCCGCTTTGACCGAAATATTTCTGTCCAAGCAAAGATGAATGAAATCTTTCGTAATAATCGATAAATCTCTCGATTTTGTACCACCGAGACGATTCAAGTAACGAACAGCTGAAATATTGTCCATTCTGAGTAAAATGGACACAGGAAAAGAATCTGACAAAACTTTTGACTGCAAAAGAGCCTTCCAAAAGTTCTAAGCAATTTATATGAAAACGCTTTTCTTCTGAAGACCATTTTCCACCCGTGATTGAAGGACCGCAACGAGCTCCCCAGCCCGAGCAACTGGCATCGGATTCTATAATCAAATCTGGAGCTTTCCCGAAAATGGCTCTCCCGTTCCAAGCTTCTATGTGAGAGAGCCACCATGAAAGTTCTTCCTTGGCTTCTGAAGATAAATGAATTAAATGAGAATAAGAAAGACCTTTCTGAAGATGAAAATTTTTTAAACGTTGAAGTTCCCTGTAATGGAGTGGAGCAGGGAAAATAGCCTGAATAGAGGATGAGAGTAACCCCACTATCCTGGCTATAGTCCTGATGGGAACTAAAGATAAAGAAAGAGTTTTTGAAATTTCTTTCTTGATATTTACTATTTTTTCTTTGGGAAGACTGAGAGTAGAATTCACAGTGTCTATTTGAAAGTCTAAAATGGTTAAAGATTTTGTTGGAGATATAACTGATTTCTCTTTGTTGATTAAAAAGCCCAAACTTTCTAAAATATAAATAGTAAGTTGAATTTGAGATTTTAAAATGACAGGACACTGATTCATGATTAAAATATCGTCTAAATAGATTATAAGATGAACACCTCTCAGACGAAGCCAAGTAATAATTGGCTTCATTAATTTGGTGAAAATCCAGGGGGCCGAAGATAGACCAAAAGGCATACAAGTGAAATTCCAAAATTCTCCTTCCCAAACAAAAGGGAGATATTTCCTGTGTTCCTGAGCCACCGGAACTGTAAGATATGCATCTGTCAGATCTAATCTGACTAAATAATCGTTGTCTAAAAGGCATTCTCTGAGAAGATGAATTCCTTCCATTTTGAAATGTTGATAAACAACGAAAGAATTTAAGGATCTTAAATTTATGACCGGACGATATTAACCATTTTTCTTTTTTACGAGAAAAAGATTGCTTAAGAAACAGTCCTGAGGATCCAAAGCTGGTTCTATAGCCTGTTTTGAAAGAAGGGATGAAATTTCGTTTTGAACTAGAGTTCTGTCTGAAATAGAAAATTTTATTGGAAGAGGAAGAAAATTTTGAATAGGAGTAGAAATAAAATCTATAAAAAGACCTGAAATTGTTTGAAGAACCCATAGATCTGTAGTTATGAGATTCCAATTTTGAGCAAAAAGAGAGATTCTGCCTCCTATAATGTTTAGGGAAGAAACATGAAAGGGAAGAAAAAGATTTACCTTGAGGGGTACGGGATCTTTGTCTTGATCTTTGTAGGCGTGGATTCCAGAATCTTCCTCTGGATGGGAAGAAACCTGAAGAGGTTGGGTTCTGAAATTGTCTCTGTTGATATTGAAACTGTTGGTGTGAATATTGAGACCTATTGGAATATGATGGACGGCCGGGAAAACGGCCTCTTCCTTTCCCGGCCTGATCAGAAAAACGGTCTTGATAAAAAAATTTCTTCATGGATGTTCTCATTTTTATAAGATTCGAAAAGGTGTTAACATAATTATTTAACTCCTTAATAAAGGTGTCTCCAAATAGTAAACCATTGGTATCAGGGTGAATTTTGTTAACTGCGAAATCGCAGACTCTAGGGTCAATTCTCCTCAAGATATTTCTTCTACGCTCAGTATACATAGCGGAATTAGCATTTCCGATGAAACTGAGCATCCTTTGTAACCACTCCCTAACCACTACAGGGTCCATTAATGTATTATCGTAAACAGCCTGTTCTGCCATGTCAAAAAGTTTTGATAAAGGACCTACAGAGTCCAACATTTTATCCTGGCATATCTTCCAGGCCCTATCCATTCCTTTCTTTAATTTAAACCCAGGGGAACCAATAAATTTCAGAATCTTAGGATCCACCTCAGGGGTACAACAGGCATTATTAGGGAGAATAGGTCTTGGACATTCGGCTCTCATTTTATTCCTTGAGTCCCTTTTTAAAGGTTGGCGTAACTGAAAGTCAATGAAATCTGCTATGTCATTAGTTGGGCACCACTCAGCAGATCTAGGATGATGTAGTTCATCCGCATTAAACCTAGGATTACCTAGACAATCATAAAATATTTTCTCATCAGAATCTTTCTTACTGTGTTTAGATTTCTTTAAATACTTTTTAAATTTTTTGACCTTCGGAGAAGCCGAAGAATCCTCAGAAGAAATATAATTTAAAAATTCATTAGAATTATCTGAGTCCAAAGAGGAATCAGAATTAATGTCTGTAGATGAGACACAGTCAGTATTATTTTTAGTGGCCAAAGCCTCTCCCATAAGTGACCTCTTGGGAGTAGAGGAGATAGCAGGGGTTTTGCTTCCTTTCCTGCAAGGAATAACAGAGCTGGAAGCAAGTTGGCGAGATTTTTTCACCAACTTTTTACTCGCTGTAATAGCGCTGGAAACTGTTCTTTTTCTTTTAACAGCCTTTTTTGAATTAGATTTATTAATTAAAAGTGAAAATTTTTCCAGCATAGAATTCATTGAAGAATCTATCATGTTTTGTACATTCTCTGCATTGAGAGAAATATTTTCAGAAATTTGAGACATTTTCAAAATAAGAAATAAAATAAATAAATAATGAAATAATGAATAAAATAAATTATCAAATAGAGCTAATTATAAGAAATATATAAAGTAAGAATTGACCCAAAACTGAGATTAAAAACCAAATGACAAAATATTATAAATAAATTGAGTGTATTAAATAAAGTGTATTAAAAAATAAAAGTGACAAATAGTCACTAGATGGAAACAGAGATTGTCAAAACAGTTAAAGGATTTGAAGAAATTTTTTCTCTAACACTTGCAACAAAGTTGCGACTGACCGGGGAGAAATTCAGACTGAACTAGAGGGCGGGCGTGTGACGCAGCAAGACAGAGGAGACCAGTGCGCATGCGCGTCAGTCCGAGGGACAAAATGGAGGACTCGATTTAGAGAGAGAAAAAACGGACAACAAGAAGGGAAAAAAGAGGGGGTAAGACAAGATAAAAATAACAAAATGTTAAACTGGAACAATAGCAATTAAAATATATGGCGATATAACGAAAAATAAAGGCTAAACAGAAAAAATATATGCTAAAAAAGGAAAAAACGGAAACGGAGTAATAAAGAACAGGTACAATAAATATTGAACTAAAATACACTTAAAATGAAACGAATAATAATACAAATTTATTCCAAGAGAAAACTGAAATACTTATCTCTTCTGCAAGCAGTAAAAGAAAGAGGAGTTGGGGTTTGATTTTGGACAGTTTATTAGCTATATGTTTGAGCTGATTGGTCACTTTGTTTTTGTTTAACCAGTTCTCCTATGTTATTGGTCACTGGTCTGTATACTGTTTTACTGTCTTTTTTCAAATGTTGACAGTTTTTGTTATGTATATCTATATGCTTTTAAATACTGCATTTAAGTAGTAAAGGAAAGAAAGCAAAATATGAGTCTCTGATCTTGTAATAAAATCCCTTTTTTACCCATTCCCTAGTTTTGCATAACCAACACAGTTATATTTATATATTTTTTACCTCTGTGATTATCTTGTATCTAAGCCTCTGCAGACTGCCCCTTTATTTCAGTTATTTTGACAGACTTGCAGTTTAGCCAATCAGTGATGGCTCCCAGGTAACTTCACGTGCACGAGCACAGTGTTATCTATATGAAAAACATGAACTAACACCCTCTAGTGGTGAAAAACCTGTTAAAATGCATTCTTAAGAGGCGGCCTTCAAGGTCTAATAAATTAGCATATGAACCTCCTAGGTTAAGCTTTCAACTAAGAATACCAAGAGAACAAAGAAAAATTGGTGATAAAAGTAAATTTGAAAATTGTTTAAAATTACATGCCCTATCTGAATCATGAAAGTTTTTTTTGGACTAGACTGTCCCTTTAAGGGAAGTTACCACTGTTATATCCAAACCTCTATTGTAAGGGATTATAAGGGATTTTGTTCAAGATTATATTAATAAAAACAAGAGTTCAAATCAAGTTTATGAGAAATAGATTATGTCAAACAATTCTAATTAGATTCTATGAGGAAGTAATAAGAATATAAATAACGGTGAATCAGTTGATGTGATATATTTAAATTTAGCAAAGGCTTTTGATAGAGTGCCACATGAGAGATTAATATACAAAATTAAGGGACTGGAGATATCTAAAAATGTTAGCTCATGGATAAGTAACTGGATAAAACACAGAGAGCAACGAGTTGTAGTAAATCAACCATATTAAGATAGGGAAAAAAGTAATTAGTGGGGTCCCCCAAAGGTCAGTACTGGGTCCTGTCCTTCTTAATATTTTTATAAATTATTTGAAGGAAGAATTAAATGAAGGAAGGATTAGATATCAGCATGTCTGTTTTTGCAGGTGATACAAAGTTGTGAAAGGTTATTATGCCAGTGCAGGATTTAATTGCACTGCAATGGATTGGTAAATGGAAAATGAGATTTATTATTGATACATATTCATTTTTACATTTTGGTGTTAAAAAAATGCAGGTTACCTATTATTTAACCCATTCAGTACTGGTAATTTAAAAATACAAGACATGTTTTATCATTTTTTGTATCACTCCATTTAAACATAACCTGAACCTTAGTTTTTTAGAGTTACCTATCAAAACTATACATATATATTTTTTGTAGACAACCCAAGGTATTGACCTAGGCCCATTTTGGTATATTTCATGCCACCATTTTGCCGCTAAATCCAATCATATAAAAAACGTTAACTTTGTCACAACCTTTGGATTTTTCACTGAAATAGTTTTTGGCAATTAGAAGGCAGGCTAATTGCAGCTCCACACCACACTGGTAAGAATTATAGTATTACAATGTAGGTATTATCCTCCCACCTGACACCTCCCACTTCCCTGATCCCCTCCCAAACTTCCCCCCTAACAACCCTCCTCACTACCATCTTAGGTAATGGCAGCCAGTCTGCCAGTCTGAGGTTGTAGAGCTTTTTTTAATTATTTCTTTTCAGTGTAGGATTTCCCGTTACCTTCCCACATCCCGGATCCCTCACAAACAGCTGTCTAAACCTTCCCCTCCCAATAGTCTTCACCATCTGCTAGTACCTAGTTTATATAAAACAAATATATAATTGTATTTCCATTGTGTAGTGATCCCCCTACCCCCACCACCTTCCCACTACAAGCAATAAGACTGAAGGGCCCCCTCTCATTTCACCTACTTAATGCCCTGCAAAACACTGTGCAATGAACTTAAGATTTCAATGTTTGATTCATCAGTCCATTATATATTTCATCATTTGGCCATTTTAGCAATGGCTTTCTTACTATCACTTGACCTATCAAACCAGCAACTCAATGAGGCCTATTTATGAAATGTCTGTCGGACCTGATCCGACAGGGCTGATCGGGTCCGACAGACATCACTGAATGCGGAGAGCAATACGCTCTCCTTATTCAGCATTGCATCAGCAGCTCTTGTGAGCTGATGGTGCAACGCCGCCCCCTGCAGACTCGCTTCCAGTCGGCCGCCAGCAGGGGGGTGTCAATCAACCCGATCATACTCGATCTGTTTGAATTCCAGCGATTCCTGTCCGCCTCATCAGGGCAGGTGGACAGGGTTATGGAGCTTGATAGATAGGCCCCAATGTCTTCTCTTTACATTTGAAAGTGAGACTTGTGTACTTTGACCAGTGTTAATTTGTGCTTGAAGCTGTCATGCAAGCTATTGACTCTAAGCTTTTCTTTGTATTTTGCTGTGGCTATGGTTCTGCCAGTCCCTCTCCCCGTAAGAGTTTTCTTCATTTACCAAGTGTCTCTTGATGGTGTAGTAAACTGTACTTATTGGCACCATGGCTTTTTTTGCAATTTCTCAACAAGAAAAAAACTAGATTTGTAAGTTGTCTGTTTATATATATATATATATATATATATATATATATATATATATAAATATATCGTACCAAATAACATCATATGTAGAAATATGTATTTATGAATAAATAGAACATATTCTGTTATGTGAAGAACATTGGAATGTGAAATATTTACATGTTCATGTCAGGTTAGCGCACATGAGAATATGCGATCAGGTTTACGCGAGAGTAGGGTGTTTTTTTTACTTTTTTTTCTCCATTGACTTCTATGGTGAAATAAGTGAAAGCATACACAATATTCTAACTTCAACTTTTTATGCTTGTCGTGTTAGAGCAAGAGCAAAAACAGTTTACTTTTAACTCGTAATATGAGCGCAGCCCGAAGAGCGCAAAAAGCTTATTTCTAGAGCAATTGGCGTTCAAGCGGGATCGTTAATTAGTGCTCCACTTGTAATCTGGGTCTATATGCTTTAAGGAAGTGGGCAATGGTATAAGCAGTTAAGGAGTTATATATGGATGATAAAGTTAAAACTAATTTATTTTAACAAAGTATAAAATATATTACATAAATTAATTCAGAATAAACATCCAATATATCTATTTCCTGGTGGAAACAGAAAATATCAGTATGGTAAAAACCTCAAAAAAAAGTGAATAGTCAGTTAAACAATATCAGTAAAAAAATGTCCATCCAGTGGTTATTTAAAGTGTCAATGATGTGTTGTCCCAATCTGATGTTGAATGTAACCAAAAGTGTATATTGATAAAAATTAAAAATATAAAAATTAAAAATATAACATTAAAAAATGACAAAAAATAAAATAAAAAATAAAATAGTGAGGTTATAGAAAAGAAGAAAAAATAATATCCAGTGAAAATTCAAATAATCCAATCTTAAATCCTGAATGTTATCCATGTGTACACAGATTGGGACAACACAAAGTAACTCATTGACACTTTAAGTAACCACTGGATGGACATTTTTCAACTAACTATTCACTTTAA
Organism: Bombina bombina; assembly: GCF_027579735.1. Taxonomy (NCBI): domain Eukaryota; kingdom Metazoa; phylum Chordata; class Amphibia; order Anura; family Bombinatoridae; genus Bombina; species Bombina bombina. The sequence goes on along the minus strand of NC_069500.1, from coordinate 1,052,127,022 downwards.
TAACTCTGGAGGTTTTTTCCATACTCATACTTTCTGTTTCCAGTAGGAAATAGATATATTGGACGTTCATTCTTTATTATTTTATATACATTTTATTCTTCTATAGTATTTGCTGTTAGACACATGAATCCATGTAATATATTTTATATTTTGTTAAAATAAATGAGTTTTAATTTTATCATCCATATATAACACTCTAAAAGCATATACCACTGCCCATATAGGCACTTTTTTTTTTTAGTTTAGGGTACATATTATAAAGAAGCTAGCTTGATATCCTATATGTTTTAACTGTGCTAATAAAAGCGTTTTTTTTATTTATTTGTTTAAAAAATAAATTATTTTTAGGAGTTTTCCCATTCTTAACTTCTTTTTATTTTTGGATGACATACACATTGTTGGTGTCAGATTGCCAATACTTCTTTTGCAAGCAGAATATCTGTTTGTATCAGCTCCTCACTGTATTTTTGTACTTTCTTAAAAGTTAAGCCTATCTACCAGCATCTCATCACAAGCAGCAAAAAGGCTGATGCAAGCCTTTATAGCATACTGTGTTTTGGAAACAAACACAGCATACTGAAATATTTTTTTTTTGCACACCTGCATAGAGTATGGTTAATCAGCCATTATTTTAAGGCCACTTTAAATTTAGCTAAAATAGGGGTCGATCTAAATCATTTAGAAAAATGTATCTAATGTTTTTTTTTTAACAGAAAATCACTATTAAAGTCTAGTATGAGTTTTGTAGATAACTACTTTGATACATTTTTCTAAATGATTGTGATTGACCACATTCTCTTAATGGTTCTGGCTGCTTGTTGTTAAATGTGGTATTTCAGCAGTACTACCCATAGGCACTCACACTTTAATCTGTGAGTACAAAATGATATGCCTGATCACAATTAGAGTAGCTTCACTATCAATGTGCAGCCTTTAGTGGTTATGTGAGCACTTATTATGTGCAGCTCTTTGACTTTGGCTATACAGTATTTTTTTGATTAGCTGTGTCATCCCAGTCTGTAGGAAAAAAAGTTAGAATGAGGAAGGAGCTATGTCTACTAGAAGAAATATTAATTTATCAATATACATTGATCACAATCCTTTACAAAAATGTTTTTCAAATTATTTTTCTACAAGAATCCCCCTATAGTTTAATTGTGTTTTGCTACATAAAATCATTACATAAGTTTTTTAAAAGGATTGTGATTGACCCTATAATTAGTTAAATAATAATAAATAAAGGTGCTGGCATCCAAAACACTAAAAAATAAACAAGATAAATTAAAAGATAACTCCAAATAGCAGAGAGTAAAAGATCATAATAATACAAAATATATATAACAAAAATAATAATATTTCACTCACTTGTTTCTGGTAACTATAAAAAGATATACTGTACAAATATGATTTATATGCTAAGTACACAATTACTTTATTGTGACAAAGGCCTATATGCATAGATGCATAGACCATATTCAAAATTCATTGAATATTGTCACCTGATTTCTACACAGATTTGTTAATGAGCCTTCCTTTTTTAACATCTATAGTTGCATAAGGTGCCACATACTGTATATGAAATCAGAAAGTAGAACTTCTTAGAGAAAATTATTACAACTTCTGACACATACTTGAAACAAGTATAGGGTAAATGTTTGTAAAAGAAAAAATATTTTCATGTATTTTTTGTTATGGGAAAGTAGTTTTGCTGGATAGAACATAACATGACTCGGAAAATTTAAAGACATAAATTAGGTCTAGCTCTGAGCATTCTGTGGTGTTCCAGGATTTTGTTTTAACCTACACTAATGCAAACCATGCATAATTCATAAATACTCTAGTGCCCGTATGAAGTATCATATAACGCTGTGGCATCTAACTATTACAAAGCTGATAAAGTTACCTTGATTTGTTTCTTTTTTATCTATCATCTATCTGTCTATCTATAATTTATCAATCTTTCTAAATATCTGCCTGTCTATCTGTCTAGCTGTCAGTCTATCTATCTATCTATCTATCTATCTATCTATCTATCTATCTATCTATCTATCTATCTGATGCTAGTGTGGAAACGTTTATCAACTGATTTTTCATTTGTTTGATCGAAAACATTTTACAAGCATTTTGTAAAAAGATGGTATACTTCTCAGTAAAGCTCATTCTATGCACCAACAGATAAATATTTACAAACTGAACAAGAGGGGAAACACTAAAAGAACGTGTTGGCCCTCATAAAGTATGCACATATAGCACTCTAGGTCTTGACTAAAGGGCAGTGTGAGTCACACGTGGGATACAATAAAATATAACCTTTATTAGAAAAAATTAAAAAATATAAACAACACTAACATTTAAAAACGTCCCAGACAGTGTTTCAAATTGTATATATGGTGATAATGAGGAGAGTAATGTAAATAGGTCTGGCCTATTCATAACAACAATATTTAATGCCCCTCTCTGTGTCATAAAATAACTCGATGCAACCAATATAAATAGGTCTCCCTATATGGGTTAATATTACCACCAACGTAGTAAATGAAATATGGTTGATAGTGTACCGTTCATGTATAACTCTTGAGTCCTATAGGCACTCAATGTATGAGGAAAACCCTTGAGGAAAATCACGCAAAAGGTCCCAGCACTGTCTTAGCCCATCAGTGTAGGAATGCACACATTCATATAGGTATCGAGTGTAAGGTCATCTCAAAACCTCATAACATTATACAGTGTCCCAATGCCTATCCATTCTCATGCGTTCTCCCCCCTCTCCTTTGCCATTAATCAGCAGCTAGAACCTAGGCTCTTTGATGCTCCTGAGCTTACCTAGATAAACCTTTCAGCAAAGTATAACAAGAGAATTAAATAATATAAGTAAATAGGAATGTTGCTTAACATTGTATGCTCTTTCTAAATCACGAATGTCTAATTATGACTTTACTGTCACTTTAAGTATTGTCTGAAGCCCATTGGCTAATGTTCACGCCCAATAGAATGATTCCTAGTTTTCTAAATAGGGCATGTTTTAATTGGTATGGAATCAGCTATGAATGCGGCATGTAGCCAAAACACGTAAGCTGTCAACTATTGCATGGGCTGAGGACTTGGCTTACTTGATGGAACTTTTAAATTGTTGGCAATAAAAGCTACGTTTTACCAATTGGAGTGCTCCCCTTTGTTTCTTTATTGATTGGACAGCTATAAATATTTCACTAGAGTGTGCAGCCAATGGCTGTGTAGAATATAACAGTGTTCTGCACTTCCATTTCTAGCAGGAACTGAAAAGCTCACAATTTCAAAGGGGAATTACAGGAAATGGGGACAGAATAAATAATGAAAGTATATTGCAGAGGATTTTTTTTTTAGAAATACAATTTATCATTTTATATTACCATCTCACAGGGTTTAATATCCCTTTAAAGACAAAACAATAAGTGCAAGAACAGCAATATGTAGTAAGATATCTTTGTTGATTATTATGGCCAAGTGAAAACAGGTGATTGAAAGTAAATCCAGACTAAATAGTAAATTCATAAAGAGACATAGGGTCTGATTTTCAAAAGCTCATCACACAGGTGATATTGAATAATAAAATACATCAGCACTATGTTATCCCTCACAGGATTCTAGAATTCAAAATGCACTATATGTCCCTAGGGGCATTTGTATTTTTCTCTATATTAAATGCTTGGGTTGGACAGGGGCTTACTTGGATGTATTTGAATTTCTCCCACAACTCTCATTATATTTAATAAGCATTTTAAGCCTGTAGGTATCACTGATCTTTCTTTCTAGTTTTAACCTAGTAAATCTTGAAGGGACAGTCAACTCCAATTGTGTTTGTTTTAAAAAGATAGATAATCCCTTTGATACCCATTCCCCAGTTTTGCACAGCCAACATGGTTTTATTAATATACATTTAACCTCAGTGATTACTTTGAGTCTAAGTCTCATCTGACAGCCCCTTGATCACATTGCTATTTATTATGTATTGACATGCATTTTTAGCCAATTAGTGCAGTGTCGTTCACAACCTACAGGTGTGAGCACAATGATATCTATATGTCCCACATGAACTAGCAGTCTCCTGATGTGAAAAGTTAATAAAGGCTGCCTGTAGTGGCTTAGAAACAGGCAGAAATGTAGAGGTTTAAATATTATAAAGTTTATTAATATAACAATGTGGGTAGTACAAAGCCGGTGTATGGGTAGTAAAGGTGTTATCTATCTTTTTAAACAATAACACTTTTGGTGTTGACCTTTAAATTCCCAATTAAAATATTAAACTGTAATGTTAACTAATCTCTGATGAAGCGCATGTACGCATGCGTGAAACGCATCAGATAAAGAGTTTACCTGGCTCAATACCTGTACCCAAATAAATTGGTGGATATACACTAAAGACCCAGCGTGTTTTCCTTTTTTCCTCATCTTGTAATGTTAAATATACTAGAAGTAAAAAATAAAAATAACCATTTAGTGAAAGTAAAAAATAAATGTAACCATTTAGTGAAAACACTCTCATGTGAGATACTGCATTCCAGACAGTTTCATTAAGAGGCAACTCACACTTCTCTGTAACTTCCAGGTCCCACCACTCTTCTTTGAGAATTCAGTGATGTCAGCCCCTATGAAGTCTGTGAGATGATTTTATCACTCCAACCTGAAAAGTTTTGAAAATTTACTCCTTAGTTTAGATTAGTGATGACTAACCTTGGCACCCCTGATATTTCAGAACTTCATTTTCCTTATGCTCAACTAGAATGCAGAGTGCCAAAGCATCATGGGAAATGTAGTTTCAAAACAACTGGTATGCCCAGCAACAGAGATGGTCGCATGATCTGGGAGCTCCGTGTATACAGTGCCTAAGAAAGCCCTATTAACGACAGTATACATGACAGATGCCTACATTGAAGGGTAATATTGAATGGAGGAATCCTGGACATGCTGAAAAGGTCTAGGAAATTAATTAAATGATCTGTGCCGAACTGAGCTGTCACAGCAGAGCTGATTGCCACACACTGAGGCGCCATCTTGGATTATTAGCACACCCTGCAGGGATAACAACCGCTGCAATTGAAAACATCTATTAAATCTTGGGCCTCTGTTGTACTACACCACCTACTGCATGTTACAGCGTTTAATACTATGGATACGCAAGCAAACTTTAATGCGATTAAACAACTGCTTGAAGACCATGGGAAGAAGATATGTGGGAGGCTCAACGCTTTTATCTGCATGATCAGAACAGCACGTACATGTGGCGATGGGAGTGTGGGGGAGCATAAAGATGTGCAGGAGCCGCAGAGTGTTGTAGCACCCGTAGTACTCCAAGCGTACCCTTCTCCAGTCACAGTGTCACCATTAGACACAAGCCGTAGGGCAGAGTTCCTCTCGGGTGAGATCTATTTGCTACTACCAGCTGAGCATTCATGTGCAAATGAGTATTGCGGGGCGGATTATATGGAGAGGCAAGTACCGCACTGTGATATGATATCTGCACACTTCCAGGAATGCTTCTCCCTGTCACCGCCAACTACCGCAATCTTACAGAGGAACCGTGTGAGTGCACAGCAACACTTGGCAACTCAGCTCAGCTCTCTTGTCATATAGCCTGTGGAGGGTGTGGCCAGCTCTCTCCAGGTATGAGTGTATCAGACTGTGTTATTCCTTATTAAAACTGTAAATACAACTGCTGGTGCTTAAGGGTGGTTGGGCGGGAATTTAAGTATGGGTGCTGATATTGTTTACTTTGATTCAAATAGTGGGTTGCTCCTCAGGATTGCAGATGTACTCATGCCAAGCATTGTTATTGTTTTATTCTTGTGTCCCTAGTAGTAAAAACACAAGACATTACCCTCACTATGGTGCCCTATCCCAGATAATAAGTTAATATTGTCATTTAGTTTTTCTTTTTATAAAGTTATGTCCAAAATCTACACCTATCAGTATGCAGCGCGTATAGAATATCATTCATCATGTGAGCCCTGGGGAGCTGGTTATATCTGCAACCTTTTTATTATTCTCTCATCAATTGGATAAGTTAACTAAAATCCTCTGCAACTCAAAGCAGAGTTAGTCTCTGCTCTAACTTAAGCAGCTCTAACTTAAGCATTATATCTTCTTTACCTTGTAGCTAATGGACCCTGCCATTCATTACATTTCCCTCTTTGTAAACCTGAAGCAGATGCTCTTAGCATATTTTCTGTGTTCCAAAGACTGCAAACTGTCTATCCCTACAATCTCTGTATAGATATTAGCCCATGTATATATTTAATGTATGCAATAGATTTACTGGTAGGATGCTTCAGAGTTAAAGGAGTTAACGTAACTTAACTTGTCTGTGATTGGTTGTATTCCTCTACCTATTAGCATTCAGATTTATTGGTGAAGCAGTTTTTGCAGCTCTATTTCTCTGATATAATGTTTAGTATGTGCATATTTAATGTTGCTATGTTTAAGTTTACTATCTCCTTCAATTTTACTACTAGTTTTCCGGACCTACTCATGGTCCTAGCAGACATATGAAGGAGCCCGTATGTGTAGGCCTTGACTAGGCCTGTATTACTCAAAAATCCTCTGATTAGCAAATTGAATCTATTGGGGTCCAAAAGTGGCCTCAGATGTCTTGAGGGAAAAAAGAGGGCGCTTTTATGTTTGCCCCCTAATCTCTATTCATTTGAGCTAGGTTTCAACTTGGGTATACTATGTCACTGTTATGATAAGGGATATGTATTTTTCATGTCCATGATATTTGTTTTCACATTTACTGTACATCATGAGTTTGCTTGAGCAAACCATTTGTTGTCTTTGTAATGGTTATTCCCTCAATAAAAAAACCTCTTATAAAAAAAAAAAAAAAAAAAAAAAAAAAACAACTGGTATGCCATGTTTAGCCATCACCCATATAGACTATTAAAGTCTACAGCTTGAAAGTGGTATAATTGCATGTATTAGCCATACATAAATATAGAAGCAGTATAATCCAGGCTGTTTGGATGTTAGAGAATGAAAATGTTGCAGCATTTTCATGTCCCTTTTATACTTAGGCAATTAAGATGACAGAACAATTAATTGTAAAATTGAGACTTAAAACAAAAGTCTCCAAATCTATAAGTAGATTTCGCCCGCACCTTTTAAATACCACTGGTATTTAGAGTTCACAGAAGGGCTGCGTTAGGCTCCAAAAAGAGAGCGTACAGGCATATTTACCGCCACTGCAACTCTAAATACCAGAGGTGCTTACGGACGCGGCCAGCTTCAAAAACGTGCTCGTGCACGATTCCCCCATAGGAAACAATGGGGCAGTTTGAGCTGAAAAAAAAACAAACACCTGCAAAAAAGCAGCGTTCAGCTCCTAACGCAGCCCCATTGTTTCCTATGGGGAAACACTTCCTATGTCTGCACCTAACACCCTAACATGTACCCCGAGTCAAAACAACCCAAACCTTACACTTATTAACCCCTAATCTGCCGCCCCCGCTATCGCTGACACCTGCATATTTTTTAACCCCTAATCTGCCGCTCCGTACACCGCCGCAACCTACGTTATCCCTATGAACCCCTAATCTGTTGCCGCTAACACCGCCAACCCCTATATTATATTTATTAACCCCTAATCTGCCGCCCCCAACATCGCCTCCACCTACCTACACTTATTAACCCCTAATCTGCCGACCGGACCTCACCGCTACTATAATAAATGTATTAACCCCTAATCCGCCTCATTCCCACCTCAATAACCCTATAATAAATAGTATTAACCCCTAATCTGCCCTCCCTAACATCGCCGACACCTAACTTCAAGTATTAACCCCTAATCTGCTGACCGGACCTCACCGCTACTCTAATACATTTATTAACCCCTAAAGCTAAGTCTAACCCTAACACTAACACCCCCCTAAATTAAATATAATTTAAATCTAATGAAATAAATTAACTCTTATTAAATAAATTATTCCTATTTAAAGCTAAATACTTACCTGTAAAATAAATCCTAATATAGCTACAATATAAATTATAATTATATTGTAGCTATTTTAGGATTAATATTTATTTTACAGGCAACTTTGTATTTATTTTAACCAGGTACAATAGCTATTAAATAGTTAATAACTATTTAATAGTTACCTAGTTAAAATAATTACAAAATTACCTGTAAAATAAATCCTAACCTAAGTTACAATTAAACCTAAGACTACACTATCAATAAATTAATTAAATAAAATACCTACAATTACCTACAATTAAACCTAACACTACTCTATCAATAAATTAATTAAATACAATACCTACAAATAAATACAATTAAATAAACTAACTAAAGTACAAAAAATAAAAAAGAACTAAGTTACAAAAAATAAAAAAATATTTACAAACATTAGAAAAATATTACAACAATTTTAAACTAATTACACCTACTCTAAGCCCCCTAATAAAATAAAAAAGCCCCCCAAAATAACAAAACAATGCCCTACCCTATTCTAAAAATAAAATAGAAAAGCTCTTTTACCTTACCAGCACTTAAAAGGGCCCTTTACGGGGCATGCCCCAAAGAATTCAGCTTTTTTGCCTGTAAAAAAAAAACCATACAATACCCCCCCAACATTACAACCCACCACCCACATACCCCTAATCTAACCCAAACCCCCCTTAAATAAACCTAACACTAAGCCCCTGAAGATCTCCCTACCTTGTCTTCACCTCACCGGGTTCACCGATTCGTCCTTGCTCCGACGTCTTCATCCAAGCCCAAGCAGGGGGCTGAAAAGGTCCATGATCCGTCTGAAGTCTTCATCCAAGCGGGAGCTGAAGAGGTCCATGATCTGGCTGAAGTCTTCATCCAAGCAGGAGCTGAAGAGGTCCATGATCCGGCTGAAGTCTTCATCCAAGCGGGAGCTGAAGAGGTCCATGATCCGGCTGAAGCCTTCTATCAAGCGGCATCTTCAATCTTCTTTCTTCCGGATCCATGTTCATCCCGCCGACGCGGAACATCCATCTTCACCGACGCCTTCCCGACAAATAACGGTTCCTTTAAGGGACGTCATCCAAGATGGCGTCCCTCGAATTCCGATTGGCTGATAGGATTCTATCAGCCAATCGGAATTAAGGTAGGAAAATTCTGATTGGCTGATGGAATCAGCCAATCAGATTCAAGTTCAATCCGATTGGCTGATCAGCCAATAGAATGCAAGCTCAATCTGATTGGCTGATTGGATCAGCCAATTGGATTGAATTTGAATCTGATTGGCTGATTCCATCAGTCAATCAGAATTTTCCTACCTTAATTCCGATTGGCTGATAGAATCCTATCAGCCAATCGGAATTCGAGGGACGCCATCTTGGATGAAATCCCTTAAAGGAACCGTCATTCGTCGGGAAGTCGTCGGTGAAGATGGATGTTCCGCGTCGGCGGGATGAACATGGATCCGGAAGACAGAAGATTGAAGACCCTGCTTGGAAGATGACATCGCCCGGATGGAAGACTTCTTCAGCGCCGCTTGGAGGATCACTTCATCGGATGGAAGACTTCTTCAGTGCCGCTTGGAGGATCACTTCTGCCGCTCCGGATCTCCTCTTCAGTCCCATCGGTGGCTCGGCTGAGTGAAGACGACTCAAGGTAGGATGATCTTCAGGGGGGTAGTGTAAGGTTTTTTTAAGGGGGGTTTGGGTTAGATTAGGGGTATGTGGGTGGTGGGTTTTAATGTAGTGGAGGCGGTTGTATTTTTCTTTTACAGGCAAAAGAGCAGTTTTCTTTGGGGCATGCCCCATAAAAGGCCCTTTTAAGGGCTGGTAAGGTAAAAGAGCTTTGAACTTTTGTAATTTAGAATAGGGTAGGGCATTTTTTTAATTTGGGGGGCTTTGTTATTTTATTAAGGGGCTTAGAGTAGGTATAATTAGTTTAAAATTGTTGTAATATTTTTCTAATGTTTGTAAATATTTTTTTATTTTTTGTAACTTAGTTCTTTTTTATTTTTTGTACTTGAGTTAGTTTATTTAATTGTATTTTTTTGTAGGTATTGTATTTCATTAATTTATTGATAGCGTAGTGTTAGGTTTAATTGTAGGTAATTGTAGGTATTTTATTTAATTTATTTATTGATAGTGTAGTGTTAGGTTTAATTGTAACTTAGGTTAGGATTTATTTTACAGGTAATTTTGTAATTATTTTAACTAGGTAGCTATTAAATAGTTATTAACTATTTAATAGCTATTGTACCTGGTTAAAATAAATACAAAGTTGCCTGTAAAATAAATATTAATCCTAAAATAGCTACAATATAATTATAATTTATATTGTAGCTATATTAGGGTTTATTTTACAGGTAAGTATTTAGCTTTAGGAATAATTTATTTAATAAGAGTTAATTTATTTAGTTAGATCTAAATTATATTTAACTTAGGGGGGTGTTAGTGTTAGGGTTAGACTTAGCTTTAGGGGTTAATAAATGTATTAGAGTAGCGGTGAGGTCCGGTCGGCAGATTAGGAGTTAATACTTGAAGTTATGTGTCGGCGATGTTAGGGAGGGCAGATTAGGGGTTAATACTATTTATTATAGGGTTATTGAGGCGGGAGTCAGGCGGATTAGGGGTTAATACATTTATTATAGTAGCGGTGAGGTCCGGTCAGCAGATTAGGGGTTAATAATTGTAGGTAGGTGGAGGCAACGTTGGGGGCGGCAGATTAGGGGTTAATAAATATAATATAGGGGTCGGTGGTGTTAGGGGCAGCAGATTAGGGGTTCATAGGGATAATGTAGGTTGCGGCGGTGTGCGGTCGGCAGATTCGGGGATAAAAAAATTTAATAGAGTGGCTGCGATGTGGGGGGACCTCGGTTTAGGGGTACATAGGTAGTTTATGGGTGTTAGTGTACTTTAGAGCACAGTAGTTAAGAGCTTTATAAACCGGCGTTAGCCCAGAAAGCTCTTAACTCCTGACTTTTTTCTGCAGCTGGAGTTTTGTCGTTAGATTTCTAACGCTCACTTCAGCCAAGATCCCATTGAAAAGATAGGATACGCAATTGGCGTAGGGGGATCTGCGGTATGGAAAAGTCACGGCTGGAAAGTGCGTGTTAGACCCCTACCTACACGACTCTATATACCAGCGGTAGCCCAAAACCAGCGTTAGGAGCCTCTAACGCTGGTTTTGACGGCTAACGCCAAACTCTAAATCTAGCCGTATATTTGTTTAAAAAATTTATTTAAACTTTAGTGTAATAAAACAGATTACAATAGTACTGTTTTACACAAGCACATTTTACATTAAGTATTAAAGCAGCATTTTATTTAAATAACATTCCAATATTTTTGGTATTAACATTAACATTTTGATATTACAATCCATTGGAAATCCTTAAAACATTTATGCACCCAGTCAATGCAACATCTAATAATATACCACTAAAACTAGTTCTGTAACTCAGTATACGTGTTCATAGGCATTAAGAGGCTAATGATTATAATCATCTGGAAAAAAAAAACAAATTAAAAAGCAAGCAGACAGAGCATTAAAGTATGTGAAGTTAAAAGCATGCACTTAATGTAAATGAAAGAGATCTGGGAGATCATTAAAGCTTCTAATTTCCATTTTCTGCTTTCACATCTTTTAAGGCTAGTACTAGATTCTATTATATTGTACTTTATTTTGCTCTGTTCTGTTAGCTACACAGTGAGTATACAGTATATCACTTTAGCTGGCAAAACAATACATGCAAAATAAAATATATTTGTTTTATTGCAGCATAATTATAATCATTATAATTATGTCTTCTGCAGAGAGCAATTTAATATATTAGTCCTCGAAGGTAGGCTAAGTGCACTGTTGTTTAACTTGTTCTACTTTCACTCACAAATGATGCTGCTAAATAAATATGAAAAACAGAATTTCGACTTACTTAAGATGACTTTAAAGGGGGTTATAAATATATATATATATACAGGTGGCCCTCGTTTTACAACGGTCCAATTTACACCCTTTCAGAATAACAACCTTTTTATCCAGTCATGTGACTGCTATTGAAAAGCATTGAGAAGCAGTGCATTTATTAAAATAGCCAGTAGGTGGAGCTGTCCACTTGTGTTGCAGCAAAGCCAAGCAAGCTGAAATTAATCAGTTTAACCAGACCTGAGCTATCGAGCAGATTTCAAAGGAACAACATCTTCCTGTCTATAAATCAGTCCAGATTGGAATGCATAGAAAGAACTGTTTGTAGAAAAATGCAAGTGAAGTCTGTGTTGTGTGCTTATTTTATTAGGTTTATAATGCTGTTTAGCAAATGTTTTTGTTCATTTAACTTCAGTTTAATTAAATATTCTGTGTTGTGTGATTATTTTATTAGGTTTCAGTGCCTGCCTGCCAGGGCACAGTGTCACCCCAGTGCAACTCATATCTGGTGTAACAGTAGTGTGGATTTAAAAAAAACAACACTTTTTCGACTGTGTTAAATAATAGCAGTCAGTTTCCTTCACACGTGTGCATTTCAGTGCCTGCCTACCAGGGCACAGTGTCCCCCCAGTGCAACTCATATCTGGTGTAACAGTAGTTTAAATATAAAAAAACCAATACTTTTTTGACTGTGTTAAATAATATTTATTTACATTTTCTCTGTCCAGGAGGAGGACAGTATTTCGGGAGGCAAAAAAGCGTTTTAAGTCCAGCGCTTTATACACTATAAACCCTTTATTTTCTTAAATAATAGCAGTCAGTTTCCTTCACACGTGTGCGTTTCAGTGCCTGCCTGCCAGGGCACAGTGTCACCCCAGTGCAACTCATATCTGGTGTAACAGTAGTGTAGATTTAAAAAAAAAAAAAAAAAACACTTTTTTGACTGTGTTAAATAATAGCAGTCAGTTTCCTTCACACGTGTGCATTTCAGTGGCTGCCTGCCAGGACACAGTGTCACCCCAGTGCAACTCATATCTGGTGTAACAGTAGTGTAGATTTAAAAAAACAACACTTTTTTGACTGTGTTAAATAATACCAGTCAGTTTCCTTCACACGTGTGCATTTCAGTGCCTGCCTGCCAGGGCACAGTGTCACCCCAGTGCAACTCATATCTGGTGTAACAGTAGCTTAAATATAAAAAAACAACACTTTTTTGACTGTGTTAAATAATAGCAGTCAGTTTCCTTCACACATGTGCGTTTCAGTGCCTGCCTGCCAGGGCACAGTGTCACCCCAGTGCAACTCATATCTGGTGTAACAGTAGTGTAGATTTAAAAAAAACAACACTTTTTTGACTGTGTTAAATAATAGCAGTCAGCTTCCTTCACACGTGTGTGTTTCAGTGCCTGCCTGCCAGGGCACAGTGTCACCCCAGTGCAACTCATATCTGGTGTAACAGTAGTGTAGATTTAAAAAAAAACAACACTTTTTTGACTGTGTTAAATAATAGCAGTCAGTTTCCTTCACACGTGTGCGTTTCAGTGCCTGCCTGCCAGGGCACAGTGTCACCCCAGTGCAACTCATATCTGGTGTAACAGTAGCTTAAATATAAAAAAACAACACTTTTTTGACTGTGTTAAATAATAGCAGTCAGTTTCCTTCACACGTGTGCTTTTCAGTGTCTGCCTGCCAGGGCACAGTGTCACCCCAGTGCAACTCATATCTGGTGTAACAGTAGTGTAGATTTAAAACAAAACAACACTTTTTTGACTGTGTTAAATAATAGCAGTCAGTTTCCTTCACACGTGTGCTTTTCAGTGCCTGCCTGCCAGGGCACAGTGTCACCCCAGTGCAACTCATATCTGGTGTAACAGTAGTGTAGATTTAAAACAAAACAACACTTTTTTGACTGTGTTAAAAAAAAGCAGTAAGTTTCCTTCACAAGTGTGCGTTTCAGTGCCTGCCTGCCAGGGCACAGTGTCACCCCAGTGCAACTCATATCTGGTGTAACAGAAGTGTACATTTAAAAAAAAAAAAAAACACACTTTTTTGACTGTGAAATAATAGCAGTCAGTTTCCTTCACACATGTGCGTTTCAGTGCCTGCCAGGGCACAGTGTCACCCCAGTGCAACTCATATCTAGTGTAACAAAATTATACACTGGGTTCCTCTAGATCTCACTAATATGCACACTCAATTAAAACGTTATCCCCTCTAAAAACGTTCAAAATATCTAGAGTAAAAATGGAAGTGTAAAGTGGCGCCCTAAAAGTAATCTAAAGGCTGAAGGTCAATTTAAAAATCATATAAGAGACCTCACTTGAGGTATATGGGAAAAAAACAACTATTCAAAGTTTATATGAAAAGTATATATGTAAAATTTATAAATGAAAATTCACAGTGTAACCTAGTATTAAGTTCATTAACTGACTATTAATAGATGTTTTTCAAAAAGTTTTTTTAAGATATTTAATACAATAAATATTTAATAGGACATACAAAAACAAAACATATAAACCATATAAAACAAATAAACCATATAAAACAAATTGCTTAAAACGAACAGTTGTGGCCACAACTTCAATGGAATGTTATTACAATAGACAATAACATGTTTATGTTTATAATGTCTATATATTTCAGATTCTTACACGGTTCCTATATCAAAAAAATGTGAAACTTTCACAAATTGTCCATAAGATATCTCAGTAATAAAGTGCACTTGTGCTGAGTTAGTAGGGAAACTTAGTTGTCATTATATTTGTGCCTATTTTCCTGCACTGCTCAATTGTATCCTCTTGTATTTAAATAGATCGGCGTCTCCTTAGCCGTTATGTGTTCTCAATCAGCTGTGAGATCTTTGAACCAATCAGCTGTTCGTATTCTGACCGTCCTTTTTTTAAATACCGTTTGGAGGTCTTCAATGTTTTACATATGTCAAAATATTTTCTTTATATCCGATACAACAGTCTTTTGTATTTGTCACTTGTATCTGACAACTGAACAATGGAAGCAACGGCGGGTACAACATCATCATCATCATCATCATCACACCGTGTGTCGTCCATGTCTGTAATGCTGCCTGACCGAGACATATCACAGTTAGCTACATCCTCTGTCAATGATGGTTGCGCATCACTCATTTCTTCACACTGAGGTGTATATAACTCCTCTGACAGATCAAGTGAGGCGGCTGTGATGCTAGTGTCGGTGGTGGAGACAGGCGGGCAAGTTGTAAGTTGAGAGGTGCCCGAAGCTAAGCTGGAGGAACTTTTCGTGTTCATGGTATGTGGCCTAACACTGGGCATTATTCTATGGCCAAAGGGAATCACAGCACCACAACCACGATGCCCCCTGTGGGTTGGCCTGCCTCTGTCTGTCATTTTTTTTTTTGATTAGTGCTACTATGCGTGCAAGCTACTGTGAGTGGGCACAGTATACGCTGTGAGCCTTTTTTTTAAATGTACACTGACACTGCTATTAAACAAGATAATATGAGTGGTGGCACTGGTCAAGTGGGCACAGTATACGCTGTGAGCCTGACACAAAAAAGCAGACTGATGTTTCACAGTCAAAATAGTTTTTTTTTATTTTTAAAATGCACACTTACACTACTATTAAACAAGATAATATGAGTGGTGGCACTGGACAAGTTGGCACAGTATACGCTGTGAGCCTGACACAAAAAAGCAGACTTATGTTTCACAGTCAAAATAGTTTTTTAATTTTTAAAATGTACACTTACACTACTATTAAACTAAAAAAAGAGAGAGATGTTCCCGTGTTCAAAGTAGATAGCTTTGGTATCCCAATAGATGGTAACGGTGAACTGTGGCAGGCTGCTTCTTCTGGAAGTAGTTGGAGTCCAATCCTGTGAGTCAATGATATAGAAAAGAAAGAAGGTGCCACAATAGTGCGGGGTCAAAATTATCAGAAATTCCTCACTCAGATAGCCCATACTTACAAGCTCCAAAGCACTGAACAAGTGCTATATGTGCATTCTGGGCTCTTACAGTCGCCCAGTAAACTGCTCAATGATCAGCTGCTCCTCCACAAAGCCTCAAAGCTTTAGCAGTCAGTGTAATGCCACTCACACAGGTGTACTCACTCCTCCGTACAGATTACAGGGGCAGGTTAAGTCCCACAGTAAAGTAATGGGAGAAATTAGGGTATAACTTAAAAGTAAAAATCAAACCGTGGCAAAGTCTATAGTTAAAAGACTTTATGAAAAAAAATGTTTAACACACAACGTTTCACGGTCCCAGACCGTTTTATCAAGTGTAATACAATTGTTTAACAAACCGTGGTTTTTAATAAAGTCTTTTAACTATAGACTTTGCCACGGTTTGATTTTTACTTTTAAGTTATACCCTAATTTCTCCCATTACTTTACAGTGGGACTTAACCTGCCCCTGTAATCTGTACGGAGGAGTGAGTACACCTGTGTGAGCGGCATTACACTGACTGCTAGAGCTTTGAGGCTTCGTGGAGGTGCAGCTGATCGTTGAGCAGTTTACTGGGCGACTGTAAGAGCCCAGAATGCACATATAGCACTTGTTCAGTGCTTTGGAGCTTGTAAGTATGGGCTATCTGAGTGGGGAATTCCTGATAATTTTGACCCCACACTATTGTGGCGCCTTCTTTCTTTTCTATATCACAGTATATGCTGTGAGCCTGACACACAGGCTTGCAGTGGCAGGCTGGCCTGGCAACTGAAATTAGATTACACTAGCAGACTGATGTAAAAGTTTTTTTTTTTTTTAAAATTACACTACTGTTACACCAGATATGACTGGTGGTGGCACTGAGCAAGTAGGCACAGTATATGCTGTGAGCCTGACACACAGGCTGGCAGTGGCAGGCAGGCAACTGCTATTAGATTACACTAGCAAACTGATGTAAAAGTTTTTTTATTTTAAATTTACACTACTGTTACACCAGATATGACTGGTGGTGGCACTGAGCAAGTAGGCACAGTATATGCTGTGAGTCTGACACACAGGCTGGCAGTGGCAGGCTGGCCTGGCAACTGAAATTAGATTACACTAGCAGACTGATGTAAAAGTTTTTTTTTTTTTAATTTACACTAATGTTACACCAGATATAAGTGGTGGCACTGAGCAAGTAGGCACAGTATATGCTGTGAGCCTGATACACAGGCTGGCAGTGGCAGGCTGGCCTGGCAACTGAAATTAGATTACACTAGCAGACTGATGTAAAAGTTTTTTTTAAAAAATGTACACTACTGTTACACCAGATATGACTGGTGGTGGCACTGAGCAAGTAGGCACAGTATATGCTGTGAGCCTGACACACAGGCTGGCAGTGGCAGGCAGGCAGGCAACTGCTATTAGATTACAAAGAAAAATAAATAAAAAAAAAGACTGATGTAGCCCTAAAAAGGGCTTTTTGGGGTGCTGTCCTTACAGCAGAGATCAGATGAGTCCTTCAGGACTGTAGTGGACACTGAATACACTAGCCTAGCTATCAATTTCCCTATTAAATTAGCAGCAGCTACACTGTCCCTCCTCTCACTAGCAATGCAGCTTCCGAATGAATCTAAAATGGCTGCTGTCCATGAGTTGTAAGGGTCTGGGAGGGAGGGTCTGCTGCTGAATGGCTGGAATGTGAGAGGTGTCATAGTCCTATCCTTAAAGTGAAGGTAAAGTTAAACCTTGTGTATTAAATAAATAAATATCTCACGGCAAAATAATACTACTTTCATTCATAATTTTTCCTATATCGCTATATTTCATTAGATATATTATATTATTGGCATTGATCCGGCTCCAAGAAAAACAACTCGTTATAACCCGTTATCACTTTAAAGATAGGACTATGACACCTCCTAAATGTATCCAGAAAGACACTTTAGACTTAATGATAAGTATAATAGACAAGAACCTCAACGTAGTAAGGTTTCTCGTGTCAATCGAATGAAGGACACCAATCTCTCCAAATACCCCGAAAGACACAAGGACACTTAGTTTCCCTGGCAGAGATGACTACCTGCCCACCTCCCCATATCCACATAATTCACCGTAACCATCATAGATAGCATATGCTGTCTCCCATCATACTTACAGTAAGGCACAAGGACATTTAACGTAGTGATCCATTTTCCTGTATAGGTAAATATGCGCTCTCCTAATATAACTTAACCGACTGATCAGAGGTTACCTAAAAACTCAGACACTATACGGTTAAGGACACTTAGCTTAACACAGTTTAATGGTCCTCCTCCACTATAGGTTCAGAGCAACTATATGACTAAGCAATACTGGGCTTTACCCATAATGTTAGGTAAGCTATGGTC
This sequence comes from Bombina bombina, assembly GCF_027579735.1. NCBI lineage: Eukaryota > Metazoa > Chordata > Amphibia > Anura > Bombinatoridae > Bombina > Bombina bombina. Next base: position 1,052,108,825 of record NC_069500.1, on the reverse strand, counting down.
TACCCAGTTTGTCAAGTGACCACATGTATTATTATAACTATCTGTTTGCCCGATAAGGTATATATTATATGCCATGCTACAATTCATGTAATTCATACTGTAAAGTCTTAAATCCAGCTTAACCCATATAGCATCTAGTCAGACAAATAGCGATAAAGAGCATAATAGAGCAAATACTGCTTCTCATAGACTAGCAAGTCACACTACAAACTTCTCAAGACTTAAGAGCCGACTCAGGCTAGAATATCCTATATCCTCTATTTATAGGATTATCAGAAAAACTTTCTAGTCTAAATATCTTAGGATCAGAAATCCTCAGAAGTTTTTATAAAAAGCACACAATTATCTCTCCATACTATACACCACCATAAGTATCCAAACCAGATATTACTGTATAAAGCAATAATGTAAACAGGACTTGCCACGAACATCACAAGCAATATTGCTGAATAGGAATACTACTAGTATAAGCATTGTTACTACCCTGAAAGAGGATTCCTGTATATAATTATACACAGCACTAACATATGATGTAGGCTACTAATATAGGTTCACCGCTAATAGAAACAGAGCGGTGACGACATAGCCAATCACAACAGCCCAAAATCGTCAGGAATTAGTGAATATACTAATAGTCTCTCATAATAACATCACTAAAAAGATAGAACAACCCCACATCACAAGTCCTCACAGCCCCCTAACATGTCGATATGCATAAAGAGATAGAGGGTATTTTTCTCTATCACTTTTCGTATTACTAATTGTTCTATCTTCTAAGGAATATGCGAGTTAAAACCTAATATCCAATTGGAACTAGGCAGCATGTACACACCTATCATCAACACGATGTGGTGTTGACGTCTTACCCAATAGGAATAGCCAAATATCGGCATCACTAAATAAGACCAAATAGGATTATCGCAATGGCGAAATCTATTGCTGCAAAAAACACTGCTGTCCTGCATTATATGGTATATCTAGTGCCTTTAAAAGTGTATTTTTATATTTTTAAAATATTATCAATAGGTACAGGAGGGTAGGAGAGGAAAAGCTATCCATCTCCAATCACAAATATGGAAACACAATACCCAATAGAAAACTGGCTAGGACTACCCACCACTAGAATAACATGGTGATGATGTCAGAGCCAATGAAAAGAGACGAATTTCAGCAGCAGTAAACAAAGTAAACTTTTACACTGAATTTGGATAGACATAAAAGTCTATAACACATAAAAAATAGAACAAATAAAAATGAATATGTGTGTGCATGTATAAAAACAATTTGAGAAAGAAGATTTGAAGACAAATACTGGATGTGACATCAGCACTTAAATAGTGATCATGAATAAACAGACCAAAAGATCATAAAGATATAAAAACAATTTGAGTATATACGTTTTGATATAACATTATTACTCTGTGTACACTAATATGTTAATAAAGATTCACAATTTTTTTTTAAAAAAAAATGGTTACATGTTTCTAGCAACTGTGAGAGTTTACATTTTTGTATTTTTATTTTTGTTGACGGATTATTATTTTTTTTTTTGCTTCACTATTTTGCACTATTATTTGAGCTTTCAGTCACATCCCCTTTTTCTCCTACACATCACTAATGAGGGATCATCTATAACATAACTATATTGGACTCTACGTAAGTATATGCTTGAAAATTCTACATCATATTTTCACTCAACCTGGGATTACAAATTACACTCAACTGATAGGAACAATTTGTGACTTCTCACTACACCACGGCCAAGACCCCGCTGGGCGTTTAGTGCCCTATTCGTGTACCAAGGTGGTGTAGTGCTGCTTTAGTGGTACTTATATATAGCTTTTATTCGCATATTATTATCAAGATTGTCTACTGTCACACTTTACGAGTCTTTTTCTATGTTGATAAACATGGATCCATGTTAATGTACTATTTGAATATTCCACATATTGTAGGTACCTTTGCATATTATTTATTGTTTTAAACTTTTGTTTTAATTATTGTTTTAATTCTTTTAATTGTCAACATTTATTGTCATTAATAAATACACATGTACTACCTATTCACATCCTAGCCTATTTCTAGTTGAGGCGCTCAGGCTACATCCATACATTCTTAGAGTTCCTTATTGACAGCTAGAGCTCAAGACAGCCAGAGAATATAGGATTACACAGGCGCTAGGTATATATTCCACCAAGCTGGAAGATGATCAGCCAATAATATGACCTGTGTACGGCACGCTCTTATCATGTACAGTGTTCCGTGACTCCAATGCAGAGAGCAAATGACTCAGGTTGGAATCTGGTTTGCTTCGGCTTTGTCAGCAAAAAGGTTGAGGTAAGAATGTCCTCTTTTCCTTAGCAATCATACATGTCTGTGTATGCTCCTTATTAAATCCAGTGCAGCCCGGACAGGTGGTATGCAGACACATCTCTCAGGTGCAGCAACTTGTAAACCAGTGGCAGCTTGATTGCTTCTCTCGCTCATAGATTCCCACTATGTTTAATGCTTGTGGGATATTTTTCTATCAGACCAAACTTGGCCAGTAGTCTTCTTCTCAAGTGGAAGGATAGGAAATATCCCAGAACAGAGTGAATTTATGAAATGAGGTAAGCAGTACTCACGGTAGACAGGTTAGTCCTTTACGGCAATAAGATGAAGGCAGAGAATGGTCAAGACAGGCAGAATCCGGCAACAGGAAGTTAATCCAGCAGAATAACAGTTCAGGGGTAAACCAATAGAATGGTCAGGAACAGGAAGGTTTTGGCAACAAAGGAAATCCAGCAGTATAACAGTTCAGGGGTAAACCAATAGAAAGGTCAGGAACAGGCAGGTGTCAGCAACAAAGGGAATCCAGCAGTATAACAGTTCAGGGGTAAACCAATAGAATGGTCAGAAAGGCAGAGTTCAGCAATGATAAGACAATCCAGCAATACAAGTATTAAGCAAGCAGAGTGGTCAGACAGGCAGAGTTCAGTAATGATATGGTGATCCAGTAGTACAAGGGTTAAGCAAGCAGAGTGGTCAGACAGGCAGAGTTCAATAACGATATGGTAATCCAGCAGTACAAGGGTTAAGCAAGCAGAGTGGTCAGACATGCAGAGTTCAGCAATGATAAGGCAATCCAGCAATACAAGGATTAAGCAAGTAGAGTGGTCAGACAGGCAGAGTTCAGTAATAGTATGGCAATCCAGCAGTAAAAGGGTTAAGCAAGCAGAGTGGTCAGACAGGCAGAGTTCAGTAATGATTTGGCAATCCAGCAGTACAAGGGTTAAACAAGGAGAGTGGTCATAAAGACAGACCAGCAATGATATAGCAATCCAGCAGTATAAGGGTTAAGCAAGCAGAGTGGTCAGACAGGCAGAGTTCAGTAACGATATGGCGATCCAGCAATATAAGTAATACAGCACCCAGGAGCATACACAGTAACACCTATACTTGGGCAGTGAGATGAAGTGAGGGAGTTACTTACATAGGTGCCTGTTCATGCCAAGGAGACCTCCCAGGTGTATGGGGAAGCAGCATCAGGAAAGAGAGACAGTATGTGGCGATGACATTATAGCCACATGCTCACAACCACCGCCGGGTCTATGGCAAAGGCCATAGCAATGAGTCACCACCACCGCATCTATGGAAACAGCTACATTGAGCAGCGGCGAGGCGGTGGTGTGACATAACCCCCTTCCTAAAGGTTACCTCCAGGAGCCAAAGTCAGCTTGGTGTGATGAGCAGCATGAAACCTGGAGATCAAAGAAGGAGCATGCACATCACGGGCAGGAATCCAGGAATGATCTGCCACAGAGTAACTCTTCCAATGCACGAATTGCCTGCACCTGTATCTGGAGTCCAGGATCTTAGCAACCTCATGTTCATGTTCACCATGAATTAAGAGTGGAGGAGGAGGAATTCTGAGTCGAGTATATCTGTTCTTGATGTAGGGCGTGAGTAGTGAGATGTGGAAGACTTGGTGAATGCGCAGGGTTCTGGGCAAGGCCACTTTGAAGGCAACAGGAGGCAGTCTTTTAAGGACTCTGTAAGGGCCTATATATCTAGGCCCTAATTTATAACAGGGTTGACATAGACGAACATGTTGGGTATACTTCTGTATACTTCCAGAAGCAGAGAAAGAAGTTTCAGCACTAGCAGCTGGGACTGGATGTGTAACAACAGGAGTAGCATTCTTCTCTTCAACCAGTGAGAAGAGCATAGCAGATATAGCCTCTAGTTTAGAATCCCCATTCTGCAAATGTATGGTATGGGTTCCCAGCATCTGTCCCTGAGAAGTGACTGCTCTTGCTACCTCATTTGGGTCCATGGCCCAAGTATAATGTAATTCTTATGGGATATTTCTCTATCAGACCAAACTTGGCCGGTAGTCTTCTTATCCTTGCGTCAAGTGGAATTTATGAAATGAGGTAAGCAGTAGTCACGGTAGACAGGGTAGTACTTCATGGCAATAAGATGAAGGCAGAGAATGGTCAAGACAGGAGTAATTCAGTCTATGCGCATTTCGCCCCATGATGGTGAGCAAAAGTCAGGGCCTTGTCAGGACTGGAATTAATTCAGCACTTATATTTTCTAAAGCAGGTAGATAGGTGTGAATCACTAATGGCTAGATTCCGAGTCTTGCGTTAGCCTTAAAAAGCAGCGTTAAGGGGTCCTTACGCTGCCTTTTAACGCCCGCTGGTATTACAAGTCAGGCAGGAGAGGGTCTATCGCTCACTTTTTTTCCGCGATTTTAGCTTACCGCAAGTCCCCTTACGTCAATTGCGTATCCTATCTTTTTAATGGGATTTGCCTGACGCTCACATGAACTACCTATTAACCCTTAAACCAAGGCCCCCCCCATCCAAACACTATAATAAAATTATTTAACCCCTAATCTGCCGACCGGACATCGCCACCACTTTAATAAATGTATTAACCCCTAAACTGCCGCACTCCCGCCTCGCAAACACTAGTTAAATGTTATTAACCCCTAATCTGCCATCCCTAACATCGCCGACACCTACCTACATTTATTAACCCCTAATCTGCTGCCCCCAACGTCTACTATATTAAATGTATTAACCCCTAAATCTAACCCTAACCCCCCTAACTTAAATATAATTTAAATAAAATGAAATTAAATTACTACAATTAAATAAATTAATCCTAAATACTTACCTATAAAATAATCCCTAAGATAGCTACAATATAACTAATATAACTAATAGTTACATTGTAGCTAGTTTAGGATTTATATTTATTTTAAAGGCAACTTTGTATTGATTTTAACTAGGTTCAATAGTTATTAAATAGTTATTAACTATTTAATAACTTCCTAGTTAAAATAAAGACAAAGTTACCTGTAAAATAAACCCTAACCTAAGTTACAATTACACCTAACACTACACTATAATTAAACTAATTACCTAAACTACTTACAATTAATTAGAATTAAATTAAATAAACTAAATTACGGAAACCCCCCCACTAAATTACAGAAAATAAAAAAAGAATTACAAGAATTTTAAACTAATTACACCTAATCTAATCCCCTAATAAAATAAAAAAGCCCCCCAAAATACAAAAATTCCCTACCCTATACTAAATTACAAATAGCCCTAAAAAGGGCCTTTTGCGGGACATTGCCCCAAATTAATCAGCTCTTTCACCTGTAAAAAAAATACAATACCCCCCAACATTAAAACCCCCCACCCACACACCCAACCCTACTCTAAAACCCACCAATCCCCCCTTAAAAAAACCTAACACTACCCCCTTGAATATCACCCTACTTTGAGACATGTTCACCAAGCCGGGCACAAGTGGTCCTCCAGAGGGTCTGAAGTCTTCATCTTATCCGGCCAGAAGAGGACATCTAGACTGGCAGAAGTATTCATCCAGGCGGCATCTTCTATCTTCATCCTTCCGGAGCGGAACAGGTCTATCTTCAAGACATCCGACGCAGAGCATCCTCTTCATCCGACGGCCGACGACTGAATGACTGACCTTTAAGTGATGTCATCCAAGATGGCATCCCTTGAATTGCCATTGGCTGATAGGATTCTATCAGCCAATCGGAATTAAGGTAGGAAAAATCCTATTGGCTCATGCAATTTGTAATTTAGTATAAGGTAGGGAATTTTATTATTTTGGGGGGCTTTTTATTTTATTAGGGGGATTAGATTAGGTGTAATTAGTTTAAAATTCTTGTAATTCTTTTTTTATTTTCTGTAATTTATTGTTTTTTTTCCTGTAATTTAGTTTATTTAATTTAATTGTAATTAATTGTAGGTAGTTTAGGTAATTAGTTTAATTATAGTGTAGTGTTAGGTAAAATTGTAACTTAGGTTAGGGTTTATTTTAGAGGTAAATGTGTCTTTATTTTAACTAGGAACTTATTAAATAGTTCATAACTATTTAATAACTATTGTACCTAGTTAAAATAAATACAAAGTTGCCTGTAAAATAAATATAAATCCTAAACTAGATACAATGTAACTATTAGTTATATTGTAGCTAGCTTAGGGTTTATTTTATAGGTAAATATTTAGTTTTAAATAGGAATAATTTATTTAATTTTAGTAAATTTATTTAGATGTATTTAAATTATATTTAAGTTAGAGGGGTGTTAGGGTTAGACTTAGGTTTAGGGGTTAATAAATTTAATATAGTTGCGGCGACGTGGGGGGGGCATAATAGGGGTTAATAATATAATGTAGGTGTCAGCGATAGCGGGGGCAGCAAATTAGGTGTTAATAAGTATAAGATTAGGGGTGTTTAGACTCTGGGTTCATTTTAGGGTGTTAGGTGTAGACATAAAATTCCTTTCCCCATAGGAAACAATGGGGCTGCGTTAGGAGCTGAACGCTGCTTTTTTGCAGGTTTTTTCAGCCAGCTCAGCCCCATTGTTTCCTATGGGGAAATCGTGCACAAGCACATTTTGCCAGCTTACCGCTACCGTAAGCAACACTGGTATTGAGGTGAGATGTGGAGCTAAATTCTGCTCTACGCTCACCTTTTTGCGGCTAACGCCAGGTTTAAAAAAACCTGTAATACCAGCGTTACTTTAGGTGAGCGGTGAGCAGAAAATAAGCGTTAGCAATGCACCCCTGTTACAGCAAAACTCGGAATCTCGCCGTAATTGCGGTAAGCATCTCTTAGCATTGGTTCAGATGGCCAAGCCTCTCTAACTAAAGCTATCTATACAAATATTTACTGAGCTAAAAATAACATTTCTATGTGCATCTAGTGCTGACTCGTGAGTGTGTGGCACTTAAGTAACAATGTACAAAAATCAAAATAAGTATATATATTTATTATATTACATTTCATGTGCCTATCAAGATTTTTTTTTTTCATTGTTACAATGTTTCAACACTGTTGATGACTCAGATATCAATAGAAAAAAAAGTGGTTACTTTTTAAGAGGTAGTATCAAATAGATCATGCCTCTTTATTAACTGTATATATATATATATATATATATATAGTGTATATGGGGTCGATTTAACAAGCTGCAGATGCTGCTTCCGACCCCAATCATTTCTGGTCCACCAGAAACCGAAGTTAAGAAGCAGCGGTCGTAATTATAATCCCGATATGATCCCGATACGATCGGGATGATTGACACTTCCTGCTAGTTGTCGATTAGCCGTCGGTGAGTGGGGGGCGGCATTGCACAAGCATTTCCCTTTACCCATTCTCCAGTTTTGCATAACCAACACAGTTATATTATTACACTTTTTACCTCTGTGATTATCTTGTATCCAAGCCTCTGCAAACTGCCCCCTTATTTCAGTTCTTTTGATACACATACTTTAGCCAATCAGTCTGACTCTTAGGTAACTCCACTTGCATGAGCACAGTGCTCTCTATATGACACACATTAACTAACACATGGCTAGATTAGGAGTTTTGCTTTCTGAGTTAAAAAGCAGTGTTATGGCTCTTTTTCCCTACCGCTGATATTATGAGTTTTGCAGGTATAGGTGTACCGCACACTTTTTTGGCTGTAACGCAACTTAACTACAGCAGCTTTCAAAAAGTCCTTTTTCAATGGGACTTCCATAGCGCCAGTATTACGAGTTTGCCTGTTACCATCAAGATCCGTACCTTAAACTGAAAGTCAGTAGTTATGGCTTTTATGTTACAAAGCTGTAGCATAAAACTCATAACTAAAGTGCTAAAAAGTACACTAATACCCATAAACTACCTATTAACCCCTAAACCGAGGCCGTCCTGCATCGCAAACACCAAAATAAAATTATTAACCCTTAATCTGCTGCTCCGTACATCGCCGCCACTATAAAAAAATTATTAACCCCTAAACCGCCGTACTCCCACATCGCAAACACTAGTTAAATATTATTAACCCCTAATCTGCAGTACCTAACATTGCCGCAACCTACATTACTGTTATTAACCCCTAATCTGCCGCCCCCAAAATCGCCGCCACTATACTAAAGTTACTAAAAATTACAATTAATACCTAAATAATTCCTATTTAAAACTAAATACGTACCTATAAAATAAAACCTAAGCTAGCTACAATATAACTAATAGTTATATTGTAGCTTTCTTAGGTTTTTTTTTTTTTTCACAGCTAAGTTTTTATTTATTTTAACTAGGTAGACTAGTTAGTAAATAGTTATTAACTATTTACTAGCTACCTAGTTAAAATAAATACAAATGTGCCTGTAAAATAAAACCTAACCTGTCACTAACACCTAAACTTACACTACAATTAAATAAATTACATTAATTAATTACAATTAACTAAATTAAAAAAACCCCACTAAATTACACAAAATAAAAAAAAATATAAAATATTTAAACTAATAACACCTAATCTAATAGCCCTAGCAAAATAAAATAAAAAAACCCTAGCCTAAACAAAACTGCCAATGGCCCTTAAAAGGGCCTTTTGTGGGACATTGCCCCCAAAAAATCAGCTCTGCTAAAATGTAAAAAAAAAAATACAAACAACCCCCCAACAATAAAACCCACCACCCACACAACCAAACCCCCCAAATAAAATCCTATCTAAAAAACCTAAGCTCCCCATTGCCCTGAAAAGGGCATTTGGATGGGCATTGCCCTTAAAAGGGCATTTAGCTCTTTTTCAGCCCAAACCCAAAGCTAAAAATAAAACCCACCCAATAAACCCTTAAAAATACACTAACCCCCGAAGATCCACTTACAGTTTTTGAAGACCGGACATCCATCCTCAACGAAGCCGGGAGAAGTCTTCATCCAGACGGCAAGAAGTGGTCCTCCAGGCGGGAAAAAGTCTTCATCCAGACGGCATCTTCTATCTTCATCTTTCCGATGCGGAGCGGCTCCATCTTCAAGACATCTGGCACGGAGCATCCTCTTCAATCGAGGGCTCTTCCAGAATGAAGGTTCCTTTAAGGGATGTCATCCAAGATGGGGTCCCTTTAATTCCGATTGGCTGATAGAATTCTATCAGCCAATCATAATTAAAGGTGAAAAAATCCTATTGGCTGATGCAGCGAAAGGATGTAGAGAGAAGATGCCGTCTGGATGAAGACTTTTGCCCACCTGGAGGACCACTTCTTGCCATCTGGATGAAGACTTCTCCCGGCTTCATTTAGGACTTCTTGGCGCTTGGATAAAGACTTCTCCTGGCTTCGTTGAGGATGGATGTCCAGTCTTCAAAAACTGTAAGTGGATCTTCGGGGGTTAGTGTTAGGCTTTTTAAGAGTTTATTGGGTAGGTTTTATTTTTAGCTTAGGGTTTGGGCTGAAAAAGAACTAAATGTCCTTTTTTTTTTTTTTTTTTTTTTTTTTAAATCAAAGTTTTTTATTGAGGTTATTAGCAATACATCATTCATTACATGACAACATATATATTCTGCAGACATATGACACCATGGATGATCTCTGCAACACACAATGTATAAAGAATATCATGCCATTTCTAGAGATAGTTAAGTCTACATAAAAAATAAAAACAAAAGAGAGAATATATACATAATAATGAAACCTCTTTTTCTTTAGCTATGTTCCTCATCTGCTTGAAGTAATGCTCTTGAACCTGTCAAGGCTAATGATATAGGAAAGAGGAATGATAGTAATGACCATAGCTGTGAATAAAAATATATTGGACATTCTTGTAACATGTACATCCTATAGTATGGTAAACTAAATATAACATACAAATGTAAGAAAAACTTATAACAATATATCATCAATTGCGGATAAATACCGCTGATTTGTTCACTTGCAATAAGGGTGAACCCTGATGGGGGGGGCGGAGCCATGTGGGATACCTGGACAGTGGCATGTTACAGGCAAGACCATTAATATACTAGTTTCTGGTCATAGGTTTTCAGGTTATAGGTGAGAAAAATGGCATAGCTGGCTGACTAGTTAACAGTTCTCTAATAAGTCCATTAGTTTCATGGAAATGGGATAGCACTTGGTAGTCAGTTCTGTGGCCTCTACTGGGCCAAAGAGTAGCATAGAATGAAAATATGATAAAAGGGGGGGGGGGAGATTCATCGGGTAAGCATCGCTTATGAAATAGGGGGGATGTGGGGAGGGTGGAGCCATAGGGAAGAACTTCCTGTGAGGATTAGTCGTGTTTAAAATTTATTTTCATAGGTTCAGCTATAAGATGACATAGCCAAATGCCCAGTGTCATTCTGCCAGCAAGGGAGTTAAAATAGACAGGTTTGCAGGGGCAGAATATCTATGAGTCAAATAATCCTATCTGGATCAAGCACTTGCTATGCTTAACAATTTCTGCATAGGTATTATGTACATATAGCCTCAGGGCCATCTATCTGAACCAGAACGTCTGAAGTACAATGTGAAAATGTAAATCATATACATTAACTACTACCAATATTAATATGGGCTAGGCTATACACGGCAAATATGATATTCAAACTGACATGACCATATAGACTTGGACCTTAGCAGGAGGGTATGTTATTTAAATGCTAAGCAAAGAGAACACACTGTGTGATAAACAAACCTTACTAAGCATATATATGTAAAACTAGGAGTTAAATAGCTAAGCTAGCTTCTAAAATGAGATTAACTGAATATACTGTACATATCCTATAGTGGTAATGCATATATATAAGCCTTACGTAATATCCCAAGCGTGTAGTATAGTAGGTTAGATTGCTAATATAGTCATCGAATTTTAGCATGAAATTACTATCTATATATACATATGTAAGTATACAAACCTTTGCATAACAGGTAATAAGAAAAAAATAGGTGTGTAACCGTACCTCAGTTGAAAACTAATAGCAAACTGGAATATGATACAGAGGTATATAGCACAAAAAAGATAACAGAGGGGCATAAACTTACCAGTAACAAGAGATTACACTATGCTTGAGGTTTTTAGGGCTAATCATGTCAGGCTTAGGATGTTAATACTATACATATATGAACATGTGCGTACAGTGTTTTCAATAGCATGTACAAGCTGAGTAGTGCCCTAATATATCTCAGGTTAAGTAGGTACATGGGGAAGATATGTTGTTAGAGACTTTTACATAATCCCATAGGGAGCATAGTAGACTGTATGGTGGCCCAGGATATATAGGCACTTAGGTGATAAATAAGTCAGAGAGAGTTGGGCAAACTCATAGTCGTCAAATCTATGTTTCCAGCAGCTGAATATGACTCTTCCTTTCCATATGTTAAGTTGGACTATGAATGTTCAAGCAATTCTAAAATTTATAACAACCTATGTCAGCCCTACATACTAGTATAAGTTACACAAGTGGAAAGGTACTATTAAGAGAGATACATTTTGCCCCTCTGCTTCTATGGTCTCTCTGTAGATATTGGAAGCTTAAAATTCAGATAAACATACAGACAATAGCAGTATTCCTGGGAAAATTTGTATATGTGAGCAGGCTAGTAACCTAGTCACAGTGTAGAAGGAAACTTAACAGTGGGTAAGGCGTTCTATAAGAGATAGAGGGCATATCTACATATCTAATACCCAAAGCTGAAGCTGGGACACATTGCATACAGTAAAACTATGGAAGAGTATTGTCATGCATACTGTTACCTAACAACAAAAATCACATAAACCATAGTATCAAAATAAATTTATATATCTCATTAAGCGTAATCTAGCTGTTTTATATGTATGCCCCTCAACTGTAGGCTTTAAAAAACTTGAACAGGGTACATGAAAAAAAAACCTTGATAAATAATCACCCCACTCCGGTTTTGTGGTCTGGTGACCAAAGTAAAAAGACCCAGATAACAAGCTGTAATAGAGGGTAGTTCTTGCCCTGAGTGAGTGTCATGTAAGGTGAGGCTGGACACATAGGCATAGAGCTGTTTAGCTGTTCAGAGAGGTCAGCATTGCTAGGGGGAGGTTTAATGCACTACAGACCATTTTCTTAGGTTCCCCATAGAACCGTCATTAAGTCCGTTCCTGTCACAATCTTCTGCCATCTACTATAAGTCCAGAAGGTAATGGCTATGTGGCTAGGTACAGGGAAATATTAAATATACACTAGCACATCCCAGGAGCCGTGATGTACCTACCCTACACCAGTTCTCAGTTCATTGAAGCCAGGAGCTGCAAGAATGTTCTGTCCAGAAACCAGGCTGTTACTTTGAAAATGGAGAGACCAAGTCGGTAATATGGACCCGGTTAGTGAGCCGACCCTGCGCTGTTGTCCTTCCTGCCTCATGACATCCATTAGACTAACAGTCAGATACCTATTAGGCCGGGGAGCGCTGGTGACTAAGCAGAAATCGCGGGGAGTCCCACAACAATCTGAGGTCAGTTCATATCTCGGCACATCCAAGCCCACAGTAGGGAGGCCGAAAAGATTCTTAGGTAGCGGCGGATCAAACATCTGATAGCCTACTCCTTCCCATAGGTAAGCGGCCTTACGTTGTGCATGCTGGATCCAGGGAGAGGAGGCTATAGGGATCTGGCGCGAGGGTGTCAGTTCAGGTAGCCTGCTCCGTTCGTGTGCCGTATTATGTTGGAAAGTTTCTACTACTAAATGTCCTTTTAAGGGCAATGCCCATCCAAATGCCCTTTTCAGGGCAATGGGGAGCTTAGGTTTTTTAGATAGGATTTTATTTGGGGGGTTTGGTTGTGTGGGTGGGGGGTTTAACTGTTGGGGGGTTGTTTGTATTCTTTTTTACAGGTAAAAGAGCTGATTTCTTTGGGGCAATGCCCCACAAAAGGCCCTTTTAAGGGACATTGTCAGTTTAGTTTAGGCTAGGTTTTTTTTTATTTGGGGGGGGGGCTTTTTTATTTTGATAGTGCTTTTAGATTAGGTGTAATTAGTTTAAATATTTGATCATTTCTTTTTTATTTTGTGTAATTTAGTGGGGTTTTTTTTGTAATTTAGTTAATTGTATTTAATTAATTTAATTTATTTAATTGTAGTGTAAGGTTAGGTGTTGGTGTAACTCAGGTTAGATTTTATTTTACAGGTAAATTTGCATTTATTTTAGCTAGGTAGCTAGTAAATAGTTAATAACTATTCAGAAACTAGTCTACCTAGTTAAAATAAATACAAACTTACCTGTGAAATAAAAATGAAACCTAAGTTAGATACAATGTAAATATTAGTTATATTGTAGCTAGCTTAGGGTTTATTTTATAGGTAAGTAGTTAGTTTTAAATAGAAATTATTTAGGTATTAATTATAATTTTTATATAGATTTATTTTAATTATATTAAAGTTAGTGGGTGTTAGGGTTAGACTTAGGGTTAGGGTTATGGGGTTAATAACTTTAGTATAGTGGCGGCGACATTAGGGGCGGAAGATTAGGGGTTAATAAGTGTAGGTAGGTGTCGGCGATGTCAGGGGCGGCAGATTAGGGGTTAATAAGTATAATGTAGGTATCGGCAATGTCGGGGGAAGCAAATTAGGGGTGTTAAGACTCGGGTTTATGTTAGGGTGTTAGGTGTAAACATAAATTTTCTTTCCCCATAGGAATCAATGGGGCTGCATTATGGAGCTTTACGCTCCTTTATTGCAGGTGTTAGGTTTTTTTTTTAGCCAGCTTTCCCCATTGATGTCTATGGGAAAATCATGCACGGGCACGTAAAACCAGCTCAAAGCTGCGCTGGTATTTGAGTGCAGTATGGAGCTCAATTTTGCTCAACGCAGCAATATTGCCTGCTAATGCCGGGTTTAGTAAAACCTGTAATAGCAGCGCTATAGGGAGGTGAGCAGTGGAAATAACTTGCAAGTTAGCACCGAGCCGCTCATGACGCAAAACTCGTAATATATCTGACCATCTAGTGGTGAAAAACTGTCAAAACGCATTCACATTAGAGGTGGCCTTCAAGGTCTAAGGAATTAGCATATGAACATCCTAGGTTTAGCTTTTTGGAAAATTATTTTAAATGACATGCCCTATTTCAATCATAAAAGTTTATTTTTTACTAGACTGTCCCTTTAACATTGGGGGGACTAGTAACTTTTTCCTATGGGCTAGTAGCTTTTAACCCCTGACTAATAAACAATAGTGATATTTTTCCACCCTGTATTTATATATATAAGGATATTTCTAGTAAACAGAGCTCACAAGGTATCTCACAAACTAGTAAATGAATAACTGAGAAAGATATTAATAGTGCTTGCAGAGGAATGTTTAGCTGAAGAGTCTCATAATATAACATCTACTCACTGCAATATAAAGGAAGTAGGAGACTAGTTACTCTCACTTTGGTATGCCAGTAAATATGTAAGGCTCCATCAGCAGAGATTGTAGCCCTGCTGTCCCTAACTTGTGAAGGTTTACAGGGGGAATCCAAAAGAAATCTAGCTCCCCATAATGCATATAAGAGGGGCAGCTATTCTAAGATGCTGCATCTCAAAATGCCTGTGTAACACAGCACTCCCTTCAAACAGTGCGGGCGCGATACTGCTGTGGAAGATATGTCTGAGGCAAGTGGTGATATAGTGGACCCTAAGAAGGTCTCCACATTCTTCCTTCCCTTTCCTCTACATTTAGAGTAGAGGAAACTTCTGGATGCCGGTGCACATCACTAGAGCAGGGACTCTCAGACGGAGCTCAACGGTTATGCATTCCCCTGACTGCTGCAGGCCCCACTCCCATAAGAAATATCTTCAGTGTTCAGTGAAGAGTCATAATAGGCAGCAATTATAGGATATTATTTTTATGTTTGTTTTATAATTTTGATAAAAGTAGATGTGATTTTAAAATGATCATTATTGTCATATGTCATTCAACGAATCTTATTATTAGTGTTCTGTGTATTATGTCATTCCCAATGCCCAAAGGTCACATTTGAAATTGTCTTGATTTTCTACATTTAAAGGGCCATAATACCCAAATGTGCTTACGTGCACACTCATCTTATTTCCCTATTCAGTGTAAGGAAGTTTACCATGAAATCTCATGAGAGTTAAGTCAAATCTCATGAGATCACAGTAAAAGAGTTCATGACTCAGCACTGCTGATGGTGATTGGCTGCTGTTCATTTCTTCACTTTTTTTTTTTTTTTTACCTGCAGCTGAGCAGCAGCTGAGTATAACTTTTTACACAGAATTTGCTCTGCTGAGCTGAGGCGATTGTGAGGTAAAATATCTTCCTTTTTTACATAGAGATGCTCAGGTGATATCTTTTTACAGTTATACTGCATCAGTTTCAAGTGATTTAGCATATGAGTATTTTGTCCCTTTAAGCATGCACAATTACTGCAGAATTTCTTAAAGTAATATTAAATACTAAATAAATGCTAGGTATAGTGATGTGCTCAAAATGAAGAGTGCCTGAATGTGCAAATGTATTTTTTAAACTTAAAGGGCCATAATACCCAAATGTTTAAACATTTGAAAGTGATGCAGTATAGCTGTAAAAAGTTGACTAGAAAATATCACCTGAACATCTCTATGTAAAAAAGAAAGATATTTTACCTCAAAAGTTCCTCAGTAGCTACATCCCATTGTAAAGGATTTCTAAGCAGTATATCAGTATGTCTGTCCCGGGACAGCCGAAGGGATGAGCCTCGTGCACTCTCATGTTATTTCCCTATTCAGTGTAAGGAAGTTTACAATGAAATCTCATGAGAGTTAGTTTAAATCTCATGAGATCACAGTAAAAGAGTTCATGACCTCAGCATTGCTGATGCTGATTGGCTGCTGTTCATTTCTTCATTTTTATTTTTTTTACCTGCAGCTGGGCAGCAGCTGAATTATAACTTTTTACACAGAACTTACTCTGCTGAGCTGAGGAAATGGTGAGGTAAAATATCTTACTTTTTTACATAGAGATGCTCAGGTGATATTTTCCTGTCAGGTTTTTACAGTTATACTGCATCAGTTTCAAGTGATTTAGCATATGAGTATTATGTCCCTTCAATTAGAGTTTAAACATTTAAGAAATAAGTGCACCATCATGTTGTAATGTAAGTTTCACTTGGTTTAAAAGCTTGTTTTGTTTATCAAATCTCCTCTGCTGGGGCCAGTAAGGGACATTTAAAAGTCAACTACTAAAGTAACAATTTCACATTTTAATGCCCCTTTAATAAAGATAAAATGAAACTAGTACAAATAAATCTAAAAAAAAACAACATTAAAAGCAAATAGTTATCAACAAAGATAAATTTATATGAACAAAAAAAAACAAAATATACAATGAATTAACTATACTCATAAACTAAACATTTCATGCTATGATTCAAATGATGGCATTTGGTTAATTTGTTTCCAGTATTTTTTCAAATAATTTTGACCCCTAGTATAGCATATGCTTGGATTGTTGATGTTTCATTTACTATTCAACTAAATTATAAACACAATGCTAATGTTTGAAGCTAAATAATCAGATCCCATGGTGATACTCATGGAAAAATGAAAATGATATGCTCTAGGTTTCAAAGGGCAGATCAAAGCAACTGCCATATCTCTTATGGGCACCATGGGTCTAAATCAAGAAATGTTAAGTTTGCTGTTTTATGACATTACATAGCAGTTTTTTGTAAATATATTGTAATAGGAATGCCTAGGAGGAATCCATCTGGTTTTGAAACCCAAAGAGAGCAATGCAAATAAGCAACAGGGATCCCACTTGTTCTCTGGTAGTAAAATGAGAATGATAAAGAATGTGCATCTTCATGCTCTGTCTGAGATGCTCTGTCTGAGTTGGAAAACAAACAAACAAAAAAAAAAAAAAACGGGCTCCCTGCTTTTAATAGTTTTTATACCAGATGTGTTACTGTTAACTTATCATGCTGCTCTTCATAAGCATTTCTTGTTTGCATGTTCATTTTCAGTTTACAGCCTGGGTTTCCATTTCATACAAAGAACAGCTATAATATTCTGACATTTTCTAGTATTCACAAGATGTAATACATCAAATCCTGAAATTTTTATTACCGAACATGATTCTCATTATCTTATGGATAGATTGTGAAAGACATTGTAAAAATGTTTCATGGTTTTTAGTGCAGTGGTTTTAAGCCCAAGGAGTAAGAATTTAAAAAAAGTAACGTGTATTCATTTACTAAGAAACTATTTCTCAAATATGAAACATAGGAAAACGTGTTTCTATAAATCCAATATATAAAGTCATCTCATTGTACCAAGTATGGGATAGATTACAAGTGACATGCTAATATTAGTGTTTATGATATTAAATATTGTGCCTGCGTTAACTAGTGCACGTATTAGTAAAACCATACACAATCTAAATTTGCACTTCTTGAGTTAGCACAACTAAAGTACTCACGTAAAGAGTTAGGGCTAAAATTAAAGTTGCATTAAACACTACTTAAATACAATAAAATAAAGTGTTACATTCAGAAATACACCATACTCTCTCTCTCTCTCTCTCTCTTTCTCTCTCTCTCTCTCTCTCTCTCTCTCTCTCTCTCTCTCTCTCTCTCTCTCTATATATATATATATATATATATATATATATATATATATATATATATATATAAAATATCTCACAAAAGTGAGTACACCCCTCACATTTTTATAAATATTTTATTATATCTTTTCATGTGACAATACTGAAGAAATTACACTTTGCTACAATGTAAAGTAGTGAGTGTACAGCCTGTATAACAGTGTAAATTTGCTGTCCCCTCAAAATATCTCAACACACAGCCATTAATGTCTAAAACGTTGGCAACAAAAGTGAGTGCACCCCTAAGTTGAAATGTCCAAATTGGGCCCAAAGTGTTAATATTTTGTGTGGCCACCATTATTTTCCAGCACTGCCTTAACCCTCTTGGGCATGGAATTCACCAGAGCTTCACAGGTTGCCACTGGAGGTCTCTTCCACTCCTCCATGATGACATCACAGAGCTGGTGGATGTTATAAACCTTGCGCTCCCCCACCTTCCATTTGAGGATGCTCAATAGTGTTTAGGTCTGGAGACATGCTTGGCCAGTCCATTACCTTTACCCTCAGCTTCTTTATCAATGCAGTGGTTTGTTTGGGCTCGTTATCATGTTGAAATACTGCCCTGCGGCCCAGTCTCCAAAGGAAGGGGATCAGGCTCTGCTTCAGTATGTCACAGTACATGTTGGCATTCATGGTTCCCTCAATAAACTGTAGCTCCCCAGTGCTGGCAGCACTCATGCAGGCACAGAACATGACACTCCCACCACCATGCTTGACTGTAGGCAAGACACACTTTTTTTTGTACTCCTTACCTGGTTGCCGCCACACACGCTTGACACCATCTGAACCAAATAAGTTTATCTTGGTCTCATCAGACCACAGGACATAGTTCCAGTAATCCATATCCTTAGTCTGCTTGTCTTCAGCAAACTGTTTGCAGACTTTCTTGTGCATCATCTTTAGAAGAGGCTTCCTTCTAGAACGACAGCCATGCAGACCAATTTGATGCAGTGTGCGGCGTATGGTCTGAGCACTGACAGGCTGACCCCTCACCCCTTCAACCTTTGCAGCAATGCTGGCAGCACTCATACGTCTATTTCCTAAAGACAACCTCTGGATATGACACTGAGCATGTGCACTCAACTTCTTTGGTCAACCATGGCAAGGCCTGTTCTCAGTGGAACCTGTCCTGTGAAACCGCTGTATGGTCTTGCCCACCAAGCTGCAGCTCAGTTTCAGGGTTTTGGCAATCTTCTTATAACCTAAGCTATTTTTATGTAGAGCAACAATTCTTTTTTTCATATCCTCAGAGAGTTCTTTGCCATGACTTGCCATGTTGAACTTCCAGTGACCAGTATTAGAGCAATAACACAAAATGTAACACACCTGCTCCCCATTCACACCTGAGACCTTGTAACACTAACGAGTCACATGACACCTGGGAGGGAAAATGGTTAATTGGGCCCAATTTGGACATTTCTACTTAGGGTTGTACTCACTTTTGTTGCCAATGGTTTAGACATTAATGGCTGTGTGTTGAGTTATTTTGAGGGGACAGCAAATTTACACTGTTATAAAGTCTGTACACTCACTACTTTACATTGTAGCAAAGTGTAATTTCTTCAGTGTTGTTACATGAAAAGATATAATAAAATATTTACAAAAATGTGAGGGGTGTACTCACTTTGGTGAGATATTCTACATGCCTAAATGTGTGTATGTATGCATGTATGTATCTGCCGACATATATACAATTATAAACACAAAATACATATGTATATATATATATATATATATATATATATATATATATATATATATATATATATATATGAGCATTGGAGCCTTTTGCAGTCAAGTAAATAACGCATTTAAAAAGTATATTTATGTAATATTCATATTTAAGTGTTAAACTGTTTTTTTACTGGAAATATTTCACATTCCAATTTTCTGCACATAGTATAATGTGTTATAAGTATTTATAAATTAGTGCATTTAGAAAATATGATCGGGTTTGCGTGCGAGTAGGGTGTTTTTTTTCCACTTTTCTTGCTCCATCGACTATGGGGAAATAAGTTAACATGGTTGTGATATTCTAACTTCAGCTTTTTGCACGTCAGGGTAGGGCTTGTGCAAAAACTTTTTACTTTAAACTTGTAATACAAACGCTACCTGATGTGCGCAAAATGCTTACCTCTAGTGCAGCACATGAGTGGGAGCATTAAATAATGCTCCACTCATAATTTAGCCCAATGTTGGCATTATTATGGATTATAATCTTTACTGTCACTTCAGCGGTCTAAACAGTGCACAAATGTAAATGACCACGCCCATTTAGGTATCATTGAGAAAGGCAGCCCCCGATGTAATAATTATGAAGGAGGGGCTTTTGACCCCAGGACAGACCAGAGCAGGGATAGGTGGTTGGTAGGTTGGGGGTGGAGCCAGAGTTGGGTAAGGAAGGCGAGGCAGGAAGTTAGGGTTCTCTTCATTTCCGGACCTGTTAGGTACAACATCAGCTAGCTGAGTTACCTATGGAGAATTTGGGTGAGCTGTTGGCGGCGGCGGTGGAGGGTGGAGGTCCTCGCAGGGCGTCTGGCCAGCCAAGGAAGGCAGCAGCGAAGTCGGGCATGGACGCAGGCTGTATGGTTAGCCGTGAGTTACAGGAGAGAGGCGGAATGTCACTGTCTGGTCCCGTTGCGGCATCGCTTATGGCGGAGGGCGGCCAGGTGAATGACCAGCAGTTGGGGTTGTCCGGAGGCCGTTCTTTGGAGGTAGCAGCGGTGCAGGGTCAGGGTAAGGCTCATTTT
The DNA here is from genome assembly GCF_027579735.1 of Bombina bombina. Taxonomy (NCBI): domain Eukaryota; kingdom Metazoa; phylum Chordata; class Amphibia; order Anura; family Bombinatoridae; genus Bombina; species Bombina bombina. The sequence continues at coordinate 1,052,088,175 of NC_069500.1, read as the reverse complement.
GGTGGGGGTGGTCGCTCCTGAGGGGAACTTGGGCTGTTGTGTTCAGGTGTGTGGCGGTATCCATTGTTTAAGTATAAAAAATCCTGTGGAGTTTGCGCACGTTTTTTCTTGGAGGAGGGGGTGGGTATGGATGTTTGCCCCTTGTGTAAGGTTGGGTGGCCCTTGTTATTCTATTAGTCTTTATGCTCCCCATCTTTTTAAATATATTTCCTGTTTTTTGTTTCATTATTTGGCATTGTGTGTTGGTTCCCGGTCCCCCCCCCTCCCCCCTTTCTCCCCATTTTCAACCTCCTTCTATTGGTTCTATCCTTTTTCTTTCCAATTCCCATTTTTCTGTCTGATATATTAAATTAAAATAATTAAAAAAAAAGAAAAGAAAAGCTGTTCCTCATTTGTCCAGCAGGTGTCTCTCCAGGTTAATTTTTTCCTTTTCCTGGTCTTATTTTGTTTCATCCTTTTCCCCTGTTTTTTTCTCCTTGTATGTGCGTGCATGTTTGGGTCCCTGGTCCAGGAGTTGTTAATGCCTCCATATTTGCTATTTTGCTTAGTAGCATAGGTCCAGGGTTTTAGTGGGGGTTGTTTAGTCCATGAGTTGCATTGTTAAATGTTTTCCTTCCATGTTGTTTGCGTATTTTAGGTATTATTTAAGGGGTCTCCATACATTTGACTCACTTCATCCCCCCCCCTTCCCCCTCCCTCTTTTTTAAAATATATTAAAAAAAAAAAATCAATTAACAAAAGGTTTTACAATAATAATAATAAAAAAAAAAATTATATTTATTTGTGAAATGAAATGTTGTCCTATGTTGTTCATGTGTTACCCCTCTCCCCCCTCCCTTCTCCCCCCCCCTCTCCCCTCTCCCCTTCCTTGTCCTGGGGAGTTGGTGTAGTGTCTTATGCACTAACATTTTTTCTTTTCTTAAGTAGTGGAGCCGGTTATTGCTAGTAGTGGTCCGGTTTTGACCAAAGATGGGCTGAACTGTCGTGGCAGTGTCAGGGAGCATGACGGTGACTCCATCAACTTGGAGGACGTTTTAAGTGATTTTGAGGAGGACCCGGGCAAGGGCCCATCATCAGGAGCTACGGCAGCTGGCCAGGTAGGAGGGTTGGATACTTTGGCGCAGCTTTTACGTTGTTTATCCCCGCAATTGCCCAGGCATGGGGGGCAGCAGAACTTTAGGCAGCCAGGTGTGACGGCCGCCACCGGCCGGGATACACCGGCAGGTGGGCTAGGTGGCAGAAGACAGGTGGTTCTAGCATCTAATCTTTCGTTGCAGGAGGACAGGAACAGCCGAGCAGCGGTTTCATCATGGGATGCTGATGCCGGTTACAGGCGGGGTCGGTCACATTCGCCGCTGCCTAGAAGGAGGGAGGTTGAGACACGTTCATTGCCTACAAGGGCCAGATTGGACAGATCCCCTTGCGGGAGGAGTAGAGAATGGAGGCGGTGTGCCGATACCAGAAGGAGGTTGCCTTTACGGAGGAGGCGTTCAGTTGGCAGAGACGATCGCCGCCAGATGGCTAGGCCAATGGCGTTGCCAACAGTAGTATCCACGGCTTCCGCTACAGGACCTGGGACGGCGCCTTGTGGAGCAGGTGAGGTGCTGGGTGCGGGGATGCCCATTGGGCATATCTATATAAGCAGCAAGTTTTATTACAAGGTTTGAAAGACTTGATTGTGAGTTTTGAGAGGAAGGATACTCCTTCAGGAAGTCAAGGGGCGGGGGGAGCGTGGGCCCTTCCGGCCTCAGGGGAGGTGGAGTCGCAGCCAAAGGTTTTGACGCCGGGCCAGATGGGCGGTACCCCGGCCTTAGGGACGGTTAGCGTAACGGAGGGAGTCAGGGTATCTGAGGAAGCTTTTCAGCGTCCTTGCCTTTGTTCTATTGGCCCTCTGGGACTACACTTGCAATCGGAGGTTAAGGAAAAGATCTGGAAGCGCAAGTTTTTGGAGATCTTTTCTTTGCTTCCGGTTGATCAGTTTTTTGACTTTAAGGATGACCCTAAGGGGGATGCGGGCAAGAAAGAGGAGGACGAGAGAAAAAAGAGATATCGGAGGTTGCCAAAAACTCTGAGTAATTGGTCCAGGTCCTTTTGTATCCTGGCTAGTGTTATTACAGAGAGGTTCCCGGAGCAGGGTTCAGCTCTTTTTTGTTATTACGATGAAATTTCCTCGGCTTACCGTACGTATGGCAGGTTAGCATGGTGGCGGTATGATGAACAATTTCGTCAGCGGATTGCCGTGCGGCCCGCCATGCGTTGGGACGATAGAGATATGGGTATCTGGCTTGAGATCATGACCCCTCTACGTTCGGGCATGACCCCTCTACGTTCGGGGCAGTCCTTTCGAATTGGGGGGGCCGCTGTTGCCGGCGGCGCTGGTGCCGGTACCGCTGTCTCCGTTAGGAAGGGGTTATGCTTCCAATATAACGAGAGTCAATGCCGTTTTGGTCTCTCATGTAAATACAAACATGAGTGTTCAGGGTGCGGGGGAGTACACTCCTATGTCAAATGTTTCAAGAGAGGTCGGGCAGGTGCACACCTAGGTGAAATGGTTATACAGGGCCAAGACGCCAGTGAACATAGGAAAGATGGTGCCTTGGCTAAGGCAATACGCTAAGGTTCGGGGTAAAGCAAGTGCTGCTGAGCTGTTGCTTACTGGTTTCAGCTCGGGTTTTTGGATACCGTTCCTGCCGGGGGAGGGCCCCCGTTTTTTTGGGTAACTTGAAATCAGCCAGGGCCTACCCGGAAATCATTCGGGAAAAATTGGCTAAGGAGGTTTCTTTGGGCCGCATGGCGGGTCCATTTACAGATTTGCCCATGCCCGATTTGCCTATTTCTCCACTAGGGGTCGTGCCTAAAAAAGGCCAAGGCCAGTTCCGGATCATCCACCACTTGTCCTACCCTAAAGGATCATCCGTAAACGATGGCATCGATCCTGAATTGTCAGCGGTCTCTTATTCTTCTTTTGACTCAGCGGTGTGTTTGGTTCAGGAAGCTGGCAGAGGGGCACTTTTAGCGAAGGTTGACGTTGAGTCAGCATTTCGTTTGTTACCGGTACATCCTAAATGCCATCATTTGTTGGGTTGTACCTTTGATGATTCCTTTTTTGTTGACCTTTGTTTACCAATGGGATGCTCTATTTCCTGCTCTTACTTCGAGTCTTTTAGTTGTTTTGCTGAGTGGGTTGTTAAGTGTTTATCGGGTTTGAAATCAATAGTCCATTACTTGGACGATTTCTTATTTGTTGGTCCTCCTCAGTCCGAGATTTGCGGCAGGCTTTTGTCAACCTTTATGCAGATTGCGAGGGATTTTGGAATCCCGATAGCCACTGAAAAGTCAGAGGGTCCGACGTTGGTCTTGTGCTTTTTAGGGATACAGATTGATTCAAACTTAATGGAGTGTAGTCTACCAGAAGAAAAAGTTGTTGATTTAGTCCAAGTTTTACAAATGGCTAGGGGTCGTAATAAGCTGACATTGCGCGAGATGCAGTCCATTATAGGTAAACTAAATTTTGCGTGCAGGATCATTCCTGTCGGTAGGGTTTTTGCAGGCGGTCGTCCCTTGCGACGGCCGGGGCAACAGAGCCTTACCATCACATTTGAGTGACCAATTTGATCAGGGAGGACTTGAGGGTTTGGTTCGATTTCCTCCAGGGATACAATGGCAAGTCCATCATTCAGAAGGTAGTGTTTGGTTCAGAGTTGAACCTTTTCACTTATGCTTCTGGTTCCCATGGTTTTGGAGCATATTTGGGTGGCAGATGGTGTGCTGATGTGTGGCCTGAGGCTTGGATTGAGGCAGGTTTGAATAAAAATTTGGTTTTTCTGGAGCTGTTTCCGTTGTTAGTGTCTCTAAAATTGTGGGCTCCAGTTTTGAGGGATAGGAAGGTTATTTTCCACTCGGATAATATCGGAGTGGTCATGTCTGTTAACAATTTGTCGGCCTCTTCCCCTCCGGTGGTTTCTTTATTACGCCTGTTTGTTTTGGAGTGTTTGAGATTGAACGTGTGTTTTAGGGCTGTACATGTCCCCGGTTCATCTAATGACATTGCCGATGCTCTCTCACATCTACAATGGGACCGTTTCCGGGCCCTTGCCCCAGAAAGAAGGGGATCGCTGTCCAGCGGGATTGTGGAAGGCGGTATTCCCAGGTTGATGAGTATGGTGAGGTCGGCATTGGCCAAGAGTACTTGGAGAGCATACGGAAAGGTATGGGGTGATTGGCATTCTTTCTTAGAAGCAGGTGGGTATTCTTTTTCAGAAGCCGACTGGTCCCGGGCTTTGATGGAGTGGATGGGTACATGGACTGAGTACCGGGTCTCTAAAGCAGTAGTTCAGAGGCGTTTAGCGGCTCTTGCCTTTTTATGTCAGTTGTTGGGCTTCCAGGATATTACAAAGTCTTTTGTGGTTAGAATGGTCGGACGTAGTTTGTGTAGGGGTCCTATCGGGGTTGACGGGAGGCGGCCAGTCATTTTTTCCCTCCTACAGAAGGTAGTTGGGGTTCTTCCCTCGGTCTGCGCGGATTCGTTCGAAGTTTCATTGTTCCGTGCGGCCTTTGTGTTGGCCTTTTCCGCAGCCTTTCGGGTTTCAGAAATCGTCGCTCCTAACAGATCTGACAGGAGGGGGATCCATGTAGGTGATGTTGTTGCAGAAGGGCGACAAATTGTAATATGGCTCAAAGACTGATCAGTTGGGAAGGGGCCGTTTAATACGGTTACGGTTTATTGGGGGTCTGTGCTGCCCAGTCGAGGCTGTGAGGGAATTTTTGCAGAGGGAATTTTTGCAGATTAGGCCGGCTGGTGATGGTCCGTTGTTGGTTCACGCGGGGGGTTCGTCGTTGTCAAAATTTCAGTTCGTGGCAGTGTTTCGGAAGGCGTTGACATTAGTGGGCTTTCCTGCTGGCGAATTTAGTTCCCATTCATTCCGGATTGGCGCAGCTACCGGAAGCAAGAATGTTAAGTTTGAGTGATGAGATGATACAGGGAATTGGGAGGTTTAAGTCATATGTGCGCCAGTACTTAGCTCTATAAGTTTTCTTGTTGTTTTAGGTCCAGTGGAGTGTTGGTTTGTCGAGCATTCTTACATCTACTGGGCACGACGTGCAGCTGCAGCGAAGAAAGATGGTTACCAGCTGGGTTTTTCTTTAGAGGAGGTGGTGATTCGGTGGTTTGGGGTTAGGGGTTGGAAATGGGACCAGGTATTGTTGCAAGTAGTTGATTATTCTAGGTTATTTCGCCCTCCAGGTATTTTGGTAATCCATGCTGGAGGTAACGATTTAGGTTACACGGCACAGAGAGATCTGGTGTCAATGATGAAAAGGGACTTGTTTCGTTTGTGGGACTTATTTCCTCAGCTGTTGGTGGTTTGGTAGGAGTTGGAGCCTAGGGTGGTTTGGAAGGCAGCATGTGATAGTAAGCGGTTGGATACATCTAGGAGGAAGATTAACAGGGTTTTGAGTAGTTTTGTTAGGCAGAGGGGGGTGTGTTCATATGGCATGTGGAGTTTGAAGGTGAAGCGGGTAGATGTTTTTTCTTAAGAGACGGGGTTCACCTTAATGAGATAGGTCTTCAGCTTTTCAATTTTAACTTGAAGGAAGGGGTTGAAAAGGCCTTGGGTCTTTGGCGGGGCTCGGACAGTGTCTGGGCCAGTGGCGGTGTTCTGGATGTTTAGAACTTTCAGAAGTTATGTGGGTACCTCCTGTGGTTTCTGGAGAGGTTAGCAATATGCTTACTGGTTAAAGTTAGAAGAGCTATTGAGCCCCTACGGGCAGGCACTAATGTTTGTTACTTGGTAACCAATAGCTTTTCAAGTGTTAAACGTTAATTATTTGTTTACATGTTATAATAAATTGGCTGCGGCCTTTTCAACCCCAATTTGTGTCATAGCCTTTATTTAATGGGGCTTGGGTTTTAAGGGAATAGAGTGCCTAACTATGGGGTCAAGGCAGCCCCGGATGTAATAATTATGAAGGAGGGGCTTTTGACCCCAGGACAGGCCAGAGCAGGGATAGGTGGTTGGTAGGTTGGGGGTGGAGCCAGAGTAGGGTAAGGAAGGTGAGGCAGGAAGTTAGGGTTCTCTTCATTTCCGGGCCTGTTAGTTACAACATCAACTCCCGCCCTCCCTTCCCTGTTTTGTATATGGCAGAGGAGAATTTTGGCGGTGTTCTGGATGTTTAGAACTTTCAGAAGTTATTTGGGTACCTCCTGTGGTTTCAGGAGAGGTTAGCAATATGCTTACTGGTTAAAGTTAGAAGAGCTATTGAGCCCCTACGGGCAGGCACTAATGTTTGTTACTTGGTAACCAATAGCTTTTCAAGTGTTAAACGTTATTTATTTGTTTACATGTTATAATAAATTGGCTGCGGCCTTTTCAACCCCAATTTGTGTCATAGCCTTTATTTAATGGGGCTTGGGTTTTAAGGGAATAGAGTGCCTAACTATGGGGTCAGTGTATATATATATATATATATATATACACACACTAGTTGACAAGCCTGCCCAGAGGGCAGTCTAATTATTTTTTAAACTACAGATGTAGAAACAACCTATTTTGTAACTCTTCTTTTATATAAATATTTAAGCTACAGGTGTAGCAATCCTATAATTTTAATGGACTACTATCTTTAAAATATATTATTAACCCCTAAACCGCAAAGTCCCCACTTTGCAATAAACCTAATTACCCTATTAACCCCAAACCGCAAAACCCCCACATCACAATAAACCTTATTACCCTATTAACCCCTAAACCGCAAAAACCCCACATTGCAATACACCTAATTACCCTATTAACCCCTAAACCGCAAAACCCCCACATCGCGATAAACCTAATTACCCTATTAACCCATAAACCGCAAAACCCTCACATAGCAATACACCTAATTACCCTATTAACCCATAAACCGCAAAGCCTCCACATCCCAATAAATCTAATTACCCTATTAACCCCTAAACTGCAAAAACCCCACATCACAATAAACCTAATTACCCTATTAACCCCTAAACCACAAAACCCCTACATCGCAATAAATCTATTTACCCTATTAACCCCTTAACCAAAAAAGCCCTTACATCTCAATAAACCTATTTAACTTATAACCCTTTAAACTGCCAAAACCCACAACACAAATAACTAAGCACACTAACCTAAAACCCCCTAACCTAACAACCCCTAACACATCCCAACTTGGCTATTCAAATCAGCCAATAGAATTTCACTTGCTCTCATCCTATTGGCTGATTTAAACAGCCAATAGGATTTGAGTAGCTTTCATCCTTTTGTCTGATTTAAATTGGAAGAATCAAATCAGCCAATAGGAATTCAAGGGACGTCATCCTTAATCGTGCACCTTGAATTCACTATTCAGTGTACGGCGGAGATCGTACAAAGAGGATCCTCCACGCTTAATGGCTCTGCGGTCGACGACCTGTAGTTCCAGGGTCCCCGGTCTTCAGTCTTCAGCTCCGCTCCATGCAGGATGTTCCTGGAAGAAGAAGAGGTTGCGCTTGGAAGAAGACTTCACCGCCTGGAACAGGACCTTTTCCACCAGACTTCAGAAACCGTGAGTACCAACCTGGGGGTTAGACTTAGGATTTTTTAAGGTTTTTTTTTTTGGGGGGGGGGGTTGTTTTATTTAGATTAGGGATGGGCAGTAAAAGAGCTAAATGCCCTTTTAAGGGCAATGCCAAAACAAATGCCCTTTTCAGGACAATGGGTAGTTTAGGTTTTATTAGTGTTAGTTTCATTTATTTGGGGTTGGGGGGTTTAATGTTTGATTTTTTATTTTCTGGAATGTTAGCCTTTTTTTTATTTTTTGTAAACATAGGCCTAGATTTTGAGTTTTGCGTTAGAGGCTATGCGGTGCTAACGAGCAGTTTTGTCTCACTGCTCACTTACATGCAGCGCTGGTATTACGAGTTTTCAGAAACCCGGCATTAAAAGACAAGAAGTGAGCGTTGAGCAAAATTTTGCTCATTATCGCACTCCAATACCAGCGCTGCTTAAGTCAGTGGTGAGCTGGTCGTATGTGCTTGTGCACGATTTCCCCATAGAAATCATGGGAGCCGGCTGAGAAAAAGTCTAACACCTGCAAAAAAAAAAAAGTTATTTCTACACCTAACACCCTAACATGAACCCAGAGTCTAAACACCCCTAATCTTACACTTATTAACCCATAATCTGCCGCTCCCGACATCGACGACATTATTCTTATTGAAGGGACACTGCATTCACATTTTTTCATCTGATTCAGATAGAGCATGCAATTTTAAACAACTTTCTAATTTGCTCCTATTATCAAATTATTTTCATTCTCTTGCTATCTTTATTTGAAATGCAAGAATGTAAGTTTAGATGCCGGCCCATTTTTGGTGAACACACTGTGTTGTTCTTGCTGATTGGTGGGTAAATTGACCTACCAATAAACAAGTGCTTTCTATGGTCCTGAACCAAAGAAATAGCTTAGAAGCCTTCTTTTTCAAATAAAGAAAGCAAGAGAACGAAGAAAAATTTATAATAGGAGTAAATTAGAAAGTTGTTTAAAATTGCATGCTCTATCTGAAAAACGAAAGAAAAAATTGGGGTTTAGTGTCCCTTTAACCCCTAATCTGCCGCTCTGGACACCGCCGCCACCTACATTATACTTATGAACCCCTAATCTGCTGCTCCCAATATCGCCGACACCTACATTATATTTATTAACCCCTAATCTGCCGCCCCCAATGTCGCCGCCACCTACCTACACTTATTAACCCCTAATCTGCCGCCCCAACATCTCTGCCACTATAATAAACATATTAACTCCTAAACTGCCGCACTCCTGCCTCGCAAATATTAGTTAAATACTATTAACCCCTAATCTGCCGTCCCTAACATCGCCGCCACCTACCTACATTTATTAACCCCTAATCTGCCGCCCCCAACGTCGCCGCCACTATACTAAATGTATTAACCCCTAAACCTAAGTCTAACCCTAACCTTAAACCCCCTAACTTAAATATAATTTAAATAAATCTAAAGAAAATTACTATCATTAACTAAATTATTCCTATTTAAAACTAAATACTTACCTATAAAATAAACCCTAAGATAGCTACACTATAACTAATAGTTACATTGTAGCTAGCTTAGGATTTATTTTTATTTTACAGGCAAGTTTGTATTTATTTTAACTAGGTAGAAAAATTATTAAATATTTATTAACTATTTAATAACTGCCTAGCTAAAATAAATACAAAAGTACCTGTAAAATAAAACCTAACCTAAGTTACAATAACACCTAATCCTACACTACAATTAAATAAATTAACTAAATTAACAACAATAAAATCACTTAAATTAGCTAAAGTACAACCCCCCCCACTAAATTGCAGAAAATAATAAACAAATTACAAGATATTTAAACTAATTACACCTAATCTAATAGCCCTATCAAAATAAAAAAAGCCCCTCAAAATAAAAAAAAACATAGCCTAAACTAATCTACCAATAGCCCATAAAAAGGGCCTTTTGTGGGGAATGCCACAAAGTAATCAGCTCTTTTACCTGAAAAAAAAAAATACAAACAACCCCCCAACAGTAAAACCCGTGCGGAGCGGGTCCATCTTCAAGACATCTGACGAGGAGCATCCTCTTCATCCGATGACTAAAGATGAATGAAGGTACCTTTAAGTGACGTCATCCAAGATAGTGTCCCTTAGATTCCGATTGGCTGATAGAATTCAGTCTGGATGAAGACTTCTGTCCGTCTGGAGGACCACTTCACCGAGCTTCGTTGAGGACTTCGGCCCAGCTTGGATGAAGACTTCTCCTTGTAAGTCGATCTTCAGGGGGTTAGTGTTAGGTTTTTTTAATGGTGTATTGGGTGGGTTTTATTTTTAGGTTAGGGTTTGAGCTTGCAAAAGCGCTAACTGCCCTTTTAAGGGCCATGAGGAGCTTAGGTTTTTTTAGATAGTATTTTATTTGGGGGGTTGGTTGAGTGGGTGGTGGGTTTTACTGTTGGGGGGTTGTTTGTATTTTTTTTTTTTCAGTTAAAAGAGCTGATTACTTTGGGGCAATGCCCCGCAAAATGCCCTTTTAAGGGCTAGTGGTAGTTTAGTTTAGGCTAGGATTTTTTATTTTGGGGGGCTTTTTTATTTTGATAGGGCTATTAGATTAGGTGTAATTAGTTTCAATATCTGTAATTTGTTTATTATTTTCTGTAATCTAGTTTTTTTTGTACTTTAGCTAATTTAATTGTATTTAATTTAGCTAATTTATTTAATTATAGTGTAGTGTTAGGTGTTAGTGTAACTTAGGTTAGGTTTTATTTTACAAGTACTTTTGTATTTATTTTAGCTAGGTAGTTATTAAATAGTTAATAAGTATTTAGTAACTATTCTACTTAGTTAAAATAAATACAAACTTGCCTTTAAATAAAATAAACCCTTAGATAGCTACAATATAACTATTAGTTATATTGTAGCTAGCTTAGGGTTTATTTTATAGGCAAGTATTTAGTTTTAAATAGGAATAATTTAGTTATAATAATTTTATTTAGAATTATTTTAATTATATTTATGTTAGGGGGTGTTAGGGTTAGACTTAGATTTAGGGGTTAATACATTTAGTATAGTGGCGGCGACGTTGGGGTGGCAGATTAGGGATTAATAAATGTAGGTAGGTGGCAGAGATGTTAGGGACGACAGATTAGGGGTTAATAATATTTAACTAATGTTTGCGAGGTGGGGGTGCAGCGGGTTAAGGGGTTAATATGTTTATTCTAGTGGCAGCGACATTGGGGGTGGCAGATTAGGGGTTAATAAGTGTAGGTAGGTGGCGGCGACATTTGGGGCGGCAGATTAGGGGTTAATAAATATAATGTAGGTGTCGGTGATGTTGGGGGCAGCAGATTAGGGGTTCATAAATAAATTGCTGCATCCAGGTGAATTATTTTGTCCTTGCGCTGCCAACATTCCATTGAGGATGCATGTGCAACTGCCGACGGCGACGGACATTACAAACGCAATTATAGTATAGATATATAGTAATATCTATTTAAAATTAATTAGAACATATTCCCCTATGTGAAGAGCATTGAAATGTGAAATATTTACAGGATATACACAGTTAAACACATTATTAAATATTAATATTGAATAAAAAATATTTTTCATGTTTTTGGGTATTTGGGTGCAAATGGCTCTAATGTGCATTATCAGAAATATATTGAATTATATTTTTAATAATAAAAAGCATATGTATGTACATTATTTTCTATATGAATACATTCTCCGTATTCAGCATTGCACCAGCAGCTCACAAGAGCTGCTGGTGCAACGCCACCCCCTGCAGACTCGCGGCCAATGGGCCGCTAGCAGGGAGATGTCAATCAACCCGATCATACTTGATCGGGTTGAATTGTGGTGATTCCTGTCTGCCTCATCAGAGCAGGCGGACAGGGTTATGGAGCAGCGGTCTTTCTGTTTTTTTATTTTTGGCGTTTTTTTTTTTTTAAATAGTAATGTTAGGTTTATTTATATTTTAAGCTTAGTTTTTTTTCTCAGGTAAGTTTTTATTTATTTTAAGGTAGTTATATTGTAACTAATTTAAAGTTAGAGGGTGTTAGGTTTAGGGGTTCATAGTTTAATTTAGGTTGTTGCGATGTGGGGGTCGGCTGTTTAGGGGTAATAGGTTTAGTATTTGCTATGTGGGGGGTGGCAGATTAGGGGTAAATAGGTTTATTGTAGTGTTCATGATGTGGGGGGGTCGGCGGTTTCAGAGTTAATAGGTAGTTTATGGATGCTGTAGACAAATTACTACTTCAGAATGAATCACGATGGATACATCGTTTTAATACACTGGCACCCCATGGCCTGAATGAAAAAAATGATTTTTCATGTTTCCTATGACTGAGAGTTTTTTACGTATTACTTTTCCCATCTGTTTGATTAGATTCTGCCTCTCTGGCATTTATATGCTTGGTGTTCATTCATTTATGTATTTTAAATATTGCAACATTGTGCAGTTTCTGTAATTCTGTGTAAGGATCTCTATATTGCCATTTTCAAAGGTTATACCCTTAGAATATTACATATAAATTGTACGGTTATTTTGTATGTAACTTTATAAATATAAAGTATCTTCACAATTGTATGTTGCCATCTGGTATCGCAATGGTTAAGGAACATTACGTAAATATCCAACTAACCGGTGTCATAAAAGAGTGGACTAGCTATCCACATGCATCCGATGAAGCCCTAAGGTCAGCCCATTGAGGGGAGGGGAGGGGCGGAACGCGTCATGCCTGACGTTTTGGAGACCGGCAACTTTTGAAGCTGAGTACATGTATCACCTGGAGGCGGTTTGACTTACCGTGTTTGATTCAAGTTTGCCAGCGCAAGTTTTCAGCTTATACAGCCTTGTTTGGGTTCCTGTTCCGTGGTTACAAGGGAGGATCTATCACACTGGATTTCCCTCTGAAGCAGTAAGGGTCCGGCTGCCGTGAATACTGTGGAGCTGCAGTGTAGTAGAAGGGACTACCTTGCTTTCATTTTGGTAACACGCTTACAAGGAAACAGGAACTGTACCGTGAACTAACTGTGGTGAGGCTTTTTCTAATACAGCTGGCTGACTTCAGCAACACTGGAGGTCTGTTTGTAGCAACTGTGACTTTTCTATATGGAGCGTTTGATTCACACTAAGTGCTTCTATATGGACACAATGTCAACTGAGTGAAACTGAATGCTCATCTGTTTAAAAATCTTGCTACAATTGTATACTTTTTTCACAATTATTTGATTGGTTCATGATTAAGGTTTTGATAGCGTGTTTTTACACTTATGTGCTCTTTGTTATCGTGCAATCAGATTACTGTGATACAGGCCTGGTAATGTTTGTTACTCTATTTTATTAACAATTTTTTCTTTGGGAACATTTGGTGTCATGGACACAGGTAGAGAGAGCTTAATAAAACCACTTTGTTTTTATGGATCTGAGTGCTGCCTTGTCATTCTTTAAATAACTATATATTCATTAGTTATTTCTTTCTTACTCAATATATGATAATAGGTATTTTGTGACTGAAAGCACCTCTATTGATCCGGTTCCTGAGTAGAGTGCACACTATTGTATTTGGTAAATTATTGTACTTTGCAACATTTTTGTTTTACAAAATGCATAATTACTGGTCTTTGATAGCGGAATGGATTGTCGCGGTTAATATTAGCGCAATTAAAAATTCTCATATAAACACGATATTACTTGCACAAAAACGTTTGGACCTTACTTGTACTCTAGCCCAAAGTTTCCTATTGTTTGAGCTTTTTACTCCCAGAGTTTGGTTAAAAGCTTCCAAACGTGCAAATACTTTTCTGAGCAGATATTTTTCTGCATGATATAAAGTCTTACTGATTGTGCTTATGAGTAAAGAGATTGGAGAACAGTCTGGGGGTTCATTTCAAAGTTATTAACTCTTAGCGCTGAGTCACAGCTCATGCATGTGTGGGTATCACTGCCTGTAGAATGTGGTTGGATTATTAAAGACATACTTTATGATTACATACACTTTTGTCATTTTGAGTTTATTCCAGGATAGAGTTGGATTTATACCTAAATTTGGTTCAATAAAAATCTCCAGACTAACGATTAAAAAGAATAAAAAAATCCTAAATTATTCCTTGTTCCCTGTATTCCTGCTTTTATTATAGCATGCTTAATAGCTAGTTAATGGATCCCAGAATTTCTGGATGATTTATATTTTAGACCGACACATTTTTTCTAATGTTTATACAAATTAGAAGAAAAAATAGATCTCACAGAATAAGTGGGGTATAAAAGTCTAGGTATCTAGCACACATATCCAAAGAATAAAATAGTGTAGAAACATGTGAAAGATCTATACAATCTATTTAATATGATATATAAACATTTAAAATCCGCACATTGCAGGGTCCCCCAACAATAAATATAGGCTAAGGACTACAACTGGTTGAGTAAAAAACTGGCTATGATGCACCACAAAGCTAAACAAACTGACAGTTTGAGTAAAAGTCTCCCAAGCAGCAGGGTAATGTGATGCAATGCAGTGCAATGCAGTTAGCAGAGTGCAAAGCGTTAGAAAGTGAAGCAAGAGAGAAATCTTCAGTAAGCCCACAGCCAACCTGTAGTATCCTTAAAGATATGACACAGATTTCTACCCTCACTAAAGGCAAAGGTTTAAACCACACTCACGAAACTGCAGTATAATGCACATATTGGTATACATGCAGACTGATGCCAGAGAGTCCCCAGCACCACCGATCTCAACGATACCTGATGCAAGAAAGTGCTGTCCACATGCAAAATATAATCATCTGGGTGATGTGTTGGAGCCACAGAGGGTCAGAAGAGTTGAAGGGATCCCCAGGCAATTGCATATAGCGACAAACCAACGTGTCCCTGTGCGCATTTCACTCAACCTTCCTGGTTGCTTGGAGCTTCTTCTTTTTTTCTAATGTTATTTTAAAAGAAACTCACTATTCATTGCACAACTAGGTTGCATGAACCCTATAACACAGGGGTGTCCAAACTTTGCTCTCCAGAGGTTTTGGAACTACATTTCCGATGATGCTCAGCCAGCATTTTATCTAGCTGAGCATCATGGGAAATGTAGTTCCAAAACCTCTGGAGAGCAAAGTTTGGACACCCCTGCTATAACATGAATTCAGCAAATCCCCCAAAAATTATTGTTATTTTTAGTTTTAATTGGGTACCATGTTAAATTAACAGAAATTAGAGTGCAGCTCAAATATGGTTAGAAATGGAATTTAGGCAATGAAAAAAATGCCTTGTTTAAAATAAATGACTTCTAGTGTATATACACAGAGAGTAGTATTTTGCACTTTTACAAGAATAAATATGTCTCCGAAAAGAGACAAAGGGTACGAGCGGCCACCTTCTTCCACATTTGGATGAAAAGCATCCAAATGCCCACATCTGTTTGAAAGTATAGGGATTACTAAAATTGTCAGCTGTGCTAAGATTCTCTAGTAAATCATTTTTATCATTCACTTGTAATACTGCATTCTGCACGGTTTTCATGATAAAATGCAAAATATGAAACTCAAACATTATCATTATTTAAATAAATAAATAAAAATGTAGTTATTATATAATGATATCACACTACTTGCAGTCTGATATCTTTCTAACTATTGGACATCAACAATAAAAATTATCTGGATGTGATTGCTGTTACTTACCACCAGTAAGCCTAAATAAAATCTTATAATGCAAATATATACAAAACAACTTTGTCAAGGTCAAAAATGCATTAATTGTGGTTGTGTAACTAGCCCAGACAGTAATCTGCTTTATTATTGGAATAAGAAGTTAACATTATCTACTAACTAGAAATACCATTAAAAATAGTTGTGTAATGAAACAAGTATAAAACTGATGTTAGATATAATAGCACAATTAAAATATGCAATATTTGCAGAGAAGTCATCACAGAACCTCAGGCAGTTCATTAATTGGCTAAACAATAGAAAATAAATTACAAATGGGAACAAAGCTTCAACTGCTAATGCTAAACATTAGATTTTGTTAAATAGACAGGACAGCTTGTAATTGTGTTGTGAAATTAAAGCAAAATGAAACTCTCAAATGTGAGGCATCCTATCATCTAGAAAATTCATTGTGCATGCAATATAATGTTTTCAGGGGATTAAATACATGAACCTAAATGTCATTTGCAATTTTACTAGAGCCCTGATAATCTGAAGATTAGGTCAGTTTCTCATTAATATATTTATTTATTGCTGCAACACAGAAATAAATTACTTCCCATTTTCCTAATAAGAGCCATTTATCCTAGTTTCCTTGAAATTCATTTCCATTAGCCCTGATTTTTCACGGTGCAATAGATTACAAATGTACATTGTATTTCCAAACTTCCCACTGCTCCAAACTTAGGTAAGAAATGCATGAATTGCTTCCAAATACTTTTTAATTTATCCTTATTTAACTTGATCTATTGATACAAATTTTGAAAATAAAACCATTGGGGCAGAGTCCCACACATATGTCAACAAGGTGAATGTTGCAACAGTAGAATTTGTGGATTCATTTCTAATTTTCATCATCCAGATCACATCAGATTTGCTGAATAAACTTAGTTTTAGTTTTAAGACTATGCTTGCCTAGAAACCAGTACAAGTTTAGGATTTGTTCTGCAAATGTAGAATAGTTTTTGAATACATTTCTCAACAGTATTTACTTTATTTATTTATTTATTTATTTTCTATTTAATTGTCCAGTTGTTTGTGTGCCAAATTGAATTTTTAATTATGGGTTCTATTATAAATGTGTTCTTTAACAAACAAACAAAAAAGAAATGTCCCTTGTTAAGATGCATTAGACTTTTCAGTGCATAAACACTTGTATTCAACTTAGGCATTGCTTTGTATTTTCTGTGATATTCAAATTAATTAACTTTGCCACTATTTAGGGGGCAATCATAATCCTATAGAAAAACATCACAAATGGTTTATCTACAAAAATTTCCATAGACTTGATTGATCATAATCCTTTAGGAAAGCTTGTGCAATTATTTTCAACTGAAAATCCCCATTAAAGTATATAGGGATTTCAGTAGATAAATAATTTGAAAAGTTTTTCTTAACAATTGTGAGTGACCCCTTTATGGTGGTTTTCTGTAGAAAATTAGATACACTAATTCTAAAGGGCTGTGAACAACCCCTAAACTTGTTAAGGTGCCTCAACTACATATGTGCTGTAACTGGAACATTTACTTTTCTTACATTAAAAGTGTGTAAACACTGGGGAAAAAGCATAAGAAACTTTCAATAAACAACAAAAACCAGGGTTTTCTAATGGATTTGAATGGACTCAGATTTGAAAATCCATGAAAAAAAAACATTAAAAAACGATTCAACAGCCCCATCAAATGGATTACAATAGAATGCAATGTCAGTAAATTTCATTAGATCAAAATAAATACTTATTGGCTGATCAAAATCCTTTAGAATAACTTGTCTACAAAAATCCCCACAATTTTCTGTTGAAAAACATTAGATAAGTTTTTTCTAAAGGATTGTGATCAACTCCAAATATAGATTTGAATAGACAGACAGATAGATAGATAGATAGATAGATAGATAGATAGATAGATAACATAAAATAAAGTAACATTACAGATCAGGTTAATTCAATACCAATATATCAACAAATTTAGAACAACACAACCATTGCATACAATTAAAAAGAAAGGTATGAAAATATGTTAAATCAAAATAATCCAATTGAAAAAAAAAAACATGATTAAAAGTACATAAAAAGAAAAACTAAAAGTCCTCATTTAGGAGTTCAGATCACTTCCTTTTTGCCATGGAAAAAAACCCAAACAATTAGATGAGATTAATCAATTAAAAGTATAAACTAAAGACCAAATAATAAATTGAAGAGAAATAATAGGTCATAAACAATGCTCCTAATAAGTTAAAACAAACAAACAGATAATAATAACAGAAGCTTGGAACAAATTCCCAAACATTATTAAAACCCCAAGTGTGAAGATTGAAAAATATTCTTTGCTTTTCTTAAAATATCTCCATCTGCTTCTCTGGGCTGACATAAAGATATGTAGTATACCCTAAAAGGGTAAAATACTCTAAAGCACAGAACTAAAGAGACATATGTTACACACTAAATATCACTTTCATGAAATCGATATGTGTGCTCCACTGTGTAATACCAGTGCACGCTAATGTGAGCTGGTATTACAAGTTGTCAGCAAATACTTCCATAGGCTCCAATGGGAGCCTCGTTCTGATGCCGTCAGAGATGGCATCAGAACCTAAGCGCAGTGAAGGGGGTAAGTAGCGTAGCGATGGCAGCAAATTATGATTATATACATATATATTTCTGTGTTAATATGTGTATGTACAAATTTTTACACATAAATATATACGTTTATAAGCATATGCATATATATATACTGGGAATGCACAGTTCCCTTAGACCGCAATGTAAAGGCACTTTTCAGTGCGTTTTTTTTCTAACACCCCACACTACACTGTATTTTATGGACATTTGGGGCACATTTATAAAATTAACCAGAGATCTGATCTCTGGTTAATTTTATAAGCCCTATTTGCTACTGCTAGCTCGCGGTAGCTATAGCCAGCCACTTGTAATCTAGACCCTTATAATTTATAAGTTCTTAAAAAAAAAAAGGTCTGAAGAAACGACTAACTTCTATCAGCATATTGTAATTTACATAATAAAGTAATGAGATATCAATTTGAAATCTTAGCAGCATGAAATAGAAACAGAGCAGTACAAATGTTATACTCACTAAAGTAGTAAGACAATTAAATGGACAGTAAACACATTCCAACTGTAATATTAATGTTAAACAACTTTGCAGAACTCTTTCATTATTTATTTTGCTCCCCTTTCCATGTAATTTAACTTTGAAAAATAGGGGCCAGATTACAAGTTGCATACAACATACAACATACAACACACATACAAACAATACCCATAATGAGTGGTCTCATGTTCCTTAAAATAGCAGGTGATTGTCATAGAAATAGCAATCACCTGGGGGAACTTCCGGTCGGCGGCCATGACAGGTCACTAGATTGTTTGCTGCTCCATCTCATCACAGCAATCTGCTCACAAACTCAGTACTAATGCTTCATCAAGTATTATTTAAATCTACAAATTGCACAGCAGAGTGAGCCCTATCGAGGTTTACCATTATTGTACAGATTGGGAGCTTCAACTAGTCTACTGGAATATAACACGGGCTGCGGCCTATAACCTAACCAACCGGCAGGGACCCAGTGTGGCCTTGTCATTACGACACAGTGATAACCCGCAGGACACTGTGATCCTTTCAGAACACCCATACTACTGTAGGAACCAACTACTCAGCTGTATACAGAAAATTTGCCTCTACGATAGCATCTCATAATTGCATAGAGATGATAGAAGCACTGGATAGATGGGAGTGCGCAATAACCCAGGCGATACGGGATCATTATCAGAGCCTGGAGAGAGAGCTCTGCAAACTTTTACTAAACGGCCCATCTAACCATATAGACTGCTCCGATACCTCCGTAAAAGATCCACTCCCCACACTGGAACCTGGACTGGAGGACTTCATACTACCGGGGGCCCTAACCTGCATTGAGCAAGCGATTACTCCTCAAACCAAGACCGCTCCTGAGGCGGAGGTGGAAACCGCCATTGGTATGACAGAGGAGATTGTTTGCTTTGGCGGCACAAAGCTGACTAATCGGGATCAACAGACGACACAGTCCAACTCATCTGCCAGCATCACAGTATCTGACCCCGTGCCGCGGCAAGCTGAGATTGCTTCAACTTATCTCTTTTCAGCCGCACCCAAGACCGGAGACCCCAATGCCTGGAATAAATGTTCCCCTCTGGTGGGTATACATGTCAGACACACATTCCATCTCCATAACTGCAGGCATCAGAAGCATCACTCACCTTGCCTTAGGTTCCGACATGGTGTGGGGTAATATAAAGGAGACTCTGATCTGGGCTGCAGGACTGTGAGTGACCAGGCCATAAGACCAATTGTAATAAAAGACTGCGGCTCAATGTTATCCCTACTAAGATTTGAATGGATGTGAGGCTGTCTTGCACCCCATCATGAGGACATTTTGTTGGAGGCCCTGGCACTCTTTGCCTCTAGTAGGCCTTATGTTACATTTTACTCTATGTCAGTTGCCTGGTTTAAAGTTTTTTTTTTTTTTTTTTTTTTTTTTTAAAGAGGTCTTAGGATACCTAACTTTTGGTTCCTTCTTTCCTGACCAGTGTTAGCCTCACACTGGTCTAATGTTACTATATACCACAGGGTTCATTGCAATATGCTCACTTGCAATAGCAACTTTTGTTCTTTGATGTGTTAGAATTTTATATGCTTGAGTGGTTATAATGGGAGACTGGGACCTATTTCTTAGGCTCCACATTTAAGATTATATGCCTCATTTACGCCTTTTAGATTTTGAGGTATCATGTACATTGCATTCCCTGCTTGTTATTTAAGTTAGTTAAGCCATACAAATGCTTCTGTTTCTCACATTATTTACATAAATAAAAGTTGAAGCTAGCAGGATCCACACTATAGGCTCATTAAGATGCTAATACCAAACAGCTCCACAATACCTGTGGTTAAGCATAGTAGGTGGCCACCAAAATGTTAGCCCATTATTCTACCCTAACAAATGATTAGCCACCCGCACATAGGGAGGCTTATATATAATTAGGCATCACCCCTTTCTATCCTGTAGTAACATGTTAGTTTAAACTTTCCATAGGCTTCTTGTTAAGAAATATTGATGTGATGGTTCCTATATCACTTTATGTGCCAATCTCATAATCTGGGCCCAAAAGTGGCCCCTGCATTTCTTTTCCCTCGCATTCCCCTCTCTAATCTTAACTAGTTATCAACGGTCCAAAAGTGGCCGATATACATCACCAAGTGGAAATTGATTGTTTGCTGATTATCAAGTTCATAAGGTTATTGTTATCAAAAAGTAAGAAAAGAGGTATTGCATTGTACACCTAAACTTTTTTTTTTTTTTTTAAAGCTTTATTGAAACAAATGCAAAGAAAGAATACAATAAAGTCACACAATATATCGCTGTATACCATTAGCAAATGGAATGTGCATAAGAAGATTGTTTTTCAACTCTTTGTGACTAAAGTTCAAAATATTAAGCAAAGTCTGTAAAATTTACTCTCCTGAAGAGTCACAGGGTCCCCCGGTGGGGGAGAAATCCCAGATCCTCCAGGTATAGAAAGCTTGGTGGTATTTGAAACGATTACAGCATTTCAAACTTATACATACAGTATATTACCAAGAGATTACTTAGCAAAGAAAAGGAAATAGAGAGTCAAAGAGAAAAAGAAAAGAGTAGCGGGGGAGGGAGAAGGGAGGAGGGGGGGTCGCATCCTAGGGAGAGGTAAAAGGAAGGAAGAAGCGGAGAAAGAAAAGGACAGAGGAGAGAAAAAAAAAAGGGGAAGGGGGGGAGGGCACTGCATGATGGTATTCTATAGGGGGGTCACTCTCCAGGCTGCCAAAATCATGTCATGGGAAGCAAGCTGGTTAATTTTAAAATAATGCAGTCTTTCCAAGTTTAATAAGTCATTTACTGAGGAGAACCATTCGTCAAGGGAGGGGGTCTGGGAAGACTTCCATTTCTTAGGGATCAGTCTCTAAGCCCCCGTGATCATGATCAGGAGAAGGGCCCTGGTGAACTTATCTTTGGTCTTGGGAAGGCGAAGTAACAGCATGGTCTCAGGGGAGTCCAGAACCAAAATCTGTGCCCTGTGGGACATAATCTCAGTGACAGCCGTCCAGAACTCCCTCAGCATGGGGCATGACCACCAAATGTGGAGGAGGGAGCCCTGCTCGCCGCATCCCCTCCAGCATAGAGGGCTGGCTGATGGAAAGAACCTGTGTAGTCTTTCTGGGGTATGATACCATCTGGTTAGGAGTTTCAAGTGAAACTCCTGGACAGTTGCAGAGACAGAAGAGTGCCTGGCAAGAGATAATGAGCATGTCCAGTCCTCTGTATCATAAGTGTTATTAAGGTCTTTGGCCCAAGTCAGAGCGTAGGAAGGGAGTTGAGTATCAGGTGGCAAGAGTAATAGCTTATATATTTTCGAGATCAGCGTTTGGGGGTTACTGTGTAGGTGCAGAGGGTCTCAAACGGTGTAAGGTCTCTCATAAACCTGTCCCTATGCCTGTGGTGAGTGAGAAAGTGTGAAAGTTGGTGATACCGAAGCCAGGATGAGAATAGAGCGCCAAATTGTACAAGCATGTCAGATTGGGAGCGAAGTTTACCTGCGTGCAATGCATAGTGTAGAGTTCCCTCTCGGAGGCTGTAATGTGTACTCATGCGGGTCCCCAAAACATGATATGGGATATCCGGGTTCTCTAGCAATGGGGAGTATGTCAAGGAAATGTGGGTAGAGGTGCCTAAAAGTCTGTCCCATTCCTGTAGAGCAGTGAAAGTAAGATGATATTTCTGTACAAGGTCAGGGCGCCTAGAAGGAGGGATCCAGACTAGGATGCCAACATTGTGTAAATTAAAAATTTGTCCATCAAGTCTGACCCACTGCTTTTGGGTAGTGTTGTGCGACAGTTCGACCAGCCTTTGTAAAATAATTGCCCGCCGGTATGTGGCAAGATGTGGGAATCCCAGACCGCTCCTATCTCGAGGGAGATATAATTTTTTCCTGGGTATACTTGGTTTCACCCCAGCCCAGATGAACTGTTCTAATAAGCATTGAAGTTGGGGAAGGAAGTCTTTGGGTAAAGCTATAGGAACAGTTTGAAGCAAATACAGGATACGGGGTAGGACGTTCATTTTAATTAGGCTTACTTTACCAAGCCAGGATAAAATTTTGTTTGACCAGGAGGACAAGTCATTCGCGATTTCCCTACGTAGGGAAAGGAAATTATTTTTAAAAAGGTCTGAGGGGTGGGCGGACAGATAAATACCCAGATATTTCAATTTGGAGGTGGATATATGTATATGGTATTTTTGGGCAAGGCTCTGAATCTGTTCCAAGGGGGCATTAATGTTCAGGATTTCTGATTTGGTTAGGTTGAGGTGAAAGTTGGAAAGTTCCCCGTATTGTGATAGTTCAGCAAATAATTCAGGGACTGAGGAGTCTATGTTGGTGAGTGTATAAAGGATGTCGTCTGCGTAAAGAGCCTGTTTGCAGTCTGTGTCGCCCAGCCGGATCCCGCTAATTTTAGGGTTGTCTCGAATTTTTTGAGCTAACGCCTCTATTGAGATGGCGAAGAGAAGGGGAGACAGGGGGCAACCTTGTCTGGTGCCATTCGAGATAGTGAAGGTGTCAGATAGGGTATTGTTAACCCGGACTCTGGCATTCGACGAAGAGTTCAGCGCAAATGCCATATTGATAAAAGGGTTGCCAAAGTTCATAGCCTTCAAGACCCGACGCAGAAAAAGCCAATCGACCCGGTCGAAGGCCTTCTCAGCGTCGGTCGAGAAAAGTGCCAAACATTCCCCCGAAACCCGGGCATGAGATATCAGCTGAATCACCTTGCTGGTGTTATCGCGTGCCTCCCTCCCAGGGACAAAACCCACTTGATCAGATGAAATTAAGAAGGGGAGATATTTGTTGAGCCTCTTAGCCAAAATCTTAGCGAAAACTTTGATATCCGAGTTTAAAAGAGAAATTGGGCTGAAGTTGGCTGGAGAGGTGGGGGGCTTGCCCTGCTTAGGGATAACAGTAATGTGCACCTCGATGGAGGAGCTGGCCAGTTGGGGGTTATTTATTAAGCTGTTAAATAATTGTAGCATGTAATGGCCAAGTGTTTTAAGGAAAACCCAAAAGTATTTCGGCGTGAGGCCATCTGGGCCTGGGCACTTTCCTGCCGGAAGATCTGTCAGTGCTTGAGACAGCTCCTCCAGAGTGATAGGCACATCGAGAGAGTCCCTGCTGGCTTAGTCAAGCTGTGGGAGGTTTATAGAAGATAGGTAGTCATCTATCTTATTAAGCCGAACTGGTGTGGGAGGTCTCTGTGTGCTGTCAACGTCTGTGTGTGAAATGTTATACAGCCTTGAGTAGTAGGAGTGGAAGGAGGCAGCTATTTGCTTAGAGCCTTGTAACGTTGTGCCGTCTTCTTTCTCTAACAAATGTATGTGGGATTTAAGCTGTTGTCTGCGAATGTTCCTGGCCAGCAATTTGCCAGGTTTGTTACCCCCCTCATAATATTGCTGTTTCGTAGAAAGAATCTTGTGCTGATAATTCTCAAGTTGGTGTTGTGTGAGGGCTAGTCTGGTTTCGCTTAGCAGAGTGCCTGTGGCCTTATCTAGGGGGTATTTTTTGTGTATGGACTCTAACTCTGCCACTCTCTGTCTGTTTCAATCTGTGTTGCTTGACTATGCAGGCCTTGTGTTTAAGGAATTCCCCATGAATAACACATTTGTGGGCTTCCCAGAGGCAAGAGATAGAGGTGTGTGAGGGTGTATTATGTGATAGATAGTCGGTTAAGGATTTTTGAATGTCATCTTTCACGTCCTGCCTTTACAACAAGTGGTCATCAAGTCTCCATATGTAAGTCGAGGGGGGCAAGTCGGGCCACAAAATACTGCAAGTTAGAGGAGCATGATCGGACCAAGTGATAGAGCCAATCTCACAGATGTCAAGCATGTCTAATGCAGCAGAGTCAAAAAGGAAATAATCAATACGTGAGTATTTATTATGGGGAGGGGAGTAATATGTATAATCGCGGCCAGAGGGATGGTGAAATCTCCAGACATCGTGGAGTTTGAGACTTGCAATGGTCGTTTTGACAGATTTAGTTATTTTATTGGAGACACTAGATGCGCCTCCGGATGTGTCCACCCGGGCGTCTAGAGGTATGTTAAGGTCTCCGGAGAGAAACACCGGGCCCCTCGCTTGATCCAAGACCAGTTTACAAACTTTGGTCATGAAACGATGTTGTTCAGTATTTGGGCTGTAAACTGTGATCAACGTAATAGGATGCTGATAGAGCAGTCCAGTTATTAACAGAAATCTGCCATCCAGATCTTTGACCGAGTGCGTGATTTTTAGAGGGATAGAGTGGTGAATCAGTATACCAACGCCACACTTTTAGACGTCCCCGAGGCAAATATCACTGTCGGGTATTGTTTGTTAAACCACCGGGGCTCACGGCCTCTGTGGAAGTGAGTCTCCTGGATAAAAAGGACATGGCTATGGAGCTTGCCAAGTTCTTGAAAAGCTATAGATCTCTTACCTGGATCGTTAAGGCCCTTGGCGTTGATGGTGGTAAAATTCAAACCATGGGAGCCAAATTTGCTTACTTTGTGGGCCATCCTGCAGGGGGAGGGGAAAAAAAAAAAGGGAAGGAAGAGAGGAGAGATAAGAGGGAAATCTGAGGAGCTAAAGTGCAGAAAGGGATAAGAGAGGAGAAGCAAAGAACAGTAAACACTAGGAGAGAGAAGAAGGAGAGGGAGGGAGAGAGAGTGAAATAAAGGTTTCCCTGGGAAGTACCAGAGAAAAAAGATTAAGGATAGGAGAGCAACCTCACGGGTGTGAGTAAGAAATAAAGTAAACAATGGGAAATAATCCCAAAAACAGCATACATTAAATAACATCAATAAGCATCCAGTAAGCAAGACCACCTCTGGAAAGCCTAGCATTGCGGCACGAGGGAGGGGGGGGAGGAAATAGGGAAAAGGGTTGAGGGGGAAGGAGAAAAAGGGGGAGTGGGAGGAGGGAGGAAGGGGAAAGGGGGGGAGGGAGGGGGAAGGGAGAGAAGGGGAGGGGGAAGGGAGAGAAGGGGAGGGGGAAGGGAGAGAAGGGGAGGGGGGAAGAGGGAGAGAAGAAGGGAGAGAGAGAGAAGGGGAGCATGAAGGAGGGAATTATTTACCCTCTAAGGCACAAATGAGAACGTCAAAAATTCAAACAGTATAGAACACGTTATACTAAATGAAAAAATCATATAAAGGCACTTATGAGAATGCTGAACATAACAGTAGAGAGTATACAGTAATTACAATAACAGCATGTAAGCGAGAATGGGAACCTGAGTTTGGACATTAATATACAGCCTATTTATTAGAGCAAGTAGTAGTCTAGAAAAGAGGTACTGCGCTAATAAGGGTTATAGAATCGGGTAGGGTTATGGGTAATCTAAAAGATTGCTCAGAGAAGGTGCAGTTAGTCCAGGCCTGTAGGCTATATTGCTATCAGTTCACTACGGCCCATAATAGAGCCATAGTGCAGTATACACTTTTCAAAGACTTTCAAAAGAATACAGAGTTCTAAGTGTTAGGATGTAAGTTCCGTTCTCTGATGAAAAAAGGTGTCTTTTGGGAAGGAGATGTCTCCTCAAGTAGATAAGTGTGTGGCACCGTTGTTTGGGAGGTGCTGTGGGGCACCATCTTCAATGGAGAGACTTGCAAAGAAAGCCTGCGGGTCTGAGCCATGGCAAAAAGTTGCTGTTTTATTGCGCCAGGTAGCCGTCAGGGTTACAGGAAAGCCCCATCTGTAAGGGACATTATGTGCTCTCAGTCTCTCTGTAATGTGTGATAGGTCTCTCCTTTTTAGTAAGGTGGCCGGGGACAGGTCTGAAAAGATTTGTAACGCATCTCCAGCACATTGCCCCGGTTGTTTGGTGCGAGCCCATTTTAGGATTTCCTCCTTGTCTTTAAAGTTCAAGAAACGGATGATAATGTCTCTGGGGGGTGACTTAGGGGGCGGCGTGGACCGTAGTGCCCTGTGCGCTCGCTCCAAAGGGATGTCAGGAGATGATGGAGTATCTTTTAATATGCGGAACAGGCTCTGCAGGTAACCTTCAATTGCCGGAGGGTGGATGGTTTCGGAGACCCCTCTAATCCTCAAGTTGTTGCGGCGGCCTCTATTATCCAAATCTTCAACTTTATCAGACAACGTTAGAATGGTATCTGATTGCTGCTGTACAGTGTGCTGCAATTGTAGAATAGAGGTGGCTGCCTCGGCGTGCTTCGCCTCTGAGTGTGTTACCCTAGTGTCTAGGGAGTTAATGTCTCTTTTAAATTCATTAAAGAGGATTCTAATTTCTTTAACTGCATTTTTAATATCCTCTTTAGATGAGAGGTGACACAGATCTTCCTTGGTTATAGGTAGCATGGTTGGTGGGTGAGAGGCCTGCAAATTAGGTGAGAGATTGCCTGGGTTTTGTTCCATGCCACTAGATGAGTCAGAGCAATGGGTATCAGCTTGTTTCAGGTAGCTGGTGAGGGTACGCGCTGGGGTGGCTTTGTCTGTTTGCATGGCATAAATACCCAGCCAGAGTGTTATTAAAAAGGTATGGAGTCATGTGCAGGCCTTGTAGCTTTATTGGGAGGCCCACGTGGCTGTTTAAACTCCTATGTGGTGTGGAGTGACCCTGAGAAACACAATGGGGGCCAAAGAGGACAAAGCCAGATGAACTGAAGAATGTATGCCAAGTGTCAGTAATGTTCATCTTGAGGGGCTGGGGAGGTAGTAAGCGAGCAGAAGGATTGCTTAAGGCCCCTTGAGAATATGGCGCTCTTTAGCGCTGGGATGTGCTGCAGGTCAGATCAGTCTATACAGACACGTTGTGTGCGGGCTGTTATAGGGGGCTCAGGTGGCAAAGCGAGAGCCCATCCACAGACCACGGCAACCCAGGCAGCATTCCAAGCAAGATCCCAGGCCAATAGACCCCTTAGAGGTAAACCGGGAGACCCAGAGCGGCATCAGTGAAGGATTACAACTCACTGGGGTCAGCAGGGGGCCCGTCCGGTAAAAGCCTTATCAGTAAAGTCGGGCCAGAGGCGTTAGACACCGCCCGCCAACGTCTCCGGTGAGGATGTTGGGGCAGATCTCAAAGTTTAGTTCCCATGCGACACAGGCTTCGGGCCGCAAGTAATGCCGCAGTCATGCACGCTCCGTCTGAGTAGAGAGCTCCGGAGCGATCTGATCCGATCTTGCTGTCCCTCAACTTGCTGACCGGGTGATGGGGGAAGTGCTCCCCTAGAAGCAGGAAAAAATTAGAGGGAAAAAGTGCCTAAAATAGAGCGTATGCTGTTTAGGGAATTAGGAGCCGATTCAAAACCCAGCCATCTGCCTGCGTGGCTAAGCTCTGCCCCCCCCCCCTAAACTTTTTTATTATATAAAATCAAATATTGTTGGTTGCGGTACAATCTTTATATCATGCCCTTTCATGTCCAGATTTTCGTATATCTGTTATTGCATGATGCTTGTTCTTGTAAAATCCTCAATAAAAATAAAAAAAAAATAAAAAATAATAGCAATCACCTGTATAGTTCTCTGGGCTATAATAGAGACCATTGCTTGCACCTCAAAATACATATGGGTAAAGGGACCCCTCTTTTTAAAGAGATGAGGCCACTCTTTGAATGGAGGGGTTACATGCTCATGTGCCAAGTGTTTATCCCCTGACCACTGTGTTAACAGTGATCCCCTGTCAGAACCATTAGCATATGGGACAATATCAAGGGGTGGGGTATCAACTATGTTACCCCCAACAATATATACATAAACCTGAGACCCCAACTGCTCTTTTTCCCTCACTATAATAATGTATCAAAATAACCCACATTTGAAAGAGTGAGGTTTCACAATTCAAATAAGGGGTTTCCTGTCCTTATAGCTGTGATGTTATCACCATAGTAAGACTGATAACCTGGCATTGACTGCTAGCCTCATTTTGTTGTACTGTTGATGTTAGGGCTCATAGGATGTTGCTTGTCTGAACTAATTTAAAACATTTTTAAAAATGAATATAAAAGCGGAGAATTGGGAGAATGTAAAAATTGGTATATTTTGTGAATTCCAAGTAGGATTAGATAGGTTAGATATTTTATATTTGCTCATTTGTACTGCTTTGTTTCTATTTCATTCTGCTGCATAAATTGCAAAATGGTTCATGGTGACAAAATAGTAATTGTTCTCTTTTCTGATTTTTAATCATAAATTTTAATTGAACAATATGGGCACGATTACATATTTGAAGACAAGTGCAAAACATAGCGTCGCCAATTTTTAGTCTAATCGAGCGATCACATACCCGACGCAGCAGAGAAGTTACGTGCGTATATTTTACATGTCAATAGGATGTAAGAAAGCTCTCATATAGGCTGATTTGAATAGAATCCGCCACCACCGGGATGAAGATAGAAGATGGTCCTGCAATGGATGAAGATGGAGCTGCCTGGATGAAGATCTTTTGTCACTGGGATGAAGATGTTTCGCCGGACTTCAGCAATGGTGAGTACCTACTTTGGGGTTAGTGTTAGGTTTTTTTGTTTCTTTGGGGGTGTTTTTATTTTTAGATTAGGGCTTTTTTTAATTTTCATGGGCTGACAAAGTGCTGAATGCCCTTTTAAGTGCAATGCCTATCCAAATGCCCTTTTTGGGGGGCAATGGGTAGATTAGGGTTACTTATAGTTAGGTTTTTTTATTTTTGGGATTTGGGGGGTGGGGTTATGTAATGTTAGGGGGTCATTTGTTTATTTGTTTTGGCAAAGGAGCTGTTAACTTTAGGGCTAGTGGTAGCTTATTTATAGATTAGGTTTTTTTTATTTTGGGGTGTTTTTTTTAAGACGGGGGTATTAGAATAGGAAAAAAAATATTTATTTTAGATAATTTCATTTGTTATTTTCTGTAATGGCATTTTGTTTTTGTAAATTAGGTTTTTTATTTTTTGTAACTTTTTATTATGTTTAATGTAGTAAGTATCTTTTTAATTTTATTTCAGTGTATTTTAATTGGGGTTAAGTTAGGGGGTGTTAGGTAGACCGTTGCTCCTTAACCTGTCCACCATCTTTTAGCTGGAGTATTGAAATCATCCTGTTATGATATGATCGTGATGATTGACAGCCCCTGCAGATTGGTCACTAGTGAGCAGGGGGTGGCATTGCCAAGCATTTCCAGAAATGCTTGTGCAACGTTAAATGCCAACAGCGTATGCTGTCGGCATTTAGCGATATCGAGCAACCATGATTCGCTTTAGCAAATCATCTTCGGTCAACTGATAATAAATCTATCCCATATTCTCTTCCGGCTAGATTTAGAGTTTTGCGGCCAAAGGGGTGCGTTAGCTACGCGTGTTTTTTCCCCCGCACCTTTTAAATAACGCTGGTATTGAGAGTTCTCTGAAGGGCTGCGTTAGGCTCCAAAAAGGTAGCGTACAGGTATATTTACGGCCACTTCAACTCTCAATACCAGCGTTTCTTACGGTAGTAGCTAGCTGGAAAAACGTGCTTGTGCACGATATCCCCATAGGAAACAATGGGGCAGTTTGGGCTGAAAAAAAACCTATGGGGCTCCTAACGCAGCCCCATTGTTTCCTATGGGGTAAGACTCTCTAAGTCTGCACCTAACACCCTAACATGTATTCCGAGTCTAAACATCCCTAACCTTACACTTATTAACCCCTAATCTGCCCCCCACTATCGCTGACCCCTGCATTTTATTATTAACCCCTAATCTGCCGCTCCGGACACCGCTGCAACCTACATTATACCTATGTACCCCTAATCTGCTGCACACAACACCGCCAACCCCTATAGTATATTTATTAACCCCTAATCTGCCCCCCCCATGTCACCGCTACCTTACATACACTTATTAACCCCTAATCTGCCGACCGGACCTCGCCGCCACTATAATAAATGTATTAACCCCTAAACCGCCGCACTCCCGTCTATAAAAACCCTATAATAAATAGTATTAACCCCTAATCTGCCCTCCCTAACATCGCTGCCACCTAACTTCAGTATTAACCCCTAATCTGCCGACCGGACCTCACCGCTACTCTAATAAATGTAGTAAACCCTAAAGCTAAATCTAATCCTAACAACCCCCTAAATTAAATATAATTTTAATCTAACAAAATAAATTAAATCTTATTAACTAAAGTCTTCCTATTTAAAGCTAAATACTTACCTGTAAAATAAACCCTAATATAGCTACAATATAACGAATAATTATATTGTAGCTATTTTAGGATTTATATTTATTTTACAGGCAACTTTATATTTATTTTAACTAGGTACAATAGCTATTAAATAGTTATTAACTATTTAATAGCTACCTAGTTAAAATAATTACAAAATTACCTGTAAAATAAATCCTAACCTAAGTTACAATTAAACCTAACACTACACTATCAATAAATAAATTAAATCAATTAACTACAATTACATAAAATTAAATAAACTAAACTAAATTACAAAAAAAACCCACTAAATTACAAAAAATAAAAAAATATTACAAATAATTTAAGCTAATTACACCTACTCTAAGCCCCCTAATAAAATAACAAAGCCCCCCAAAATAAAAAAAATCCGTACCCTAATCTAAATTAAAATAGTTAACAGCTCTATTACCTTACCAGCCTTTAAAAGGGCTTTTTTGCGGGGCATGCCCCAAAGAAATCAGCTCTTTTGCCTGTAAAAAACACACAATAACTAACCTGTCAGTGTGTCGGGGGCCCCCCCCTGGGAACCTAGCTCGCTTAAAGGCCCTGGCCACGTGGAGCTGCTGAACTCGCCATCTCTGTGTGACCGGGTAATTTTAAACAGACACTAATGAAGCGGGGACTGCCTGTTTAGTGCCCCCAACATAAGCGGTCACATCTGGAAGTTAGTGGGGGGCTGTTAAGCAACATCTCAAAGCAACCTTGGAATAGGGGGCAGTGCATGGTGCAGTGGAGCTACGGTGGTTTGCACTTATGAACATGCTCTGGGATTAAAGTAAACCGGTCTCAAGCATTATCATACTATATTTTAAGCAATAGATCTATGCGCTGATCTGGAAACCAAGCCGCAGCTGGCATATACTGCAAACCTGACGGTGTAAGGTAATACCCCCTCACAGAGTACTCAGTCTCCCAGTGACATTATACACAACCCTTTTCTTTAAACAAGGGGAGACAGCTGATCAAAAGGAAACGCTCCCACTTCTAACATATAACTCTGCACATAGAGAGCCAAGAATTTTATTGGATTATAACTCTAGATTTGTTCTTGATTTGTTCTCCTGCTGGTATAGGACAACACTCTGTTATTTGTCTCATCCCCCCACCCAACTGCCTCAAGAGCCTCTATTGCTTTCTCACTGCATCTCGCCCAGCTAGAAGCATCTAGCTGGACCCCCGACTGGCAATGTCTCACAGGAAAAACACCAAAGGGGAGAAAGGCCCTAAAAGCACAAACCTCACCAACTACCTTAAAATGGCGGCTGTAACACAGGACCCAAAAAGTAATGAAAGCATAGGTGCTGCCCCCTTCCTGGCAATAGCTGAGCATACAACACCGGGTACACACTTGCAAGACCAACCACCTGAGGAGGACCTTAGAGTCCACTCTACCAAAGCTGATATCAACATGGTACTATCTGAAATGAGGTCTCTATTTGGGGACTTAAAAAAAGACTTTCATCAAATTAACCAGCAGGTTCATACCCTGGAGAGGAAGCAAGATACTATACAAGCTCAGGTAACAGCTAATACCCAAAGGGCCCTAGAACAGGAGGGGGACATTCAATTCCTGTTGCCTAGGGTTGAAGATCTGGACAACAGAGGCAGGCGAAATAACCTCCGGATCAGAGGGGTGCCGGAAACAGTAAATAACTCAGCAATAGAGGGCTACTTGCAAGACCTATTCCGGACTATAAAAGGCACACCAAGCTCACCTGCTGTTCAGATAGAGAGGGCTCACCAAGCTCTTCGACCCAGACCATCACCCAAAGCCCCCCCAAGGGACATAATTGTGAAGTTTCTGAGCTACAGGGACAAGGATGTAATTTCCCAGAAAGCACGGACCATCAAAGATCTTACACATGCTGGCATTCCTATTCAAATATTCTCCGACCTGAGTCAGATAACATTACAGAAAAGGAGAGACCTTCGGTTCTTAACCAGCGCACTCCAATCACACAAAATCCAATATAAATGGGGTTTCCCGGTCTGCCTTATTGCTACCCATAAGGGGAAACAAGCAATATACAGAACTCAGGCAGATCTACAGGACTTTTGCAACATTTTAGATATTAAAATACCCCGTCAAGAAGAAGAAGCAGCCTCTCTCAGAGACCAGAACATGTAGATAGCATCTCCCTGGCTTTTTGGGAGATCATGACCCACAGAGGACTTTATTCAGGACTCAGATAAGTGCTCAAGCATGTGATTATTTACATTTTCTGTTACTAATTTAATTTTTTACTGATAGTCACAAGAAGGGGCTTGAGTAGTTGTCATGCGTATACCTATACCCAAAGGTGCATGGCTCTACTAACTCAAAACTACTTAAATTGTTAGATATGTTATGTTCACAATGTTTCACCTTTATTTAATCTGTTTTATAGTATAGGGTGCACCCCAAAGGGTTGTGTTATTGCATGCGCCTCGACATCTGGCAAACTAGTTAGCTCCCTACTGTCCCTTCGATTACAGAGCTGTATACAGTTATACATTGTAGATACGTTGTGCCTCTAACTGGCACTAGCAAACTACCACAGGGGAATAGAACCTAGTAGACGGAATGGGTCTTCCCATTCCATAGCTGAATTGTTGCCGGATGTTGATGAGCAATTTCATGAGAAAATCCAAATGGGCTTTTTAAGGAAAATGTTTTAGAATAAATATTACAACCTGTACCATAACTAGCCTTTTATTTGTTATTATTGCTTTCATATCACCCCTTACCCTTAGTTGCAGATCCCGGGGTGGGGTCTCAGTTATGCAAGGCATGGTAATTACCTGTAAATGCACCCTCTCACTCCCTATTACCCTCGATATCACATAAAAATTTGCTAACTTGGACATGCTATGCCCCTTCCTTTTACCTTTCACCTCTTTCTTCTCTTTTTTATTTGCATCGGGCGCAGGGATACAGATCCCACACCTTTCTTACTTCTTTACCTTCTCCACCTTGCTTGCGGTCCTCGGTCGTTCACTGTCAACAGTGGGTTGTCCGATTATCGCACTCCTTACCCTCTCTACTTTTTGGATATATATCCAAGAAACCTTTTTCCTCAAACCTCTTTACTCTCTGATTACTAACTACCCTTCAATACCTTTCTGAACTAGAACCCCCCTCTATTACTTCCCCTCCCCTCCCTTTTTTTTTCTCTTTCTCTCCCCCCTCTCCTTACTATCCCCCAATTATGCCTGCACACGGGACACAAACCTTGTCCTTTATGACGTTAAACACTAAAGGTCTTAATATCCCAGAAAAACGCTCCCATCTAACTCTGGATGTTATTCGCGCACACTGCGATGTCATATTTTTGCAGGAGACGCACTTTTGTAGGGGGAAGGAACCGGTTTGGTTCAACCCTAAATTCCCCACTTCCTTTTTTGCATCAGGTACCTCTAAAAAAAACGGGGTGGGTATATTGATAAAGCACTCCTCCCCTTTCTCTCTTTCTCACATAGAGAAGGATCCTGAGGGTCGCTATCTGATAATAATAGGTACACTTCACAATAGACTTGTCACTCTTGTTAATGCCTATTTCCCGAACCAAAACTAGAGTAAATTTATGAATTCCCTAACTAACAAAATTTTTGAACTCCGTAAAGGAGCGTTGATACTTGGTGGCGACTTCAATGTCCCACTTGATCCCATCCTAGACACATCCAAAATGACAACCTCAGTCTCCAACAAGACCCTCAGACAGTGTAATGCCAGACTAGAAGAACTAGTGGTCCATGACACATGGTGCATACTTTATCCCACCAGACGAGATTACACCTTTTATTCCCACCCACATGAGGTATACTCTAGGATTGATTATTTTTTCACGAACCAACTCACCCTAGCGGGAGTCTTAAACACAAGGATACTCCCCATGACCTGGTCTGATCACGCCCCAGTTGTATGTCAGATAAAGTGGCCTTCAGCACCAGATAGAACGTTTATCTGGAGGTTTGATGACTTTTTGATGAATAACCAAGTAATTAAAACCCTAATCACTACTAAAATGCTGGAATATTTTCAGAACAATGAGAATGGGGAAGTGCCGGACCATGTTGTGTGGGAGGCTCATAAGTGTGTAATCAGAGGCGAACTAATACAACAGAAAGCTTTTCAATCTAAGCAGCTCAGACTTCGATACACGACCCTCCTTAAACAGATACATGACTTAGAAACCAAACATATGATAACACTGACAGACGCACTAATCAAACAAGATCTTCTTCAAGCCAGGAGAGAAATACAAGACATATACTCTAGGGAACACCAAATCTCTGCACTAAAGTTGCAACAAAAGTACTATGAATTCGGAGACAAGCCCGGTAAACTCTTGGCGAGAGCTTTAAAAAGGAGTCAATCTAAGTCCCACATTCACTCCATACTAAATCGTAATAACCAATCTTGCTCAGACAGCCCTTCTATAGCAGAAGTACTTAGATCCTATTGCCAAAATTTGTACAATCTCCAGAATGAGGAGGTCTCCCCCCAAGTCACTGTAGAGATGCCTCAGAGGTCCCCTATTGACTCCTACCTAGAACCCTTGTCTCTCGTGACCCTCTCCGATGAGGAAAGAGCGAGTTTAAACGCAGACATCTCTGTAGAGGAAGTGGCTAAGACTATAGATAGACTACCAGTAGGTAAATGCCTAGGTCCAGACGGTTTTAGCGTAAAATACTATAAAAATGTTAAAGACGTTCTGTCCCCCCGCCTAGCCTCCCTGTTTAACAACATCGGGAATACCCATGATTTCCCATCAACCATGCTCCTTGCACATGTCACAACCATTCCAAAGCCAGGGAAGTCGACAGACCAGCCTGAAAATTTCAGGCCGATTTCCCTCCTTAATGTTGACTTGAAAATGTTTGCAAAAATTTTATCTTCAAGGTTAAACAAATTCCTTCCACAATTAATCTTTTCAGATCAGGTGGGCTTTGTCCCTGGCAGAGAAGCCAGGGACAATACTATAAAGGCAGCTCTGCTGGTGAATTATGCGCAAGTTAATAACATCCCATCAGTGCTTATATCAACGGACACCGAGAAAGCCTTTGATAGG
This sequence comes from Bombina bombina, assembly GCF_027579735.1. Classification (NCBI taxonomy): domain Eukaryota; kingdom Metazoa; phylum Chordata; class Amphibia; order Anura; family Bombinatoridae; genus Bombina; species Bombina bombina. Next base: position 1,052,052,611 of record NC_069500.1, on the reverse strand, counting down.
CTCAATTGGAACTTTCTCAGGGCGGTCCTACTAAAAATGAATTTTGGCCAAACCTTCATCAAAAAAGTCTTCTCTCTATATTCGGGCCCAACCGCACAAGTAAAAGTCAACAAAATTCTATCTGACCCTTTTAAAATTTCAAACGGAACACGCCAGGGCTGCCCCTTATCCCCCTTACTTTTCGCCCTCTCAATAGAAATATTAGCGCAGAAGATTCAAGACAACCAGAAAATCCCTGGCATTATGATAGGAGACCAGGAACATAAGGTTTCGCTATATGCGGACGATATTCTCCTTTCGGTCACTGACCCGATAACCTCAATTTCCGGAAATTCTTCGAGAATTTGAGGAATATGGTAAAGTCTCCAATTTTCACCTGAACCAAGCCAAATCATAAATCTTAAACATCAATTTACCCCAAACGGACATATGCCGCTTAGCAGATATTTGCAAATTGAGGGTAAAAACGCAAACACTCAAATATTTGGGGGTCAACCTCACTCCCAAAACAGAGAGCCTCTTTGAGGCTAATTACATTCAATTATCCCAATCAATTATGGGCGACCTCTCATCTTGGAAAACAAGAAAATTTCATGGTTGGGTAGGATAGGGGTTGTAAAAATGAATATCTTCCTGAGGATCCTATACTACCTTCAGACTCTCCCGACCCCGTTTCCCAACCAGTACCTATCAAAACTTCAAAGTCAACTGGAGGAATATGTATGGGGGGCATCAGACCAAGGGTCTCCAGGAACACACTATACTTACCCAAAGAGAGAGGCGGGCTAGGCATCCCGAACCTGCTACTTTACAAAAAAAGCTATTAATCTCCAACATCAGGTTGAATGGTGTTTCAATTCCAGGGATAAAAGTTGGGTCCAGGTGGGACGGGCTATATTGGGCACTCAAAATGTAGGCACATTGGGATGGATCTAAAAAAAAAATAGACCTAAAATCATTAGCCAGTACCTATTGCTGAGGGAATTTTTCTCGCAATGGGATAGAACACTAATAGAACACCCGCATATCTCCTCGAATCCTTCACCCCTTACGCCCTTCATACACAATCCAGACATCCCTTTCCCAGGTATCGCCCCGCCGACTCTTGACAAGACACGACTGGACCAGACTATGTTCCACAGGTTACTACTAAATAACAAATTCAGGAGTCTAGGTGAATTGGAGGAGATGGGCCTGAACATACCATGGCTTTTCCACAGGCAGCTCCAGCATTTCGTGCTCACACATAAAAGAGTGGGCAGTATCTCTAGACCACTGAGCCAGTCAGAATCATTTTGCCTGTTAACTCACGCCCCTTCACACTTAATATCAATCATGTATAAGCTGCTGTCATCGCATAAGGACTGCCATACACCTACCTTTGTTAGACAGTGGAACGGTGAGCTGGACCGCCCCCTTACAGACACAGACTGGCAAAAAATATATACCACAACCACTCTAAAGCCTCAATATCGGCCAGAACCTTATAATCTAACTACAAATATCTGTCCCGGTGGTACCTTACAACAGACAAGATTAAAAAAATTTATAAGAGATCAGATGGCAGGTGTTGGAGGAGCTGTGGGGAGATCGGGACCTTTCTTGATATCTGGTGGTCCTGTGATATGATATCTCCATTCTGGAGCTCTGTACTGGACATCATTGACTCCAAATTAAATATTACACTATGCAGAAATCCGGACCTTTTACTGTTCCATGGGCTGCCCAAACTGACAGAGAAACCCAAAAATATCTACTATATATAATGTTAAATAGCGCAAAAGCCCTCATCCCCAAAACTGGAAATCAGATAAAACCCCTCAGACTGCGGACTGGGAAGCTCAAGTAGATAGACATTTGGCACTAGAAAGATTTCAGTATATGAGAGACGATAGAATCGAAATTCATGAATACATGAAAGAGATTTGGAGGCCTCTGATTAGGTGAGCCCTGGGTACATCGCCCCTTTTCAGTGTAAACACACGCCCAACCTTCCCCCCCGCTCCCCTTCCCATCCCCCCTTTTTTTTTCTCTTCCCTCTCTCTCTCCCTCCTCCATCGCCCCCCCCATCCCATTGATGAGAATCCCTACCTTCCCCCCTCTCTCCTCCTTACACCCCTTTTCCTTTCTCCATCTTCTCATTTCTTTATTCTTACACTATTTTTTCTTTTCCTCTTACGACGGGCTTCGTAATTTCCATTGCCCGTCATAATTTAATGGCAGCGGGGATAGTTGTTGTTTGCTTTCAGTAAAGTATTATATTTATATGTTTCAGATGTAAGACGTATGGATATGTTACAAAGAATCCTGGACGCATATAGATTTTATGAACATTTGGTTCCAGAAATGTAACAAACAACTTATTGAAAGATTTTAGTTTTGTATATTGTTTGATGTATCCTTGCTGACTTTCGTGCCTATGTAATGTATCATGTTAACTTTCAATAAAGTTTCTTTGGAAAAAAAAAAAACACACAATACCACCACCCAATATTACAACCCACCACCCACATACCCCTACTCTAACCCAAACCCCCCTTAAATAAACCTAACACTACCCCTGAAGATCTCCCTACCTTGAGTCGTCTTCACTCAGCCGAGCAGCGATGGACCAAAAGAAGACATCCGGAGCGGCAGAAGTCTTCATCCTATCCGTGCAGAAGACGACATCCAGACCGGCAAACATCTTCATCCAAGCGGCATCTTCTATCTTCATCCATCCGATGAGGAGCGTCTCCATCTTCAAGACCTCCAGCGCGGAAAATCCTCTTCTACCGACGAATGAAGGTTCCTTTAAGTGACGCCATCCAAGATCGCGTCCCTCGAATTCCGACTGGCTGATTGGATTCTATCAGCCAATCGGAATTAAGGTAGGAAAAATCTGATTGGCTGATTAAATCAGCCAATCAGATTCAAGTTCTATCGGATTGGCTGATCCAATCAGCCAATCAGATTGAGCTCGCATTCTATTGGCTGATCGGAACAGCCAATAGAATGCAAGTTCAATCTGATTGGCTGATTGGATCAGCCAATCGGATTGAATTTGAATCTGATTGGCTTATTTAATCAGCCAATCAGATTTTTCCTACCTTAATTCCGATTGGCTGATAGAATCCTATCAGCCAATCGGAATTCGAGGGACGACTTCTTGGATGACATCACTTAAAGGAACCTTCATTCATCGGTAGTCGTCGGTAGAAGAGGATGTTCCGCGCCGGAGGTCTTGAAGATGGAGCCGCTCCTCGTCGGATGGATGAAGACAGAAGATGCCACTTGGATGAAGATGTTTACCGGTCTGGATGTCCTCTTCTACTGTACAGTGTGCTGCAATTGTAGATTAGAGGTGGCTGCCTCGGCGTGCTTTGCTTCTGAGTGTGTTACCCTAGTGTCTAGGGAGTTAATGTCTCTTTTCTATTCATTAAAGAGGCTTCTCATTTCTTTAACAGCATTTTTAATATCCTCTTTAGATGAGAGGTGACACAGATCTTCCTTGGTTATAGGTTGCATGGTTGGTGGGTCAGAGGCCTGCAAATTAGGTGAGAGATTACCTGGGTTTTGTTCCATGCCACTAGATGAGTCAGAGCAATGGGTATCAGCTTGTTTCAGGTAGATGGTGAGGGTGCGCGCTGGGGTGGCTTTGTCTGTTTTAGCCTGACGTTTGCATGGCATAACTACCCAGCCAGAGTGTTATTAAAAAGGTATGGAGTCATGTGCAGGCCTTGTAGCTTTATTGGGAGGCCCACGTGGCTGTTTAAACTCCTATGTAGTGTGGAGTGACCCTGAGAAACACAATGGGGGCCAAAGAGGACAAAGCCAGATGAACTGAAGAATGTATGCCAAGTGTCAGTAATGTTCGTCTTGAGGGGCTGGGGAGGTAGTAAGCGAGCAGAAGGATTGCTTAAGGCCCCTTGAGAATATGGCGCTCTTTAGCGCTGGGATGCGCTGCAGGTCAGATCAGTCTATACAGACAAGTGGTGAGTGGGCCATTATAGGGGGGCTCAGGTGGCAAAGTGAGAGCCCATCCACAGACCCCGGCAACCCAGGCAGCATTCCAAGCAAGATCCCAGGCCAATAGACCCCTTAGAGGTAAACCGGGAGACCCAGAGGGGCGTTAGTGAAGGATTACAACTCACCGGGTTCAGCTGCATCTTCTATCTTCATCCATCCGATGAGGAGCGGCTCCATCTTCAAGACCTCCGGCGCGGAAAATCCTCTTCTACCGATGAATGAAGGTTCCTTTAAGTGACGTCATCCAAGATCGTGTCCCTCGAATTCCGACTGGCTGATAGGATTCTATCAGCCAATCGGAATTAAGGTAGGAAAAATCTGATTGGCTGATTAAATCAGCCAATCAGATTCAAGTTCAATCGGATTGGCTGATCCAATCAGCCAATCAGATTGAGGTTGCATTCTATTGGCTGATCGGAACAGCCAATAGAATGCAAGCTCAATCGGATTGGCTGATTGGATCAGCCAATCGGATTGAATTTGAATCTGATTGGCTGATTTAATCAGCCAATCATATTTTTCCTACCTTAATTCCGATTGGCTGATAGAATCCTATCAGCCAATCGGAATTCGAGGGACGCCATCTTGGATGACGTCACTTAAAGGAACCTTCATTCGTCGGTAGTCGTCGGTAGAAGAGGATGTTCCGCGCCGGAGGTCTTGAAGATGGAGCCGCTCCTCGTCGGATGGATGAAGATAGAAGATGCCGCTTGGATGAAGATGTTTACCGGTCTGGATGTCCTCTTCTGCCCGGATAGGATGAAGACTTCTGCCACTCCGGATGTCTTCTTTTGGTCCATCGCTGCTTGGCTGAGTGAAGACGACTCAAGGTAGGGAGATCTTCAGGGGGGTAGTGTTAGGTTTATTTAAGGGGGGTTTGGGTTAGAGTAGGGGTATGTGGGTGGTGGGTTGTAATGTTGGAGGTTGGTATTGTGTTTTTTTTACAGGCAAAAGAGATGATTTCTTTGGGGCATGCCCCGCAAAAAGCCCTTTTAAGGGCTGGTAAGGTAATAGAGCTGTTAACTCTTTTAATTTAGATTAGGGTAGGGATTTTTTTTTATTTTTGGGGGCTTTGTTATTTTATTAGGGGGGCTTAGAGTAGGTGTAATTAGCTTAAAATTCTTGTAATCTTTTTTTATTTTTTGTAATTTAGTTTAGTTTATTTAATTGTATGTAATTGTAGTTAATTGATTTAATTTATTTATTGATAGTGTAATTATTTTAACTAGTTAGCTATTAAATAGTTAATAACTATTTAATAGCTATTGTACCTAGTTAAAATAAATACAAAGTTGCCTGTAAAATAAATATAAATCCTAAAATAGCTACAATATAATTATTCGTTATATTGTAGCTATATTAGGGTTTAGTTTACAGGTAAGTATTTAGCTTTAAATAGGAAGACTTTAGTTAATAAGATTTAAAATTATATTTAAGTTAGGGGGGTGTTAGGGTTAGGGTTAGACTTAGCTTTAGGGGTTAATAACTTTATTAGAGTAGCGTTGAGGTCCGGTCGGCAGATTAGTGGTTAATACTTGAAGTTAGGTGGCGGCGATGTTAGGGTGGGCAGATTAGGGGTTAATGTAAACAAATAGTAACAGTGGGTGGTACACTCAGCGCCTGCCACAAGGTGACCCTAGCTTTGGATATTGACTCCTAGTAGTCAACAAATGAATAAAAAAAAATTGGGTAAAAGAACCAAAGCGCCTAATAGGCTGGGTCTAGAGCTAATAAGAGAAGGATATTAAAAGGTATTTATAATATAAAAATAACACTTTAATTTTTACAAGCATGGATCCATGTTACAATCAAACAAACATACTAAAATAAAATATAAAAATACAATAAAAACAGTTGAGAAAGACTCAAATGATAAAAAACTTCTTTGTTTCTAGTTGCGCTTAATTGGACTGATCCCCCTTCTAAGTGGGACCGTTAATCCTCTGGCACCCTGCTACAGGTGAAGGTAACCTCGTTAGAGGTTATAACAAGAATCTCAGTGTGTTCTTTAGTGAAACTGTATCGATTAACCCAGAATCTTTTTGTAAAATGTAGTGTGTAGTGGTGATGCAAAAAAGAAAAAATACTAAACCTTGCTAGAGGTGGTATAAAAGTAAATCCTCGTGTGTGCCCCACACACAGAAATGATGTGACCTAATATAATCTTAAAGTAAAAAATAATACTGGGTGTAACTTGTGTGACATAAAATAAATCATGTGACATAAAATATAAAATAAATCAATTGCAAATATTCGAACAATCAGTGAAAATCAGACGGTCAAAAAGTCCCAAAAGAATGAGTGTAGCTAAAAGATAATAAGTCCTTGAAAAAGCATTGTTCAATCCATCAAATCACAACGTGAAAAAAGGTGCATAATATAAGAATGAAAAAACAGTGGCCACTGTAATAAAAAGATGGTTGTGTCCCTGATAAATCCTGTGAAATAATGGCAGCCTGTAATAATACCGGAAAGTGTTGATGTAAGAAATTTTTGTCAGGGGCCCGACCAACCCAAATTTTACCTAAAAAGTAGAAAACAAACACACAATAGTGCAGAGCGTAAAGTCCCAAAATAATAAGAAGGAGCAAGACTCACCAGTCGACGCATTTCGGTCTGTACTAGACCTTTTTCAAGACTGGATTATGTTGTCCTGGGTACTCTTTTATACCCATTTGTCAAATACGAACCGGAAGTGATCGTACAGTGTTTCCTGTTTCGTTACATGTAAATAATGTTAACTAAACTTCTTATTTTTGAATGACCATTGTCAAAAAGTATCGTTTTTCGATTTTGATTTTTTCTTTTAGATTCACTTAGGTTTATGCCTAAAATATGTGTTTCTAAATAAGGCTTTCTCTTTACTTCGGAAGTTACTTCCGGTCTATTCTGTTCAATAACTTCCGGTCTGTACTTACAAGGATCGCATACATACTTTCATTAAAGATCTGCTTACTGATCCTAAACTCATACCAACTATTCAGAATCTTTGTGACATGATGTAAACAAATGTGTGTTTAATAATATGAGGATCGATCTTTATGCGATTTCATCTGTATGAAATGGGTGTGTGCGTGAACACTGATCCTATTGGGTGATTTTCCCGTATGATAATTGGGTAATGGGGGGAAAGGATATGTCCCTATTGGTGTATTTCAGTGGGTGTGATTTTAAAGTTTTGTTTGTTTCCTAGGTAACAAAGAGTGTATCGTAAAGCGGATCAGGCATATAATAAAAAACTAAGAGTTTTGTGCCCATAATAACAGCTTTCTGAATTAGTCTAATACTTATATCTATCGTATTCCTATAGAAGGATTGATTAATATCTGTATTGTTAGTATAGGAAATATATTTATAAGAGGATTTCTATGGCTACTCGCCACTGTTTAATCCATATTTCTCTTAAAGGTAAAGTACATTCCGAGAGGAGGAGTTATATTTAACACATCTAAGTGTCTGTATTTGTCCTATCAAATACTGCTGATGTATTTGAATTAGCTTATCTTAAAAGGGGTGGCTTCACCAGATTTGAGTGTCTGTATTGGTTGTCAGATGCTCCATATATGTCATGTTCTCTTCAAAGAATAACTAAGTTATTTGCGGGGAATCTTTTATATTAAAACTTTTTGGTCTGTTTAATTCCTTACAGGATTAACCCCATGTTCTCATACAGCTGTATGTGCACATGTATGGCTAAATATACGTATATCAGATGTTCCTGTCACACGCTGTTTATATAGTAAATTAGCTCGTCTTTAAAGGCTTGCTATATCAAATTTGGGTTCTGTAATTTCGTTATCATTTGCTCTATGTGTATTATATTTTTCTCTTCAGAGGATGACTGTGTATTGTGCGGGATACATATTATATTAAAACTTTTTGGACTGGGGTTAGTTTGATCCATTACAAGATTAACCCGTAATTTCATGTAGCTGCATGTACACGTGTGTAAATATGTACATATTTGCTGACTTCATAAGAGGGAGATTTTGTCTAGTGGGGACTAATGTTTCTACATCTATATAAAGATGCTAATCTTACTCCGCTGAGATGATGTATTTGTTAGATGAGATTTCTAGATCTTATCACTTCTTAATATAACAAATATTTATTATCTTGAAATAAGGGAAACAACTTCCTAGATGTTAAGTAAATAATCACAAAAGAATTTATAGATATCCTTGGACTTTTTTAAAAATGGTTTCAGATATGGTAATAATCATTAATTGATACTCGGAGGGCTAAGGGAGAGGATGTCAATTGTCTATTTCAATAAACTGGACCAGGAGATCGATATTACATATGATCAAATCTATATTACATATGATCATACCAAGAGATAGAGAGAAGAGTGTGAACAATTATTCATAATATCAGGAGATAGAGAGAGAAGAGTATGAACAATTCTTCATAATAGATTTTTCTTTCTTCCCACGTGAGGCTGTATTATTTTGCACGGAAGTGCGCCAGACTGATAATTTTTTATAGCATATAATGGTTTTATTACAGACCTATGCTTATAATTCCCATTGATTCTTTAAAAGGTCAACAGATGGGAAAGGTCCTCTTTATTATTAAGACCCTTTGGGTGCAGACAATCCATTAGGAATATCCATTTAGATTCATTAGTTAATAGTTGTTTTTCGAAGTTGCCACCTCTCCAATTTTTGGCTACTTTTTGGATTCCTATGTATCTTAATGTATTGATGTTTCCATGATGCTGGGTCGCAAAATGTTGGTATAGTGGAGTGTCCGTGTTTCTTTTTTCAATCATCAACAGGTGTTCCCGGATCCTATCTCTAAGGGTCCTGGATGTCTGGCCTATATATTGCAGTCCACATGGGCATTGCAGTAGGTAGATCACTCCTCTATCCTTACACCTTATCAGATCTTGAATTTTAAATTCCTCCTTGGTATTATAGGAGTTGAATTTAGTTGTTTTCGTCCCACACTTACAGGCTTTGCATGTGTGGCAAGGGAAGAATCCTTTCACCTTCTTTCCAAACACATCCACTATTCCTCCAGGTATTTTCTTTTGGAGGCTGGGTGCCAGTCTTGTCTTTAGATTTTTCGTTTTTCTATATACGAATCTTGGGTTCTCTGGCAATTTATTTCCTAGGACTTCATCGTCTTTAAGCAGCGCCCAGTGTTTCCAGAATATATTCTCTATAATATGTTTATTCTCACTATATTCCGTTATCATTGCTACATTGAAGTCATCTTTATAGGGTTTGTCCTTCACCTTGTCTCTGTATTTAGTAAGTTCTTTTCTTTCTATTTTCCTTACTTCGTCGATTTTCTCATCCAGCATTTTCTCGTCATAGCCTCTCTCTATAAATTTCTCATTTATTGTTGAAGCTTGTTCTTCCCACTTGGAGGGGTCGGAGCAGTTCTTTCTCATCCGTAACATCTGTCCCTTTGGGATATTGTACTTCCATCTACCGAGGTGGCAGCTCTCTTTGTGGACATAATTATTACTGTCCACTTCCTTAAAGTGGGTTGATGTTTCCAATTTTCCACATTTCACCTCTATTCTCAAATCCAGGAATGTCAAAGCTGTTTGGCTGCATTCATATGTGAACTTTAAATTCATATTGTTCTTGTTCATGATTTCGATGGTATACACCAGATCTTCCATGGTGCCCTTCCAGATTAGAATGATGTCATCTATATACCGCCTGTAAAGGACCAGGTCCGCGCCCGCTGGACAGGAGTCCCAGAATATTTGCTCCCATTTTCCCATATAGAGATTCGCATAGCTTGGCGCGAACCTGGTCCCCATGGCTGTTCCACAAGTTTGTCGGTAGAACTTTCCATTATTACTGAAGAAATTATGTGTTAGAATATATCGTATGCTCTCCAGTATGAACTCGTTTTGTTTAGTTGGTATATCGGGCTCTTTATCCAGAAAGAACTTCACTGCTTCGATTCCCTCCTCATGCGGGATGCTCGTATACAGTGACGTCACGTCACATGATGCCAGTATATAGCCATCCTTCCAGGGTATATCTTCTATCAGGTTCAAGACCTGTGTTGAATCCCTTAGATAGGAGGGTAGCTTCTTGACGATTTTGTGTAGATGTTGATCTATATATTCCGACAAGTTACAACTCAAGGATCCTATTCCCGAAATTATTGGTCTTCCGGGAGGTCTAATTAGGGATTTGTGGATCTTGGGTAGGTGGTATAGTATCGGTATGATCGGGTACTTTATATTCAGGTAATTGAACTCCTTATCATTCAGTATCCCCTCTTCATTAGCCTCCTTTAGTAGATCTATAAGTTCTCTCCTATATTGGTCCGTAGGGTTTCTTTTCAATTCCTCATATGTGTTCCTATCATTCAGTATTCGGCTGTTCTCTGCCTCATAGTCCTTTCTATCCATCAGGACAATTCCTCCCCCTTTATCCGCAGGTTTTATCGTCAAATCCTGATTGTTCTCCAACTTTATGATGGTCTCTCGTTGTTTCTTTGTCAGATTTTGTTTCTTATGTTTTGATTTCTTTGCTTGTATTCCTCTTATTTCTTTGCAGACAATAGTCTCAAAGGCTTCTATTGCCGATCCTTTGCTGTTTACAGGGTAGAAGCTTGACCTCGGTTTTAATTCGGTATGTATATACTCGTCCCTTGATTCAGCCTCTGCATTTTCCTTCGGCTGTGCCCCATTCTCTAACTCGGCCTTAAGGAAAAACCTTTTCAAAGTTAATTTTCTGATGAATTCCTTCGTATTCACGAAAGTACAGAATTTATCAAGATCACTTGAAGGGGCAAATGACAGTCCATAATTCAAAACTGCCTTTTCGTCATCATTTAAAACATAGGAACTTAAGTTGAAGATTCCTTTATCTGTCCCTTTTTTCTCCACATTATTGTCTTTCCATTTAGCCTTATTGATCTTTATACCTCCACTGCATCCCCTGTGTGTCTTGCCCTTACTTTCGATGTCTGCTGTTTTTCTCTTCCTTTTTGGTGATGATGTCCCAATTCTAAAAAAGGCTCAGACAAGGTGTCAGAGGTGCCTGGTTGTGGTGTAGTTGTTTTCATTGGAGTTTTCAGTTTCAGGTCCACATTTTTTCTTTTTTTGTGGATCTCCTTCCATTCCTCCATTTTATTGGCTCCTCGCTCTATTTCTCCTTCCTTTTCAACCTTCCGATGTCCCTTTTGGTTGTCGCCCTCTCGTTTGTTCTCATGATCCCTATAGTGGTTATTCCATTGGTCCTGGGGCTTCTTATCTCTATTATATTGATATTCAGATTGGTGTCTGATCCTTCCTTGCTTGTATCCACTTTCTGTCCCATATTGATGGCTTATATGATTAAACTCCTCCGGCCTTCTTCTTGTATCATATTCTGGAATGTAGTGGTCGAATCCTCTTCTTGAATCATCATATCTCCTCTCTCTATTCCAATGGTTAAAGGTATCCCTTCTGTTCCTATTCTCCTGGTTCCAGTAATTGGGGTGGTGTTCCCTATTTCTGTTGTCATATCGTTGCCCCCTCTCCCACCTTTGGTTGTGGTATTGTCTTCTATGGTATCTACCTCTGTATCCATAGGTGTAGGGCCCATTCCTTTGCTGATAGTCGTTATATCGATGGTGAAAGTTATTACTATTCCTATGCCTCCTCTCTATGTACTTTTCCTCTCTGTGGTTATCTAAAAACATCTCTCTTCGTTCTGAATTTTGGTATGTTGTATTAGGTTTCGGGGTATTGAATTCAGTTTTATGTTCCATATCAGTCCCTCCTTCAACTAAGCCCTCTATTGCTGCATCCGTATCACCTTATACTGTGTTGTTTGTTTTCTCTTTATTATTCAACTCTCTCATCAGTTTTTTGGTTTTTTTTCTGTATTACATCCTCTTTAGCTTTACTTACTTTCTTCACTAGATTTTCTTTCCTTTCCACTATCTCCTTGGTTTCTGGCCCTGAGTTTTCCAAATTCAAAATAATCTCCTCATCCTCCTTTATTTTGTGGTCTATATTTGATGTGAGCATTAACCTATATTCTATAATAAGTTCTATTAGTTTTCTAGAAGTCTCAATTAATACCTTCTTCCATTTTTCAGCAATATTGTCTGACAATGGGAATGCACATTCTTTGTGAACTAATAACCCTTTGGGTATGATATCCAGTTCTAAGCATTTTTGCAGAAAAGATATTTCTGCCTTATATTTAACCTCTGTGATTAATAGTTTTTCTAGTTCCCTAAAAATCAATTGGATGTCTATAACATCCTCTTCATCATCACTTATGTTCAGGACATTTCGGTCCTTAACTATTTTTAGATCAATTGCTTCCCGTAGATCACGTAGACCCTCCATTCGGAATCTGTGTGTCTAATGGAGATAAGTGTATGGGCTGGCTGCTCAGTGAAACTAGGAATATGTAAACAAATAGTAACAGTGGGTGGTACACTCAGCGCCTGCCACAAGGTGACCCTAGCTTTGGATATTGACTCCTAGTAGTCAACAAATGAATAAAAAAAATTGGGAAAAAGAACCAAAGCGCCTAATAGGCTGGGTCTAGAGCTAATAAGAGAAGGATATTAAAAGGTATTTATAATATAAAAATAACACTTTAATTTTTACAAGCATGGATCCATGTTACAATCAAACAAACATACTAAAATAAAATATAAAAATACAATAAAAACAGTTGAGAAAGAATCAAATGATAAAAAACTTCTTCGTTTCTAGTTGCGCTTAATTGGACTGATCCCCCTTCTAAGTGGGACCGTTAATCCTCTGGCACCTTGCTACAGGTGAAGGTAACCTCGTTAGAGGTTATAACAAGAATCTCAGTGTGTTCTTTAGTGAAACTGTATCGATTAACCCAGAATCTTTTTGTAAAATGTAGTGTGTAGTGGTGATGCAAAAAAGAAAAAATACTAAACCTTGCTAGAGGTGGTATAAAAGTAAATCCTCGTGTGTGCCCCACATACAGAAATGATGTGACCTAATATAATCTTAAAGTAAAAAATAATACTGGGTGTAACTTGTGTGACATAAAATAAATCATGTGACAAAATATAAAATAAATCAATTGCAAATATTCGAACAATCAGTGAAAATCAGACGGTCAAAAAGTCCCAAAAGAATGAGTGTAGCTAAAAGATAATAAGTCCTTGAAAAAGCATTGTTCAATCCATCAAATCACAACGTGAAAAAAGGTGCATAATATAAGAATGAAAAAACAGTGGCCACTGTAATAAAAAGATGGTTGTGTCCCTGATAAATCCTGTGAAATAATGGCAGCCTGTAATAATACCGGAAAGTGTTGATGTAAGAAATTTTCGTCAGGGGCCCGACCGACCCAAATTTTACCTAAAAAGTAGAAAACAAACACACAATAGTGCAGAGCGTAAAGTCCCAAAATAATAAGAAGGAGCAAGACTCACCAGTCGACGCGTTTCGGTCTGTACTAGACCTTTTTCAAGACTGGATTATGTTGTCCTGGGTACTCTTTTATACCCATTTGTCAAATACGAACCGGAAGTGATCGTACAGTGTTTCCTGTTTCGTTACATGTAAATAATGTTAACTAAACTTCTTATTTTTGAATGACCATTGTCAAAAAGTATCGTTTTTCGATTTTGATTTTTTCTTTTAGATTCACTTAGGTTTATGCCTAAAATATGTGTTTCTAAATAGGACAAATACAGACACTTAGATGTGTTAAATATAACTCCTCCTCTCGGAATGTACTTTACCTTTAAGAGAAATATGGATTAAACAGTGGCGAGTAGCCATAGAAATCCTCTTATAAATATATTTCCTATACTAACAATACAGATATTAATCAATCCTTCTATAGGAATACGATAGATATAAGTATTAGACTAATTCAGAAAGCTGTTATTATGGGCACAAAACTCTTAGTTTTTTATTATATGCCTGATCCGCTTTACGATACACTCTTTGTTACCTAGGAAACAAACAAAGCTTTAAAATCACACCCTCTGAAATACACCAATAGGGACATATCCTTTCCCCCCATTACCCAATTATCATACGGGAAAATCACCCAATAGGATCAGTGTGCACGCACACACCCATTTCATACAGATGAAATCGCATAAAGATCGATCCTCATATTATTAAACACACATTTGTTTACATCATGTCACAAAGATTCTGAATAGTTGGTATGAGTTTAGGATCAGTAAGCAGATCTTTAATGAAAGTATGTATGCGATCCTTGTAAGTACAGACCGGAAGTTATTGAACAGAATAGACCGGAAGTAACTTCCGAAGTAAAGAGAAAGCCTTATTTAGAAACACATATTTTAGGCATAAACCTAAGTGAATCTAAAAGAAAAAATCAAAATCGAAAAACGATACTTTTTGACAATGGTCATTCAAAAATAAGAAGTTTAGTTAACATTATTTACATGTAACGAAACAGGAAACACTGTACGATCACTTCCGGTTCGTATTTGACAAATGGGTATAAAAGAGTACCCAGGACAACATAATCCAGTCTTGAAAAAGGTCTAGTACAGACCGAAACGCGTCGACTGGTGAGTCTTGCTCCTTCTTATTATTTTGGGACTTTACGCTCTGCACTATTGTGTGTTTGTTTTCTACTTTTTAGGTAAAATTTGGGTCGGTCGGGCCCCTGACGAAAATTTCTTACATCAACACTTTCCGGTATTATTACAGGCTGCCATTATTTCACAGGATTTATCAGGGACACAACCATCTTTTTATTACAGTGGCCACTGTTTTTTCATTCTTATATTATGCACCTTTTTCACGTTGTGATTTGATGGATTGAACAATGCTTTTTCAAGGACTTATTATCTTTTAGCTACACTCATTCTTTTGGGACTTTTTGACCGTCTGATTTTCACTGATTGTTCGAATATTTGCAATTGATTTATTTTATATTTTATGTCACATGATTTATTTTATGTCACACAAGTTACACCCAGTATTATTTTTTACTTTAAGATTATATTAGGTCACATCATTTCTGTGTGTGGGGCACACACGAGGATTTACTTTTATACCACCTCTAGCAAGGTTTAGTATTTTTTCTTTTTTGCATCACCACTACACACTACATTTTACAAAAAGATTCTGGGTTAATCGATACAGTTTCACTAAAGAACACACTGAGATTCTTGTTATAACCTCTAACGAGGTTACCTTCACCTGTAGCAAGGTGCCAGAGGATTAACGGTCCCACTTAGAAGGGGGATCAGTCCAATTAAGCGCAACTAGAAACGAAGAAGTTTTTTATCATTTGATTCTTTCTCAACTGTTTTTATTGTATTTTTATATTTTATTTTAGTATGTTTGTTTGATTGTAACATGGATCCATGCTTGTAAAAATTAAAGTGTTATTTTTATATTATAAATACCTTTTAATATCCTTCTCTTATTAGCTCTAGACCCAGCCTATTAGGCGCTTTGGTTCTTTTACCCAATTTTTTTTTATTCATTTGTTGACTACTAGGAGTCAATATCCAAAGCTAGGGTCACCTTGTGGCAGGCGCTGAGTGTACCACCCACTGTTACTAATTGTTTACATATTCCTAGTTTCACTGAGCAGCCAGCCCATACACTTATCTCCATTAGACACACAGATTCCGAATGGAGGGTCTACGTGATCTACGGGAAACTTTTGATCTAAAAATAGTTAAGGACCGAAATGTCCTGAACATAAGTGATGATGAAGAGGATGTTATAGACATCCAATTGATTTTTAGGGAACTAGAAAAACTATTAATCACAGAGGTTAAATATAAGGCAGAAATATATTTTCTGCAAAAATGCTTAGAACTGGATATCATACCCAAAGGGTTATTAGTTCACAAAGAATGTGCATTCCCATTGTCAGACAATATTGCTGAAAAATGGAAGAAGGTATTAATTGAGACTTCTAGAAAACTAATAGAACTTATTATAGAATATAGGTTAATGCTCACATCAAATATAGACCACAAAATAAAGGAGGATGAGGAGATTATTTTGAATTTGGAAAACTCAGGGCCAGAAACCAAGGAGATAGCGGAAAGGAAAGAAAATCTAGTGAAGAAAGTAAGTAAAGCTAAAGAGGATGTAATACAGAAAAAAACCAAAAAACTGATGAGAGAGTTGAATAATAAAGAGAAAACAAACAACACGGTATCAGGTGATACAGATGCAGCAATAGAGGGCTTAGTTGAAGGAGGGACTGATATGGAACATAAAACTGAATTCAATACCCCGAAACCTAATACAACATACCAAAATTCAGAACGAAGAGAGATGTTTTTAGATAACCACAGAGAGGAAAAGTACATAGAGAGGAGGCATAGGAATAGTAATAACTTTCACCATCGATATAACGACTATCAGCAAAGGAATGGGCCCTACACCTATGGATACAGAGGTAGATACCATAGAAGACAATACCACGACCAAAGGTGGGAGAGGGGGCAACGATATGACAACAGAAATAGGGAACACCACCCCAATTACTGGAACCAGGAGAATAGGAACAGAAGGGATACCTTTAACCATTGGAATAGAGAGAGGAGATATGATGATTCAAGAAGAGGATTCGACCACTACATTCCAGAATATGATACAAGAAGAAGGCCGGAGGAGTTTAATCATATAAGCCATCAATATGGGACAGAAAGTGGATACAAGCAAGGAAGGATCAGACACCAATCTGAATATCAATATAATAGAGATAAGAAGCCCCAGGACCAATGGAATAACCACTATAGGGATCATGAGAACAAACGAGAGGGCGACAACCAAAAGGGACATCGGAAGGTTGAAAAGGAAGGAGAAATAGAGCGAGGAGCCAATAAAATGGAGGAATGGAAGGAGATCCACAAAAAAAGAAAAAATGTGGACCTGAAACTGAAAACTCCAATGAAAACCACTACACCACAACCAGGCACCTCTGACACCTTGTCTGAGCCTTTTTTAGAATTGGGACATCATCACCAAAAAGGAAGAGAAAAACAGCAGACATCGAAAGTAAGGGCAAGACACACAGGGGATGCAGAGGAGGTATAAAGATCAATAAGGCTAAACGGAAAGACAATAATGTGGAGAAAAAAGGGACAGATAAAGGAATCTTCAACTTAAGTTCCTATGTTTTAAATGATGACGAAAAGGCAGTTTTGAATTATGGACTGTCATTTGCCCCTTCAAGAGATCTTGATAAATTCTGTACTTTCGTGAATACGAAGGAATTCATCAGAAAATTAACTTTGAAAAGGTTTTTCCTTAACGCCGAGTTAGAGAATGGGGCACAGCCGAAGGAAAATGCAGAGGCTGAATCAAGGGACGAGTATATACATACCGAATTAAAACCGAGGTCAAGCTTCTACCCTTTAAACAGCAAAGGATCGGCAATAGAAGCCTTTGAGACTATTGTCTGCAAAGAAATAAGAGGAATACAAGCAAAGAAATCAAAACATAAGAAACAAAATCTGACAAAGAAACAACGAGAGACCATCATAAAGTTGGAGAACAATCAGGATTTGACGATAAAACCTGCGGATAAAGGGGGAGGAATTGTCCTGATGGATAGAAAGGACTATGAGGCCGAGAACAGCCGAATTCTGAATGATAGGAACACGTATGAGGAATTGAAAAGAAACCCTACGGACCAATATAGGAGAGAACTTATAGATCTACTAAAGGAGGCTAATGAAGAGGGGATACTGAATGATAAGGAGTTCAATTACCTGAATATAAAGTACCCGATCATACCGATACTATACCACCTACCCAAGATCCACAAATCCCTAATTAGACCTCCCGGAAGACCAATAATTTCGGGAATAGGATCCTTGAGTTGTAACTTGTCGGAATATATAGATCAACATCTACACAAAATCGTCAAGAAGCTACCCTCCTATCTAAGGGATTCAACACAGGTCTTGAACCTGATAGAAGATATACCCTGGAAGGATGGCTATATACTGGCATCATGTGACGTGACGTCACTGTATACGAGCATCCCGCATGAGGAGGGAATCGAAGCAGTGAAGTTCTTTCTGGATAAAGAGCCCGATATACCAACTAAACAAAACGAGTTCATACTGGAGAGCATACGATATATTCTAACACATAATTTCTTCAGTAATAATGGAAAGTTCTACCGACAAACTTGTGGAACAGCCATGGGGACCAGGTTCGCGCCAAGCTATGCGAATCTCTATATGGGAAAATGGGAGCAAATATTCTGGGACTCCTGTCCAGCGGGCGCGGACCTGGTCCTTTACAGGCGGTATATAGATGACATCATTCTAATCTGGAAGGGCACCATGGAAGATCTGGTGTATACCATCGAAATCATGAACAAGAACAATATGAATTTAAAGTTCACATATGAATGCAGCCAAACAGCTTTGACATTCCTGGATTTGAGAATAGAGGTGAAATGTGGAAAATTGGAAACATCAACCCACTTTAAGGAAGTGGACAGTAATAATTATGTCCACAAAGAGAGCTGCCACCTCGGTAGATGGAAGTACAATATCCCAAAGGGACAGATGTTACGGATGAGAAAGAACTGCTCCGACCCCTCCAAGTGGGAAGAACAAGCTTCAACAATAAAGGAGAAATTTATAGAGAGAGGCTATGACGAGAAAATGCTGGATGAGAAAATCGATGAAGTAAGGAAAATAGAAAGAAAAGAACTTACTAAATACAGAGACAAGGTGAAGGACAAACCCTATAAAGATGACTTCAATGTAGCAATGATAACGGAATATAGTGAGAATAAACATATTATAGAGAATATATTCCGGAAACACTGGGCGCTGCTTAAAGACGATGAAGTCCTAGGAAATAAATTGCCAGAGAACCCAAGATTCGTATATAGAAAAACGAAAAATCTAAAGACAAGACTGGCACCCAGCCTCCAAAAGAAAATACCTGGAGGAATAGTGGATGTGTTTGGAAAGAAGGTGAAAGGATTCTTCCCTTGCCACACTTGCAAAGCCTGTAAGTGTGGGACGAAAACAACTAAATTCAACTCCTATAATACCAAGGAGGAATTTAAAATTCAAGATATGATAAGGTGTAAGGATAGAGGAGTGATCTACCTACTGCAATGCCCATGTGGACTGCAATATATAGGCCAGACGTCCAGGACCCTTAGAGATAGGATCCGGGAACACCTGTTGATGATTGAAAAAAGAAACACGGACACTCCACTATACCAACATTTTGCGACCCAGCATCATGGAAACATCAATACATTAAGATACATAGGAATCCAAAAAGTAGCCAAAAATTGGAGAGGTGGCAACTTCGAAAAACAACTATTAACTAATGAATCTAAATGGATATTCCTAATGGATTGTCTGCACCCAAAGGGTCTTAATAATAAAGAGGACCTTTCCCATCTGTTGACCTTTTAAAGAATCAATGGGAATTATAAGCATAGGTCTGTAATAAAACCATTATATGCTATAAAAAATTATCAGTCTGGCGCACTTCCGCGCAAAATAATACAGCCTCACGTGGGAAGAAAGAAAAATCTATTATGAAGAATTGTTCATACTCTTCTCTCTCTATCTCCTGATATTATGAATAATTGTTCACACTCTTCTCTCTATCTCTTGGTATGATCATATGTAATATAGATTTGATCATATGTAATATCGATCTCCTGGTCCAGTTTATTGAAATAGACAATTGACATCCTCTCCCTTAGCCCTCCGAGTATCAATTAATGATTATTACCATATCTGAAACCATTTTTAAAAAAGTCCGAGGATATCTATAAATTCTTTTGTGATTATTTACTTAACATCTAGGAAGTTGTTTCCCTTATTTCAAGATATTAAATATTTGTTATATTAAGAAGTGATAAGATCTAGAAATCTCATCTAACAAATACATCATCTCAGCGGAGTAAGATTAGCATCTTTATAAAGATGTAGAAACATTAGTCCCCACTAGACAAAATCTCCCTCTTATGAAGTCAGCAAATATGTACATATTTACACACGTGTACATGCAGCTACATGAATTTACGGGTTAATCTTGTAAGAGATCAAACTAACCCCGGTCCAAAAAGTTTTAATATAATATGTATCCCGCACAATACACAGTCATCCTCTGAAGAGAAAAATATAATACACATAGAGCAAATGATAACGAAATTACAGAACCCAAATTTGATATAGCAAGCCTTTAAAGACGAGCTAATTTACTATATAAACAGCGTGTGACAGGAACATCTGATATACGTATATTTAGCCATACATGTGCACATACAGCTGTATGAGAACATGGGGTTAATCCTGTAAGGAATTAAACAGACCAAAAAGTTTTAATATAAAAGATTCCCCGCAAATAACTTAGTTATTCTTTGAAGAGAACATGACATATATGGAGCATCTGACAACCAATACAGACACTCAAATCTGGTGAAGTCACCCCTTTTAAGATAAGCTAATTCAAATATATCAGCAGTATTTGATAGGACAAATACAGACACTTAGATGTGTTAAATATAACTCCTCCTCTCGGAATGTACTTTACCTTTAAGAGAAATATGGATTAAACAGTGGCGAGTAGCCATAGAAATCCTCTTATAAATATATTTCCTATACTAACAATACAGATATTAATCAATCCTTCTATAGGAATACGATAGATATAAGTATTAGACTAATTCAGAAAGCTGTTATTATGGGCACAAAACTCTTAGGCCTAGATTTAGAGTTCGGCGGTAAAAGGGCTGTTAACGCTCCGCGGGTTTTTTTCTGGCCGCACCATAAATTTAACTCTGGTATCGAGAGTTCAAACAAATGCTGCGTTAGGCTCCAAAAAAGGAGCGTAGAGCATTTTTACCGCAAATGCAACTCTCGATACCAGAGTTGCTTACGGACGCGGCCGGCATCAAAAACGTGCTCGTGCACGATTCTCCCATAGGAAACAATGGGGCTGTTTGAGCTGAAAAAAAACCTAACACCTGCAAAAAAGCAGCGTTCAGCTCCTAACGCAGCCCCATTGTTTCCTATGGGGAAACACCTCCTAAGTCTGCACCTAACACCCTAACATGTACCCCGAGTCTAAACACCCCTAACCTTACACTTATTAACTCCTAATCTGCCGCCCCCGCTATCGCTGACCCCTGCATTACACTTTTAACCCCTAATCTGCCGCTCCGTAAACCGCCGCCACCTACGTTATCCCTATGTACCCCTAATCTGCTGCCCTAACATCGCCGACCCCTATGTTATATTTATTAACCCCTAATCTGCCCCCCACAACGTCGCCGACACCTGCCTACACTTATTAACCCCTAATCTGCCGAGCGGACCTGAGCGCTACTATAATAAAGTTATTAACCCCTAATCCGCCTCACTAACCCTATCATAAATAGTATTAACCCCTAATCTGCCCTCCCTAACATCGCCGACACCTACCTTCAATTATTAACCCCTAATCTGCCGACCGGAGCTCACCGCTATTCTAATAAATGTATTAACCCCTAAAGCTAAGTCTAACCCTAACACTAACACCCCCCTAAGTTAAATATAATTTTTATCTAACGAAATAAATTAACTCTTATTAAATAAATGATTCCTATTTAAAGCTAAATACTTACCTGTAAAATAAATCCTAATATAGCTACAATATAAATTATAATTATATTATAGCTATTTTAGGATTAATATTTATTTTACAGGCAACTTTGTAATTATTTTAACCAGGTACAATAGCTATTAAATAGTTAAGAACTATTTAATAGTTACCTAGTTAAAATAATAACAAATTTACCTGTAAAATAAATCCTAACCTAAGATATAATTAAACCTAACACTACCCTATCAATAAAATAATTAAATAAACTACCTACAATTACCTACAATTAACCTAACACTACACTATCAATAAATTAATTAAACACAATTGCTACAAATAAATAAAATTAAATAAACTATCTAAAGTACAAAAAATAAAAAAGAACTAAGTTACAGAAAATAATAAAATATTTACAAACATAAGAAAAATATTACAACAATTTTAAACTAATTACACCTACTCTAAGCCCCCTAATAAAATAACAAAGCCCCCCCAAAATAAAAAATTCCCTACCCTATTCTAAAATACAAATATTACAAGCTCTTTTACCTTACCAGCCCTGAACAGGGCCCTTTGCGGGGCATGCCCCAAGAATTTCAGCTCTTTTGCCTGTAAAAAAAAACATACAATACCCCCCCCCCAACATTACAACCCACCACCCACATACCCCTAATCTAACCCAAACCCCCCTTAAATAAACCTAACACTACCCCCCTGATGATCTTCCTACCTTGTCTTCACCATGCCAGGTTCACCGATCCGTCCTGGCTCCAAGATCTTCATCCAACCCAAGCGGGGGCTAGACATCCACTGAAGAAGTCCAGAAGAGGGTCCAAAGTCTTCCTCCTATCCGGCAAGAAGAGGACATCCGGACCGGCAAACATCTTCTCCAAGCGGCATCTTCTATCTTCTTCCATCCGATGACGACCGGCTCCATCTTGAAGACCTCCAGCGCGGATCCATCCTCTTCTTCCGACGACTAGACGACGAATGACGGTTCCTTTAAGGGACGTCATCCAAGATGGCGTCCCTCGAATTCCGATTGGCTGATAGGATTCTATCAGCCAATCGGAATTAAGGTAGGAATTTTCTGATTGGCTGATGGAATCAGCCAATCAGAATCAAGTTCAATCCGATTGGCTGATCCAATCAGCCAATCAGATTGAGCTCGCATTCTATTGGCTGATCGGAACAGCCAATAGAAATCGAGCTCAATCTGATTGGCTGATTGGATCAGCCAATCGGATTGAACTATATTCTGATTGGCTGATTCCATCAGCCAATCAGAAAATTCCTACCTTAATTCCGATTGGCTGATAGAATCCTATCAGCCAATCGGAATTCGAGGGACGCCATCTTGGATGACGTCCCTTAAAGGAACCGTCATTCGTCGTCTAGTCGTCGGAAGAAGAGGATGGATCCGCGCTGGAGGTCTTCAAGATGGAGCCGGTCGTCATCGGATGGAAGAAGATAGAAGATGCCGCTTGGAGAAGATGTTTGCCGGTCCGGATGTCCTCTTCTTGCCGGATAGGAGGAAGACTTTGGACCCTCTTCTGGACTTCTTCAGTGGATGTCTAGCCCCCGCTTGGGTTGGATGAAGATCTTGGAGCCAGGACGGATCGGTGAACCTGGCATGGTGAAGACAAGGTAGGAAGATCATCAGGGGGGTAGTGTTAGGTTTATTTAAGGGGGGTTTGGGTTAGATTAGGGGTATGTGGGTGGTGGGTTGTAATGTTGGGGGGGGGGTATTGTATGTTTTTTTTTACAGGCAAAAGAGCTGAAATTCTTGGGGCATGCCCCGCAAAGGGCCCTGTTCAGGGCTGGTAAGGTAAAAGAGCTTGTAATATTTGTATTTTAGAATAGGGTAGGGAATTTTTTATTTTGGGGGGCTTTGTTATTTTATTAGGGGGCTTAGAGTAGGTGTAATTAGTTTAAAATTGTTGTAATATTTTTCTTATGTTTGTAAATATTTTATTATTTTCTGTAACTTAGTTCTTTTTTATTTTTTGTACTTTAGATAGTTTATTTAATTTTATTTATTTGTAGCAATTGTGTTTAATTAATTTATTGATAGTGTAGTGTTAGGTTAATTGTAGGTAATTGTAGGTAGTTTATTTAATTATTTTATTGATAGGGTAGTGTTAGGTTTAATTATATCTTAGGTTAGGATTTATTTTACAGGTAAATTTGTAATTATTTTAACTAGGTAACTATTAAATAGTTCTTAACTATTTAATAGCTATTGTACCTGGTTAAAATAATTACAAAGTTGCCTATAAAATAAATATTAATCCTAAAATAGCTATAATATAATTATAATTTATATTGTAGCTATATTAGGATGTATTTTACAGGTAAGTATTTAGCTTTAAATAGGAATTATTTATTTAATAAGAGTTAATTTATTTCGTTAGATAAAAATTATATTTAACTTAGGGGGGTGTTAGTGTTAGGGTTAGACTTAGCTTTAGGGGTTAATACATTTATTAGAATAGCGGTGAGCTCCGGTCGGCAGATTAGGGGTTAATAATTGAAGGTAGGTGTCGGCGATGTTAGGGAGGGCAGATTAGGGGTTAATACTATTTATGATAGGGTTAGTGAGGCGGATTAGGGGTTAATAACTTTATTATAGTAGCGCTCAGGTCCGCTCGGCAGATTAGGGGTTAATAAGTGTAGGTAGGTGTCGGCGACGTTGTGGGGGGCAGATTAGGGGTTAATAAATATAACATAGGGGTCGGCGATGTTAGGGGTAGCAGATTAGGGGTACATAGGGATAACGTAGGTGGCGGCGATTTGCGGTCGGAAGATTAGGGGTTAATTATTTTAAGTAGCTTGCGGCGACGTTGTGGGGGGCAAGTTAGGGGTTAATAGATATAATACAGGGGTCGGCGGTGTTAGGGGCAGCAGATTAGGGGTACATAAGTATAACGTAGGTGGCGGTCGGCAGATTAGGGGTTAAAAATTTTAATCGAGTGGCGGCGATGTGGGGGGACCTCGGTTTAGGGGTACATAGGTAGTTTATGGGTGTTAGTGTACTTTAGGGTACAGTAGTTAAGAGCTTTATAAACCGGCGTTAGCCAGAAAGCTCTTAACTCCTGCTATTTTCAGGCGGCTGGAATCTTGTCGTTAGAGCTCTAACGCTCACTGCAGAAACGACTCTAAATACCGGCGTTAGGAAGATCCCATTGAAAAGATAGGCTACGCAAATGGCGTAGGGGGATCTGCGGTATGGAAAAGTCGCGGCTGTAAAGTGAGCGTTAGACCCTTTAATCACTGACTCCAAATACCAGCGGGCGCCCAAAACCAGCGTTAGGAGCCTCTAACGCTGGTTTTGACGGCTACCGCCGAACTCTAAATCTAGGCCTTAGTTTTTTATTATATGCCTGATCCGCTTTACGATACACTCTTTGTTACCTAGGAAACAAACAAAGCTTTAAAATCACACCCTCTGAAATACACCAATAGGGACATATCCTTTCCCCCCATTACCCAATTATCATACGGGAAAATCACCCAATAGGATCAGTGTGCACGCACACACCCATTTCATACAGATGAAATCGCATAAAGATCGATCCTCATATTATTAAACACACATTTGTTTACATCATGTCACAAAGATTCTGAATAGTTGGTATGAGTTTAGGATCAGTAAGCAGATCTTTAATGAAAGTATGTATGCGATCCTTGTAAGTACAGACCGGAAGTTATTGAACAGAATAGACCGGAAGTAACTTCCGAAGTAAAGAGAAAGCCTTATTTAGAAACACATATTTTAGGCATAAACCTAAGTGAATCTAAAAGAAAAAATCAAAATCGAAAAACGATACTTTTTGACAATGGTCATTCAAAAATAAGAAGTTTAGTTAACATTTGATAAAGCCGTAACTGGCGAAACGCGTCAGGGGGGTTGTGTGGGACAATGGGGTCCCACTAAAGTGCGATATATATGTATTTTAATGTAATCTATCTCCAATAGTGTAAAAACGAACAAGTAATGGGAAGCGTAATAGACAGTGTGTGAATGCATGCCAGTGTGTAAGGGTTAAACTTGATAAGCACCGAAACAGAACTTATGGGTAACTTTATTTAAACAAACAACCCGAGAGTAACCGCACTAGTGTTACAAGGGAACTTAACCCAGCAAAGGCATCGGCTGCTAATAGACTTATAACCGAACCTGACTTAGCATTAGTGACACACTGCATTACTAAGCTGTAGTGAATAACAGCGTGGAGCGGTAGCCAGGGAATTATGGTAAATAGTATTACAAGTAAACCATAAAGATATAGTACACTGCCACACTCAGCTGTAGTGAACAACAGCGTAGAGCGGCAGTCAGGGAACCGTTGTTAGAATTATTACAAGTAAACATAACGACACAATACCGGGTGTTGGTAATGACTTACATAGAAGTATAATTATCAGTTAAGGTTAATGGGTATCAAGTGAAACCAAACTCAGAGGCTGAATATATTTAATAACTCACATAGAAGCACATCTATCAGCTATGGCTATGAGTATTGAGTGAAACCGAAACTCAGAGGCAGAACATATTTACAATCACAGATATCAGAGCCCACAGCAAGGAAACAAAACGAGAGTGCTGTAATATCGTAAACTTATAAAAACACTTCAGAATTACACATTACGTGTGATATAAGAGTAAAATTAAAAACAAGCTTTCATTATAAAGATAACCAGTGTTTCAATTCCTAGCAAGAAACCGAAATTAAAGTGTTGCAACATTGTACGCTTAAAATAACACTGTAGAATTACATTCTATATGGTTACCTTGGGAATATACCCAATACATAGAAGCCAAGTACTAATAAGTGGAATAAAATCTAAAGGTGGATGTTGGAACTATAAACAAAAACAGTCTCTGAGCACCCAGTAAAGAAAGAGACAGAGAGATATATATATATACATAATCACCCCGCCATCCATATGAAAAAGGGTTTGCATAAAAAATAAACAAGACAAAAAGAAAGATTTGGAATAGTGGGTCCTAGAGCAAAACTACTCGTTAAAATTCAGGCAAATTGGTGTCTTTATTGAATCAAGTATTCTGAACTATACAGTAAAAACACACGCAACACAAATATAAGATCACTTTATTTATAAGGAGTGAAGAAAAATCACAGGTTTCCAATCATATGGGGGAAGAATTTATGTAATAACCTCGAATATAAGAGATACCCAAACAAGAGCACACGTACCTTTACATAATTAAGTAAAACTGATCTCAAGATACCCAACTATTACCAAGTTCTATGTATTAATATAAATAAAATCTGACAATCCCTGCTGTCACTCAGGTTTAATCACAACCTACTTTACACTAATTTAAGTCTCGAAGAATATAAGAGACTACCAAATACAACCAATACCCATTACAAGTTTGTGATCAATCTGGTTTCATTAATAAAATAAAGTACCGACTAGTCTAACTAAACCACATACATAAGTATTAAAATAGCCAGTCACTTGAGCAATTCGACAAAAACCAGAAATAATTGGCATTTGCTATTCAGAGATAGAGAGATTTTAATTTGTTTGTTTGTGTTCACCCATTTTTTAAAGTGAGAAATAAAAGTTAAATTTTAAAAGGCATCAGTGGCTCTACCCCAGTCTGGGCAGAGAGTGCTACATAGCATTTCTTTCCTGGGAACTAATCCCAATCTGTTTGCAAATAAACCTAAGTGAATCTAAAAGAAAAAATCAAAATCGAAAAACGATACTTTTTGACAATGGTCATTCAAAAATAAGAAGTTTAGTTAACATTATTTACATGTAACGAAACAGGAAACACTGTACGATCACTTCCGGTTCGTATTTGACAAATGGGTATAAAAGAGTACCCAGGACAACATAATCCAGTCTTGAAAAGGGTCTAGTACAGACCGAAACGCGTCGACTGGCGAGTCTTGCTCCTTCTTATTATTTTGGGACTTTACGCTCTGCACTATTGTGTGTTTGTTTTCTACTTTTTAGGTAAAATTTGGGTCGGTCGGGCCCCTGACGAAAATTTCTTACATCAACACTTTCCGGTATTATTACAGGCTGCCATTATTTCACAGGATTTATCAGGGACACAACCATCTTTTTATTACAGTGGCCACTGTTTTTTCATTCTTATATTATGCACCTTTTTTCACGTTGTGATTTGATGGATTGAACAATGCTTTTTCAAGGACTTATTATCTTTTAGCTACACTCATTCTTTTGGGACTTTTTGACCGTCTGATTTTCACTGATTGTTCGAATATTTGCAATTGATTTATTTTATATTTTATGTCACATGATTTATTTTATGTCACACAAGTTACACCCAGTATTATTTTTTACTTTAAGATTATATTAGGTCACATAATTTCTGTGTGTGGGGCACACACAAGGATTTACTTTTATACCACCTCTAGCAAGGTTTAGTATTTTTTCTTTTTTGCATCACCACTACACACTACATTTTACAAAAAGATTCTGGGTTAATCGATACAGTTTCACTAAAGAACACACTGAGATTCTTGTTATAACCTCTAACGAGGTTACCTTCACCTGTAGCAAGGTGCCAGAGGATTAACGGTCCCACTTAGAAGGGGGATCAGTCCAATTAAGCGCAACTAGAAACGAAGAAGTTTTTTTATCATTTGAGTCTTTCTCAACTGTTTTTATTGTATTTTTATATTTTATTTTAGTATGTTTGTTTGATTGTAAAATGGATCCATGCTTGTAAAAATTAAAGTGTTATTTTTATATTATAAATACCTTTTAATATCCTTCTCTTATTAGCTCTAGACCCAGCCTATTAGGCGCTTTGGTTCTTTTACCCAATTTTACCAGATTAGGGGTTAATACTATTTATTATAGGGGTTGCAAGGCAGGGGTTGCAAGGCAGGAGTGCAGCGGTTAATACACTTATTATAGTAGCGCCGAGGTCCGGTCGGCAGATTAAGGGTTAATAAGTGTAGGTAAGGTAGCGGCGACGTTGGGGGGCAGATTAGGGGTTAATAAATATTATGTATGTTTCGGCGATGTTAGCGGCAGCAGATTAGCGGTTCATAGGGATAATGTAGGTGGCGTCGATGTGCGGTCGGCAGATTAGGGGTTAAAAAAATGTATTATAGTGGCGGCGACGTGGGGGGCCTCGGTTTAGGGGTACATAGGTCGTTTATAGGTGTTAGTGTACTTTAGAGCACAGTAGTTAAGAGGTTTATGAACCGGCGTTAGCCCAGAAAGCTCTTAACTACTGACTTTTTTTCTGCGACTGGAGTCTTGTCGGTAGAGGGTCTACCGCTCACTTCAGCCAAGACTCTAAATACCAGCATTAGGAAGATCCCATTGAAAAAATAGGATACGCAATTGACATAAGGGGATCTGCGGTATGGATAAGTTGTGGCTGGAAAGTGAGTGTTAGACCCTTTCCTGGCTGACTCTAAATACCAGAGGGCGGTAAAAAGCAGCGTTAGGAGCACATAACGCTGCTTTTGACGGCTAACGCAGAACTCTAAATCTAGGCATTCATTTCCGTTTTCATTTTAAGAAACTCCTTTGAGATGATCGTGAACTCTCTCTAGATCACAATAAAGCAAAGTGTGAACTGATGATGCTTATTATTCGGTGTGTTTTGGTGGATGGAAGAAATTTTGAAGTACAATATTTGTTTCTTTCTTTTTGCACAGAGATTTTCAGGTGATAATTTCTTATCAGTTTTTTGTTGTTGTTTTTTTTACAAATATCCTGCATCACTTTCTAGTAATTTAGCATATAGGTAACATGTTCTCAATTAAAAATTCAGGCTATTTACATTGGGTTATTTTGGTTTTATTTTTGTCAATCTGACAAATTACTATTTCACTTTTTTTTTAACCCAAAATTTTCAAAGTTCATAAAAATGCGAAATCATTGAGCAAATCACACTTTGAAATATAAAAGCAAATTAATATTAATATCTTCATTTTAGATAATATTTGCAATTTGATTTCAATTTTGGATTTGGTCACACTCCATTATTTTTCATGTCGACATGATCACATTGAGCCATTTTCAATGATTAACGGCAGCACTTTTTGAAAAAAAATTTGAACAAAATTGTGAGAAGTATGATACAGATACCTATTTTGGGCCAGTTTACAATTGGAGTGGTATTTAATGATAGAAGTAAGCTTTTTTGCACACGTTGGGTAGTGCTCTTATTACAATTTGATATATATAGGAAAATCTATTTAATTTTTTTTTTTAACATATTCCTCTATGTGCAGAACAATGGAATGTGAAATATTTACAGTAAATACACATTTAAATACAAATTTAAACACTTTAATAAATATTAATATTGCAAAAATATGCGTTTACATGTTTTTTATCTAAACGGCAAAGAGCTCCAATGCACATATATATATATCTATATGTGTGTACATATGTATTTATATGTATATATATATATATATATATATATACATACAGTATATACACATATAATTACATCTGTCCACACAGATATTTAGACATATAGACATATATATGTATGTATCTCTATGTTAAAGCCCTCTGTCTGCTTTTTTTTCCCTTACACTTGAGACATCATAACTTTGTAATCATTTTTATTAGATAGTGTTATTATGATTGTAACTGTACGTTTTAATATATTTCTGATGTGTTTTGTGTAACTTTTTTGTTTTATGAAACAATTAACCACCAGAGCTCTAAGGATGCGGTATTCATTCTAGCGTAAATCGAGATTGCGCTCAAACATTCATGTTTACTTTCAATTTATAATATGAGTGCAAAACCCAATGCGTGCCCACACCCGAAATAAACCCCTTTTCACTCACACGTAAATGTTAGTGCACCACTTGTAATCTGGCCCTTTCTGTTGGTTTTAAAAGGTAACAATTTTATACTTCAGGGGTATTAATAGCAGGAGCATTTTGGGATTGTGATCCCTTAAATAGCACGCTGATAATACCAGCAAAAGTTCAGCAATCATTATCTGACAAAAACAATAAAGTGATCAACCACTCTGTTTAGATGTTGCGAGGGCTAAAGGTGTGTGTGGAACTCAGAATGCAGGAACAGATACACAGAAAAAATGAAAGTCTTTCTTGAAAGCTTTACTGTTTGATAAATAAAAAGGAACAGTAGCTAGTGCAGATTGAAAATGAACACTGGTGTTTGGTTAGAGCAGTAAAAAGTGACACTAACACATA
Organism: Bombina bombina; assembly: GCF_027579735.1. Taxonomy (NCBI): domain Eukaryota; kingdom Metazoa; phylum Chordata; class Amphibia; order Anura; family Bombinatoridae; genus Bombina; species Bombina bombina. The sequence continues at coordinate 1,052,021,834 of NC_069500.1, read as the reverse complement.
ATACTTATTAGGTACAGCAGGCACAGCTGATCTGAAGATTTCTCAGCAGGCACAGGATACCCAGCGATACCCAGGATACCCAGCGGGTAATGTTGGTGAGACTGTCATGGGATAATAGATAGGTACAGCAGATACAGATTCAAGAACAGGGAGAGCATACAATAGTATTAGGTTATTCTGCTTGACTTTCAGGATCCAGGTGAGCATACGTGGGAGCAAGGTAAGTATGCTATGTGTCAGAAGCAAGGAGAGCATACACACATGTATCAAGGTAAATATGCTTGGTCTCAGGAGCAAGGTGAGCATACAAAGGTTTCAGGGTAAGTATGCTTGGTCTCAGGAGTAAAGTGAGCATACACAGGTTTCAAGGTAAGTATGCTTGGTCTCAGGAGTAAAGTGAGCATACACAGGTGTCAAGTTAAGTATGCTTGGTTTCAGGAGCAAGGTAAGCATACATAGGTATCATGGTAAGTATGCTTGGTCTCAGGAGCAAGGTGAGCACACACAGGTAAAATGGTAAGTATGCTTGGTCTCAGGAGCAAGGTGAGCACACACAGGTAAAATGGTAAGTATGCTTGGTCTCAGGAGCAAGGTGAGCACACAAAGGTATCATGGTAAGTATGCTTGGTCTCAGGAGCAAGGTGAGCACACAAAGGTATCATGGTAAGTATGCTTGGTCTCAGGAGCAAGGTGAGCATACACAGGTATCAAGGTAAGTATGCTTGGTCTCAGGAGCAAGGTGAACATACACAGGATCAAGATAAGGAGCAGGGAAATTGAGCAAAAACTCAGCCCAGAGTGATGGGCTGGGTGAACTTTTATAGGAACTCCCACACCTGAATCCTCCAGGTGGGAGTTCCTATAATCAGAGGATGGCACTTTAAATCTAGGTAGCATGCAGACTCACATGCCTAGAGAGCTGCAGTTGCAAATGATTCACAGATGTATCTTGGTATCCCTCCACATGGGACACTGAGAAGGAGTGCAGCAATCTCAGCGTTTGTCGAGACCTGGTCTTCCCGACCTGGTGAAGGTAAGGCTCCTGACAGATGTTCAAAACATTTCATTTATATTTTGATGCAAAATTATATAAAAGTATAGCATCTAATGTTCTTTATGGGAGTCTTTATAAAACTGCAATTAAACACATTAGGAAACCATCAGCAATAACAATATTAATGTACAGTGATGGAAGAATCTTCCTGACACCTGTAAACTGTAATCTTGCAGACACCCACATTTTCTAATTTCTCTTACACAGTACTCTCTCTCTACACATAATTCAGGAAAATTGTGGCCTGAAAAAGAGAACCAAACAAGTTAAAATGGAAGAAAGAAAATAAGTGTTTGGGGTTCATCATGCTATAGAATTGTATCAGGATGTGCCATGCCATGTGCCTCATTCCAGGCTTAAATATTGGAAATTGTGGTTGACAAATACAATCTATAGATGAGTACCACCTGATTTGAATATTTATTTTCTGCCTTGTTACTGGTATCGCATGCATAAATTCTGACTTACAAATTGGGAATACTATTGTGCTCTATAAGCATTCTAATATACAGCAACACAAAGGGATATGGGAAACTTTGAGGTTATAATTAAAATGTTTTAATTATACAAGGTAAGACAACTTATGCATGCCTGCAGCTAAAGATACTTCATAGCTTAAAGTACATGATGTGAGACGGGAATAGACCAGAATTTGTATTGTGTCTTGAGTGAAGAATTGCTGAATATTGTATGGACTATCCAGTGAGGTGGCAACATTTGGTGAGAGACTGCACGTAGGGTAATGTAGCAGTCCAATAATGGGTACAAAGGATAAAGGTTTATAGAACATTAAGAGTTTTAAGATTTGTAAACTCCAATAAAAGAGGGAAAAGCAGTAAAAGCATAGTGCTGGGTATATTTTTTTGGTGGTAGAAGGTTAACTAGGAATAGATGAAAGTGAGACAATATGCAGCAAGATTTAGAATAAGGGGATAGGGTGGGAAAAAATATATAGATCAGCATATGCATTTACATAGTTAGGAAATATTTACAGAAGCAGGACTCAGGACTGAAAATTAGGGTACACCAACAAAAAGTGGAAGAGGAGATGAGTTGATACCAGAGAAAATGCTGAAGGAATAGATATATAGAAAAGACTCCATTCATGATAGAGCAGTATTGTGTAAGCCAATAGTATGGTGAGTGTAAATAGTATGGGATAGCTGACAGTTTCAAAATAAACATAACTATTCCTGACTCCTTAACTTCTGTTATATTTAAATTATATTTAAAAGATGTTTCTTTAAACATAATCAGTGTTATAGGTTAGTGTTGCAAGCCTGCTTGTTTCAATGGCAACAATTCTACAATAATGCTAAAGTTTCCCAAGAAAATTATAAAAATCATGGGAATTCTGAAATTAAACTCCTTCACAACTACATTATATAGTATTATAATATAAGTATATAATATATACTTTTATGTTGGAGTGTGGTTTTGGAATCCCCATCACTTTTAATTAGACATCTGTGTTTTGTTTCGTTCCAAATCGAAATTTGGACGAATTTGTCAAATTCAGAGTTTCGGATTGATCCGAAATTCTGAATTACCCTAGCAACGAAACGAAACTAAACTAATCTGAATGCATTTGTAACAAATACATCTGAATTAGTTTGGATTTATTTGTTACATTCAAATGGCCATGGACTAATCACGAGTATTGTACAGTATATTAGGTTATATTATCCTGCTAGTTCTGTGCAGGGCACATTATGTAGCTGGTACCTGTGAGGTTGGTACATAGGTGGGATGTGCTGTGTATTAGACTAGTATTATGTACTGTATATTAGGTTATATACCTCTGCTATCTCTGTGCATATTGTGTAGCTGGTATCTGTGAGTTTGGTACTTATGTTGATTCAGATGGGTTACACCTAATATACAGTACATAATACTAGTCTAATACATAGCACATCCTACCTAACACATACCAAACTTCTGAATTTACAAATTAATCCGAAATTAATACATTCAAATGTATCTGAATTCGAATCAATCCGAAAACAAAATAAAAAAAAAAATCTGAATCGCCTGAAACGAACCAAATTTTTCCGCTGCACACAAGTCTAATGTTTGTTTGAGAACTTAAACTCTGGAATAAACAAAATTTATTTGCCATTTAATTCCCCCTTTTTTTAATAGTGCCACATCATTTTATTTTATTCAGTAATGTAAACTTCAGCTCAAAACATAAATCAAAGAAAAATAATCATATTTCCAAAAAGAAATATATTATATGACTTGTTAAAGACTACAATCACTTTTAATTCCTCTATACTGATAGTGTGATACAAGTTTAAATGCCCTTTTATTTTAGGGTATATAATCAGTAGTAGTATGCTTCCAACAATCATGAATTGAATATTAAATGAGTGCAGTTTCAGAAAAGTTACATTATCTCTGTTCTTTGACGTGCCTAAATCATCCAGCACCTTTGATCATGCAATTCCCTTTGATCAGCTGAGGAAGTCTCAGTAGTCTTAGATGTGTAGTCTAAATTGTTTAAAATCATTAGGTTATAAAGCTGGCACTATAAAATAACCTATGAAAATGACAGTTGCAATTTTATTCCCCCCCCCCCCCCCAAAAAAAAGTGTGTTATTTTAATGGTATGTTTGATATAAACTATACATACCTGGCTAAAAATGTTTTCTACAATGTTATGGATCAAGAACTTTTAAATATTATTGTGCATACATATAAAAAATAAAAAAATGTTGATTCTAGTAAAAAATAGCTGCCTAAAACTTCCAAAAAGTACACCTTTTAAACTCAGCAGTGCTTAAAAATGATACATAGATTTAAAATGTTAGCTTGTACCAAGAATAAGAAACAAAAAACGTGCAAAATATAGGAAAGCCATTATACGAATAAGAAAATAATTCATTCATTCATTCATTCATTTATGTATTCTTTCAGTACTAATGTAACATAAAACTTTTCTTGCTAAGTAGAAGCCCTTCTAACATGATGATGTAAACAACAAAGATTGAATTATTTCAATTTATCTAAAAGCTACATAAAGTAATTTTAAAATAAAGTTTTGAAAATACAAATGTCTTCTTCAATTTATAATACTTAAAATATATGATTCAAACTCATATTAAACATTTTATTTTGATATTACTTTATGTAGCATTAAGATGAATTGAAAGCACAATTTCATGTTAGTTTAAATCAGCATACTAGAATAGTTTTCAAGGTAGATTAGTATTTAGAAAATGAAATGCTTCTGTGTAAGTAAATTGCCTGTGTTGAATTTTGATTCTATTGTTTTGGTCACAAGGGGAAATAGGATTTTTTTTTTTTTGCAGTTAATACCTAATAAATGTATTAACCCCTAATCTGCCATTAACCCACATCGCAAAGTACCTATTAAAACTAGTAACCCATAATCCGCCATTAACCCACATCACAACAAACCTTATAAATCTATTAACCCCTAATCTGCCAAACCCAGACAACGCAACACAATGCAATAATCCTAATAAATCTATTAACCCCTAATCCGCCAAACCCCCACAACGCAAGTACCCTAATTAACCTATTAACCCTAATCCGCCAAACCACACAATGCAAATAACTAATTTAATTACTAAGCTGCCTAACCTAACACCTACTAAATTAACCCCAAATTACATAAAATAATAAAATACTAAATTATAATTAAAATAAAAAATCCTAACAGTACATAGAAAAATAAATGACACAAAATGTGGCATCATAACTGTCCCAGTGTTTCATTTCTGTTAGATACTAAAACATGCCTTAATTGACCACTGAATTGTTTATTGCATTGTGGGTTAATGGCGGATTAGGGGATAATAGTTTTATTAGGTTTATTGCGATGTGGGTTAATGGCAGATTAGGGGTTAATTCATTTATTAGGTTTATTGTGATATGGGTTAAAGGTGGTTTAGGGTTAATATATAATTTATTAGTTATTGCGGTGGGGGTTGGCGGTTGACAGGTAGAAAGATATTGCGCATGCGTTAGGTGTTAGTTAATATTTTCAGGCAGTTATGGAAGTTATGGGGCTTATATTTTCAGCGTAAAGCTTGCTGCACCTGCCTATGTGTGGCAAGGGGAAATTAGAGTAAAATTTCTCCATTTTCGCTGCGTAAGTCCTTGTGCTGAATATGTGATACCGATTTGCAACGTGGTTCTATGTTAGCTTATGGTAATAAAAATTGCGGGCAACGAGTGTAATATATGCGCAGCATTTATATGCGGCGCCATATATGTGATACCAAAAATGCGTAAAAAACGGCATCTATGGCTTTTGCGGGCGATGCCGCATATGTAATCTTGCCCTAGGTGCAAACAAAAAGTCTTGTTTGGTAAACTGAAATAAAAATAAATAAATAAAAATGTGTCCTTTTCTTTCAATGTTTTATTTTGGTTTGTTTTGGTTTTTTAAAAATATGAAATAAGCATTTCAGTGGTCAATTAAGGCATGTTTTAGTATCTAACAGAAATGAAACACTGGGACAGTTATGATGCTACATTTTGTGTCATTTGAAATAAGGAAAATATTTCCCTAGCAGAATACTAATTATCAAAAACAACAAATTAAAATGCATTCTACAATAATGTTCTCAAGTAGCCCATAGCTTGTGTAGTAGTATGATGTTAGAGGTAAAGACACCAACATATTACCTTGATTATGAAGATTCAGTAAACTGCTGTCTGAGGAATGCCCCCTCCAGTGAAATATCTAGATTTAAATATTTTGTGAAGCCTTTCTTAGATGCCCATAAAATGAGAGATAACTCATTAATCCAACCTCATTGAAACACTAATAACCTGCAATGCCATAGAACATTTATCATATTTACAAGTTTACTTTGATTTCCTGTGAGTACCAAACAACTGCTTTGTTTTATTTCTGTTCCATATCCTTTACATAAGCAATAGACTACCAATCATACAGGAGAAGAAACAAGGATATGATCCATTTAAGATGAGTATAAATTATTCACTGTACATTTTTTTTTTCTTTTAAGAAAGCTTGCACGTTAGCAATTGAAAAGCATATAGACTGTTTTATGCGACTTTTTTATTGTTCATGGAGTAGTAACTACACAAGCGTCTTTGCAAGAAAACCAGGGGAATTAGGAGATATGGCCACTTTGGCTTTCTGTAGAAAGCAAGGAAGGATACTATGGGTTACAAATGGTAGTGAAAAACATTTTTGTGAAGTGTCCTTTAATACAGGTTTGCAAGTGCAATTATTATCATTGTCATATTAAAAAAAAAAACATATTCAGCTTGAATTTAGTTTGCTCTAGTAACCTTTTTGTTTTGCCATGTGACTGAGGGCTATTTGGAAGAGAGGACTCCCACAGAGCATTATTTGATCACTATGGTAATTCATTTATATCTAACTGTAATTGGCATTAGTAGAGGAGATAAGACAAGATATCTAGGTTACAACATGGCTGGCCCCATTACTTTATGGAGGCCCACAATAGGTCGAAACGTACGTCTGGGGTTTTGCTGTTTCTCTCTTTCAGAGAGGGACTGCCTGGTATTTCGGGGCTGGACTGTACTGTGAAGTCAGGATCAGACTGATATGCTTTAGGAAAGTTCTTCTCTGTGAAAGGCACATGTTGAGCAAAAAGAGGCTGCTTCTTGGGTGGTAACTAGCCATAGAACAAGTTATTATGCTATTGTTCATTCAAAGGTTGAGCACTTCTCTATTTTTATTCATGGATCACTGTAAGCAGCATAGTCCCCTACAGCCCACTACCACTAAAGCAGATGAGGTCGGTACTCAGACGCGGGAAGCTGAGTCTCTACTAGTCCTGATGTTAACCCCCACTGTCAATAAACTAGAGAACTTACCAGCAAGGCCTTGGTCGGATCCAATAAGAATATCAACACCGGAACTTGACTTCACTGTTGACAGCTCTTATGATGATCCAAAACAGCTCACTGATGCTCTACTTGTAGATTTTGAAGCATCTTTGGTTGCAGTGTCCGGGAAGGCCACGGGTGGTTTCTCCCTTGCGGACAGGCAGCTATTACGGCTTTACCAACGGCAGGCTGGATATGTGCACTTATGCTCTCACAAGAAGGTTGGCATTGGATGAGGCAGTGGGACACATTACAGTGAGTGAGAGACTTCAATATATTGGAGTATTTTTTCTACCAATTGTAATGTTATGTTTCTTCATTAGACTTTGCTATATTTTTGGCTTGATGTTTGCGAGTCTAATTGAAATCAAAGACATCAGGTTTTTTTGTTTCTTTATACTCTTGTTTAAGATCTCCTGACTTTACATGTGATTTGATCAATATATGTATTATTGAATGTTTGTGACACTGTATACTGTTCATAGCTTTGTTATAACATGCAGGGGACTTTAGTAAGCAATCTGATATGGCAGAACTCATGCAGCACTTTTACCTAAAAGTCCTAACTTTTTGACAGCTCCAAGCTCCTAGATGTGTTATCTTAAGTAAAGTCACCACCTACGCTTAATACTTTTGCCTAAGGTCTATAGATTTTTACATGTGCTCAATGTATATGTTTTGTAACGATAGTGAAAGTATATAATGTTCATAGCTTTTCAGTAACTTATAGGTGACTTTAGAGAGCAATCTGACAGAATAGAACTTATACAGCAATTTAAACTAAAGGTCTTATCCACTTAAGGCATTTAGGCTCCTAAATAATTAAGTGTTATGGAACTGCTGGTTTCCCCTAATTGCAGTAGCTGATGGGTGTCTCCTCACTACGTCCTGTCTGGTCTATCCATGGAAGGGTTTATAATAATTCCATTTTATGGGGTCAACAACTTCATGCCACATTACTCTTAGATATAACACTCTCAGTAAAATTACCCTCCAAGCTCAACCCCATTACTACTTCACAGGCTCTTCTCCCATAGACATAATAGATGGATGAGGCTCAATTATTATACATTGACACCTAGGCATTTTTAGTATTGTAACATTACTAGTAACCAGGTTATTGTGTTGCTATATATATTTTGACACTAAGATCTCAAGTTACCTAAGTACTATACATAGTTGAATTTTAGGTACTTAAAGTTATTTCCAAACTGGACAATTATACAAGAGGCATTAATGTATATATTTTCAGAGTGCAAGTGTTATTTTTTAGTATTGCATTGTATGCTTTAACTTTATGATAATAGGGGTAGCTTACAACCTGATCATCCTTTTCTTTGAATGCTACCAATTCCCAGTTTATAACAACACACATGTGTATTAGTGTACACCAACCCTAAGGAATGTCCGAAAAAAGATGATGCCTTCTGTAACTGCAACCCTACCTAATAACCCTGTGGCTAGATTACCATGGTAATATCTAAGGGAGTCCAATATGGGGTTACAATATGGGGATTTCTAATATAAATGCTCTAAGAAATTACTTGTAATATCCAGATACATCACATCTATGTGCTACGTAGTCTGATCAATCTTGTTTCCTAATTGATCCCCATCATTTTGGTACTGCTTTGCTTAAAACATTTGGAGAAAGCTCACATGAGTAATACCCTATTTATATATACCAAGCCACATAAGGGTTAAATTTCCACTGTTTTTTTTTTACATACTATCTTTGTTTAAAAGACATCTTGTCGGTAAAAAATATTCCTCTAAACTTTCGCTTTTAGTATACTACACATAATCCCAGGCACATCCTATTAAAGTATTCCCACTTGACTTCTGTTGTATGGGTCTTGCAGAGTTTCTTTTTGTTTATTGTAGTACTTCAATAATCTAGGACAGGGTATATCAGAGCAGACTAATGAGCATGTGCATGGGCTTGGGGAAAAAATGATTCTTGTTCCCGAAATTATATATATTAGGTACTAGCCCCATTACTATGTTCTTATCAACCACCAATTTATTCCCTATTTATATAATACACTTGGTCCTAATTATAAGTGGAGCTTATATGTCATAGCATTTGCCTACGCAGTACACATATTGAGAAACTATGGCGAGATTTATTTTGTGAAAGCCCATCTAAACACTGCTCCAAGCGGAGAATACCTAATTTAATCACCACTAATATAAAAGCTTACTTACACTCCAGTATTGTCGCACAAGTATGCTTACCTCCTTTATTTACTATGTGACTTCTCATATGTTTCTGCATGCACTGCCAACTTGCCATTTATCAACTCCAGTTATGCTTAGCCTAGCTCTCACATCAGAATAATTTATATATACAGCTTACCTGGGACTAATATACCTTCAGTAGTATTAAGGGTCCCCCCAACACCGTCACATTTGCCTTATTACAAATAAATGATAAGGTTCCATTGTTCACTATGTCATAGGTGTATAGTATTGAGCTAGGTGAACTGTAATTAAATCACACCTCTACATTAGTAGCTATTAAGAGAATTGCCTTTTAATTTCCTTCCTTATTTGAACTTCCCTTCATAACCCTCGTATCCCATGCAGCATACTCCACACCTGAGTTACCCTCTCCTAGCCCTGGAGTCTGTTTATTGTAACCTGTCTAGATGTATATTAATAAAGAGACACAGATCTTGTTGCACACTGAGGAAGAAATGGCTCTGCAATTAACTGACATGCAAATGCTGGCTCATAGCGTGTCCATCCAGCTCTCCCTCAGTGTGCAACAAGATCTGTGTCTCTTCATTAATACTGATACAGTGAATATGGATGGCAAGTATCCATAAGTTTACTAGGGGACACCAGTCTTGGTTTTAGCAGCGTTACCCAGCCAGTGATGTCACCAGAGGAAGCAGATACACAGTGCAGCTGGGACCTGGTGATTACAGAAGCCGGTAACTGGTGAGAGAGTGTGATAATCGGATGATCGTCTGCCTGTACAATTGTTACCAAGAAGGAGCTGGTGAGTCCCCTAGTATTCCTGGTTGGTGGTCCTTTGAGCCTGATCTCTAGGAGGGCCAACGCTAGCTTGAAACACAGTTACTACACTGGGAGTTTGCATTCACTGAGAGGAGGGTGGATGTTATATTCCCCTGTATTGCTATTAGGATCTCCTTTGGACTGTGGGAGCTTAGATTGATACTTTTTGGACACATTCAGCAATTTTTTGTTATCTTGTGCTACTTTGCACAATCAATCTAATACATTGAGACATTTTAGCCCATTTCAGTTAATTTATATTTTGAATTAGAACTCATGGATCCCTATTTAGACTCTGTTGATTTATTTTGTTTAGCCCTAATAAAGATGTATTAATATACACGATGATAATTATGTGTTCACTGTCATATGTTTCAAGAGGGGAGGTGTCCTGTTTTGTATTTGGCTTGCTTAATAAGGGGATGCAGGATAAGATTTACTGTGCATTTTCTCTCTCTCTCTCTCTCTCTCTCTCTCTCTCTCTCTCTCTCTCTCTCTCTCTCAGGTAAAAGTGATTTCCACTTTATTGCCACAATGTATAAAAACAATATACAATGACTTTTGGGTATGGTTACTCTTTTAAATATCCTTGACAAAGCTGATAGGCGAAACGTACATTAGATGTCACACGCCATTACGTCACAAGGAGGTACAGGCTTTTTTGTAATGGACAGTTCTGAAAAAACAAGCTGCTACATTGTATAATTTTAAGGATGATTTGTATGCTTTAAGCTGTAAATGGTGCACAGTATGTTTCTTTAAAGATTAACTAAACCCCAGAGTGATTATATAGTGTTTTTATACATTGGGCGCCATGTACTAAGCTTCGAAGTGACCGTCCGTCTGTATTTCCACGTCAAAATTCGCTCACGATCTGCTTCTCATATGTACCAATCTGCGATCGGGTCAAAAACCCACTATTTTCATCAGCGATCGTAATTTTACGCAACTGATCGTTCCGAAGCCTTTTTCCACTTACTACATGTTCGATCGCACGTAAATTCGCTATAATTGGAAATTATGAATGTTACTACTAATCCATCCGCTCCAACTTTCACTGTAACTTTGCGTGATTTGCTTCGCGACCATTTAGGTAGCGAATACAATAGAAAACTATAGGGCGTATCAACCTGACGCCAGGTAGAAGTACTTAAGTGAAAGGACTAGACTACTATTGTATCATTATTGTTTTTTGGATCACTGAATGAAGATGGAGACACTTTTACACATGTTTCTTTCCCGATTAATTCAATTACTATTAATTCAATTAATTCAAAAGTTAGGGTTGCAAGTCTTCTTAGAAGTAGCAGAATCTCCAGAGCAAGCCATCTTGTCAAAGTGAACACCGAAAAGTAAATAAACAATATTCTAAGATTTCTGGGAAAATGCACATTCTTATACATGTCAGCAGCCAGACGTTGCCGCTTGTCTGACGATTATGACACCTATTTCGTCACGTGGGTAAAGAACTAAACCAATCAGGTCGCAGACAGCTTCTTAACTTTGCTCTTTCGCACCGAATGAAGCTTCAAAGTTATCAATAATCTGATTGTCTTCGACACACAATAGACGCAAAATTTTACGGCTTGGTTTTTAGTACATTCATGTAACGAAGTGCCATCCGCATGGTGTGAATGCCGGCGGGTTATTTTGATACGGTCTGTGCAAAAAAATTGACGCCTTAGTACATGGCGCCCATTGTGTCAAAAAAGTCAGAATCACTTTTACCTGAGAATTCATTTATAAATGGGCAAATACTTAGAGATAACTTAACTCTACTCCATGTGAATACTGGTTCAATTTGTTATGTAACAGAGTCAAACTACAGCTGCACTATGGAGATCTCTCTCTTTTTCTTTTGAGGTTGAAAGAATAAGAAGACCTACTCATTTGTGAACATTCAAACATAAGAGGACTTCCTCTTTTCATACACGGCAGTTTTATATATACAGGTTTATTTATACTGTGCACAGTGTATACTTGTTAATTTTTCTTTCATTTCTTTCTTTCTTTCTTTCTTTCTATATATATATATATATATAGTTTGATAAGAACACAATGGTGTTATAAATTTTTTTCAAATAACTATATTTTTATTTATTTGACACTCTAGGTTAATACTATATATATTGTTATGTATGTGCATAGCCTTGGGACAGTTATATATGATGTTATTTGATGTTTTTCCTTTGAAACTGTTAATATGTTTATTTTTATTTGCATAATTTTTTTTTCATGCGTGTACATTGTTTTTTAACCTTTGGCATTTTCACAGGTGTATTTTGATGCACACTAGTTTTAATGCTCCTACTTTGTTTGACGCACATCGGCCTTGGTGTGTGTTAGCATGATAGTGTGTGTACTTTTTGACACCCTTTTCTATTATATATGATGTAAATTTGACATGCGCCTCACTTCATAATTGTGCTGTCTGGATGCAAGATGGTATTACTGATTTTTCAAATTGTATGTTTTTTAGAGTTTCTTCCATAGAGGGTAAGTGTCTCCCTTTCTTCAAGAGCTCTTTTAATGGGGATATTATCATTTAACTTTATGTTTTTTCTGCATTTGACTGTATTATTAGTTTTTCTGCTGTTATGGAGTCATGTTATTCTTTCCCTTAACCTGAATTTGAACTAGGTCATTTGAACATGTTACTACCAGTGTTTATGTTTATATTGTTATAGGCTAAGGTATTTCCTTCTGCAATCTTATATAATAAATGTATTAATGTTTGAATTCTGACCACTACTTGTACTATTCTTGCTTCAAAGCGTATTATTGTGCCTTCTGTTTGTTCTTTACAGAAGGAATATATTTCATATTTATATTTTTTTCAGGAATTAAGAATTTCTTTTTAACAATAGTGCAGAAATTTTGGTGGCCATGCCTCTTTCAACTAAACGTAAAAGGTCAGTTCAGAAAATACCTTTTACTAGCCTTTAGCCTGCAAAAGGTTAATGTTTCTAGTTATTAGGCTGCAGTTTTCTCAGAGGGGGTGGTTTTCGCTGTTAATCAGAATCTTCTTCTGATCTTTTTACTGATACATATATATATATGTACAGGGTTGACAGGGTCAGTACCCATTAGTTTATCTGAAGCAGGTCTAAGCAGTTCAAGAAATCTTCTTCCCCATCCAAGTCTGCATGTAGGTGCAGCCCTCGATCCAAAGGCTCTGATAGGAGTTAGGTTGCTTCTTTTTCAGGAAGCTTCAGGTGCCTTGGGTCCTTATATTCATCTCAAGGATGTTGAATAGGTTTCAGATCAAGGCCTCCCAAGGGAAGATTGTCTGTCCAATGTTCCTAGGATTCCTGTATGAGCTCAGGTAGATGGGAACCTATTAATTGTTCCAAAGAAGGAGAGAGGTTTCAAATCAGTTCTGATCTAGAAACTTTGAACACGTTTCTCAAGTTCCTACTTTCAAAATGTAAACCGAGGTTTGTTTTTTAGGCAAGCTTTCTCAGTTTGCTACAGCTCTTAAAATATGCATCAATTTTCTCGATGTCCTCTTTTCTGTAATCAGATATTTTGTTATTGCAGTGTATATTGACCTGGATGATATTGTGGTTCAAGCTCGATCTTTACATTTATCAGTATTTCTCTCCTGCAGACTGTTGTTGTTTCTTCAGTAACATGGTTGGAAAGTTATTTTTCCAAACAGTTTACTGATTCCTCAGATACGGTTGCTTTTCTGGGATTCAAATAGGTTCAGTTTCTATGAGACTTTCTTTGACAGAGCAAAAATGGTTGAAGCTGGGGTTTTGCATTTTATAACCTTCAGTCCCTATTTGTTTTCATTCAGTCACTTTTTGTATAGAGGTGTCAGTTCTCATGTTTGTGGCTTTGGTTTTTATTCCATTTGTCCACTACCATATGAGCCCTCCTCAGCTTTTTATCTTTTTCCGATGATGCAGGGACCATACTCAGTTGTCTCTGAGGATTTGTTTACATTCCAGAACAAGTCTGTTTCTGTCTTGGTGGCTGGACTATTAGCTCTTATATGCTTCTTTTGTCTATACTTCTTGGTATGTAATCTCTACAGATGCAAGTTTTTTCAGGAAAGGGGGCTTTCTGGGGGGTCTAAGAAGGCATAATGGTCTACTAGGGAGGCAAGGTTACCTATTAATGTTTTCAAATTATGTTCAATATGCACAGGGTGTTTTCAGATACACAATGTTACATCTGTAGCTTATGTCAATCATTAGGAGGGGACTTGCATATCCTTAGTTATGAAGACAGTATCTCAAATTATTTTCCGGGCAGAAGCTTTTTGCTGTCTAATTTGTGCTGTTCTTTTTCAAGGACTGGACAACTGGGAAGTCTGGAAGAGTTGTCATTTCATCTGGTTATGTTTTATCAGATAAGAGATCTTTGGGATCACTCAGAGATAGTTCTGATGGCTTTCTGGTTGAATTTCAAACTTGGTTTCTGGATGCTCTGATAGTTCAGTGATCATTCTGGCTAGCCTATATTCTTTTCCACAGGAGTTTACCCAAGGGTAGAATATGCAGCATCCAAGAGTAATAATCTCTTGTATCATGCTAAAAAGTACACACAAAACACAAAATATAGGAGTGCACTAATGAAAGCTCTACCAATTATTACAACTAGTTAAATGCTAAAATATAAAAAGTTGAATACACTTAAGTTGATATTATTATAACACAACACAATGTCTCAATTGTAGCAATAAAAATATAAATTTTAATAACACAATAAACATAAATAAAACATATAAATAGATAAAATAAGGTGCCTGTTAAATGATTGAATATATATGCTGCTCTTAGAAAATGAAAGTCTGATCTCAAAACCCCAAAGGATGTATTGCTTAAGATTATTCAGCAAAGCTTAATTTTTCTCTGTGGCATGATAGACATACCGGTAGTTCTTTATTCTTCCAACAAGTTACAAATGATTCCCTTTAAGGTATTGAAAGCGTGTTCAATGTGCAGATGTATCGATGTATCACAACCGAGCCCAGGGGATCTTACTCACCAGAATACGAAAGCTGTATTTTAATAACTACTTCTTTTTCTGACCTTAATCCTTGTTCCAGCATGGAATTGGCATTCTAGTGGCCATTACCAGCCTGCTGACGTGTTGTTATCATGTGTCTGTTAGCTCCGCCAATCAGGATGGCAGATTAACGGTAATAGTAGTATAGATCCTCAATGCAGGACTCCAATTAAATTGGTTCTTTTCTGTTATAGATTCTTCACTGCTGTCGATATATTTCATAAGTATCCAGGACAATAAATGTCAATAATAATCTGTCTGTTAGCGCTGGTTGAAATAATGCTTTACAGGAAAGTGACAGTTGTTCAAACGAAATCCATAGAGAGCTGACCAGCTACACAGGACTGCTTATCTACGCGTTTCAGCACAAAGCTTTTTTCAAGATAAGCCTGTGTACTTCCTTTCATCCTTATATACCTGCTTTAAAGGGGCAGAGTTCTTGCATTCAGGTTTATTTGTTCCAAACCCTTAATTAAAATAAATATGAAATCCTTCTTAGGGGCTAAATCAATTGATTTCTATATAAAGAGAGCAGCCTTGTTTCTTTTTTGGGGGATTGTTCATTTATATCATCTTTCAAAGAGCAGGTTACAATAATTCATAAACAGTATTATTTACACACAATATAGTATATTACATTATAATTAAAATGTAAACTTTATTATATATTTCCATATTTGTTATATAATTCACATTATATTCTTAATTTCATATAGGATAAACCTAGGTCTCAGTATATTATAGACGATAAAGTGAACACTTATTCTCCTATACTCACTAGCTAGGCATTCCTAACATCATATATATATGAAAATTTGAGAACAATATATTAAAAATCAATTAAGCATAAAACATAATTTTAAAAAAGGTGTTAAAAAGGTGTTAAAAATATATATAGTACTGAGGTCAAGTATTTAAATAAAAGGATTTAAATCTAATTCCGCATTAAGTCCTAATGGGTCCAGTGTCTTAAAGGTGAAAATTAATTCAGCTTCTGTCTTGAGCAAATTTTTATTTTGATCCCCACCTCTCCAATCCCGTGTGATCTTTCTTATGCCCCAATACTTCAATCCTTTTGGGTTTTGATTGTGCATCTCTTTAAAGTGCTTTGAGAGCAAATGTCCTTCAAATCCATGTTCTATGTTGAGAAGATGTTCTATAATTCTATCTCTCAACATACGAGAGGTCTCGCCTAAATATTGTTTCTTACATGGACATTCAATTAAGTAAACTACATTTCTGTCTGAACATTTTATTTGATCCCAGATTTTATACTATTTCTGTGTTACTGTTGATTTAACACTTTTTGTCTTACAGCTGTATTTACAGGCTTTACAGTATATGGGTTTAAAAGTGCTTGGTGCCAGCATATTTTTAAGATTCCTAGCTTTCTTAAAAACTATTCTAGTTTTCTCAGTCAGAGATTCTCCAATATACGGATCTCTTTGTAATATGATTAATATTAAAATCAGTAATAAATGGAATGTCTAGCAATCCTTCAGGGCATTCTTTTAGTGTTTTTCCTTTGAAAAGCTCATTTTGGTTTTTTTCCTTGGCTTTAATTTATGCTGTATATATACTATATTGTGTGTAAATAATAATGTTTATGAATTATGAATTATTGTAACCTGCTCTTTGAAAGATGATATAAATGAGCAAAACCCCAAAAAAGAAACAAGACTGCTCTCTTTATATAGAAATCAATTAATGAATTAGCCCTTAAGAAGGATTTCATATTTATTTTAATTAAAGGTTTGGAACAAATAAACCTGAATGCAAGAACTCTGCACCTTTAAGAAAGGAGGTATATAAGGACAAAAGGAAGTACACAGGCTTATCTTGAAAAAAGCTTTGTGTTGAAACACGTAGATAAGCAGTCCTCTGTAGCTGGCCAGCTCTCTATGGATTACGTTTGAACAACTGTCACTTTCCTGTAAAGCATTATTTCAACCAGGGCTAACAGACAGATTATTATTGACATTTATTTTCCTGTAATCTGCCCTCCTGATTGGCGGAGCTAACAGACACGTGATAACAACATGTCAGCAGGCTGGTAATGGCCACTAGAACGCCAATTCCACGCTGGAACAAGGAGTAAGGTCAGAGAAAGTAGTTATTAAAATACAGCTTTCGCATTCTGGTGAGTAAGATCCCCTGGGCTCGGTTGTGATACATCGATACATCTGCACATTGAACACGCTTTCATATATCAAGAAACAATACCTTAAAGTGAATTGTTTGTAACTTGTTGGAAGTGTAAACAACTACCGGTATGTCTATCATGCCACAGAGCCTAATTAAGCTTTGCTGAATAATCTTAAACAATACATCCTTTGGGGTTTTGAGATCAGACTCTCATTTTCTAAGAGCAGCATATATATTCAATCATTTAACAGGCACCTTATTTTATCTATTTATATGTTTTATTTATGTTTATTGTGTTATTAAAATTGATATTTTTATTGCTACAATTGAGACATTGTGTTGTGTTATAATAATATCAACTTAAGTGTATTCAACTTTTTATATTTTAGCATTTAACTAGTTGTAATAATTGGTAGAGCTTTCATTAGCACACTCCTATATTTTGTGTTTTGTGTATATTCTTTTCCACCTCTGGTCTTTTTTCACAGGGTGATTGCCAAGATTTGGCAAGAAGACTTTTGGTATTCTAATTGCTCCAGCTTGTTCCTGCAGAATTTAGTATGCAGATCTGGTTCTTAATTTCCAGTGTCTCTCCTTGGATGCTTCATTTGCATCGATACCTTCTATTACAAGGTCTGTATTTTTCTTCTAGATTCTAGATCTCTCAGTTTGATGGCATGGGGATAGAATTAGAAACCCTCTCTGTTTTTTAACTATCCATTAAGTTACTGGGTTTATTTACAGGCTTGTAGGTCTGTCACTAGGGGAATTTTAATTTAATAGTCTGGAAGGCCTTCATTCCTTGGTTTTCATTTTTTCTTGGCATTCTTTTAGAATTCTATGAATTCTTGCTGTTTTTACAGGATGGTTTGTATAAGGCTTTATCCGCGAGTTCTTTGAAAGGCCTCTTTTTCTTCCCTTTTTAGTTATGTTCCATAAGAAGATTGCTAATCTTCCTGACATTCAAGGTTAAGTTCAAGCCTTGTCTAGAATTAAGCTTGTTATTATTAGATTTTCCCTCCTTGGAACATTCATTTGGTTTAGAGGTTTTTGCAGTTTTCTCTTTTTGAGCCTATGCATTAGGTGGATATTTAGTTTCTTTCTGGAATAATTTCTCAGTGTTATACTCTTTCTTGTGTTCCTTCTTATCTTATTTTTTTAGGATAAGGTTGTGTTTTCTGACAATTTTAGTTGGGACATTGTGGTTCTTTCTTGGCCTCTAGTTATCAAGCCGTCAACCTCAAATATGCTGGAATTCCGCAGCGTATTTGTGGCGAGGCTGATTCGCCTAAGTTATCAAGCCCTGCTTCCTGGCAAAAGTAGAATATAGTGACGTAAACTTTAATCCGCCGGACTCAGTCCAACACAGATCGATTCTTACATCACTTCAGATGTTCCGAATGCAAGTTTGGCACAATCTGACTACTTTTAGGAGTTATCAAATGACTACCAGGTATGCTCGGCACTTTTCCGGCCCTGCGTACCTGGTTTTTAATCCGCCGCCCTGGAGGCGGCGGATCCCATAGGAATCAATGGGAGTCTGACCATAGCGAAAGTTCATGTTCGCTGCTGCCCGACATTCCATTGATTCCTATGGGAGCTGTCTACACCTAACACCCTAACATGTACCCCGAGTCTAAACACCCTTAATCTGCCCCCTACACCGCCGCCACCTATCTTAAACATGGTAACCCCTAAACCACTGCTCCCGGACCCCGCTGCCACCTACATAATACCTATTAACCCCTATTCTGCCCCCTATACGCCACCACCTATAATAAATTTATTAACCCTATCCTGCCGATCCCGTACCCCGCCGCAACTAAATAAATTGTTTAACCCCTAAACTGCCACTCCCGGACTGAGCCACCACCTATATTAAACTTATTAACCCCTAATCTGCCCCCTACACCGTCGCCACCTATAATAAATTTATTAACCCCTATCCTGCCCCCCCTATACTGCCGCCATCTATATTAAACTAATTAACCCCTAAACATAAGTCTAACACTAACCCTAACACCCCCCTAACTTAAATATTATTTTAATAAATCTAAATAAAATTACTATTTTTAACTAAATTAACCTATTTAAAACTAAATACTTACCTATAAAATAAACCCTAATATAGCTACAATATAACTAATAATTATATTGTAGCTATTTTTGGATTTATTTTTATTTTACAGGCAAATTTCAATTTATTTCAACTAGGCACAATAGCTATTAAATAGTTATTAACTATTTAATAGCTACCTAGTTAAAAAAAGACAAATTTACCTGTAAAATAAAAACTAACCTAAGTTACAATTACACCTAACACTACACTATCATTAAATAAATTATTCCTATATAAAACTAAATACTTACCTGTAAAATAAATGGCTAGATTTAGAGTTCTGCGGCCAAAGGGGTGCGTTAGCTACGCATGCTTTTTTTCTCCCGCACCTTTTAAATACCGCTGGTATTTAGAGTTCACAGAAGGGCTACGTTAGGCTCCAAAAAGGGAGCGTAGAGCATATTTACCGCCACTTCAACTCTCAATACCAGCGGTGCTTACGGACGCGGCCAGCTTCAAAAACATGCTCGTGCACGATTCCCCCATAGAAAACAATGGGACAGTTTGAGCTGAAAAAAAAACAAACACCTGCAAAAAAGCAGCGTTCAGCTCCTAACGCAGCCCCATTGTTTCCTATGGGGAAACAGTTCCTAAGTCTGCACCTAACACCCTAACATGTAACCTGAGTCTAAACACCCCTAACCTTACACTTATTAACCTCTAAACTTCCGCCCCCGCTATCGCTGACCCCTGCATATTATTATTAACCCATAATCTGCTGCTCCGTACACCGCCGCAACCTACATTATACCTATGTACCCCTAATCTGCTGCCCCTAACACCGCCGACCCCTATATTATATTTATTAACCCCTAATCTGCCGCCCCTGCTATCGCTGACCCCTGCATATTATTATTAACCCCTAATCTTCCGCTCCGTACACCGCCGCAACCTACATTATCCCTATGTACCCCTAATCTGCTGCCCCTAACACCGCCGACCCCTATATTATATTTATTAAACCCTAATCTGCCGCCCCCAACGTCGCCTCCACCAACCTACAATTATTAACCCCTAATCTGCCGACCGGACCACACCGCTACTATAATAAATGTATTAACCCCTAAAGCTAAGTCTAGCCCTAACACCCCCCAAACTTAAATATAATTTAAATCTAACAAAATAAATTAACTATTATTAAATAAATTATTCCTATTTAAAGATAAATACTTACCTGTAAAATATATCCTAATATAGCTACAATATAAATTATAATTATTTTGTAGCTATTTTAGGATTAATATTTATTTTACAGGCAACTTTGTAATTATTTTAACCAGGTACAATAGCTATTAAATAGTTAATAACTATTTAATAGCTACCTAGTTAAAATAATTACAAAATTACCTGTAAAATAAATCCTAACCTAAGTTACAATTAAATCTAACACTACACTATCAATAAATAAATTAAATAAACTACCTACAATTACCTACAATTAAACCTAACACTACACTAGCAATAAATTAATTAAATACAATACCTACAAATAAATACAATGAAATAAACTAACTAAAGTACAAAAAATAAAAAAGAATTAAAGTACAATCAGATTCAAGTACAATCCGATTGGCTGATCCAATCAGCCAATCAGATTGAGCTTGCATTCTATTGGCTGATCGGAACAGCCAATAGAATGCGAGCTCAATCTGATTGGCTGATTCAATCAGCCAATCAGATTTTCCCTACCTTAATTCCGATTGGCTGATAGAATCCTATCAGCCAATCGGAATTCGAGGGACGCCATCTTGGATGACGTCATTTAAAGGAACCTTCATTCGGACTTAGGACGTTGCAAGAAGAGGATGGATCCGCGCCGGAGGTCTTCAACATGGAGCCGCTTGTTACCGCTTTGAAGAAGATGGTTGCCGGTCCGGATCTACTCTTCTGCCCGGATAGCATGAAGACTTTGGAGCCTCTTCTGGACCTCTTCAGCCGTCGCTTGATAGAAGACTTCAGCCGGATGATGGATCGCCAGCCCCCGTTTGGGCTTGGATGAAGATTTCAGATCCTGGAGCGATCGGTGATACCTGGCATGGTGAAGACAAGGTAGGAAGATCTTCAGGGGCTTAGTGTTAGGTTTATTTAAGGGGGGTTTGGGTTAGATTAGGGGTATGTGGGTGGTGGGTTATAATGTTGGGGGGGTATTGTATGTTTCTTTTTACAGGCAAAAGAGCTGAATTCTTTGGGGCATGCCCCGCAAAGGGCCCTTTTAAGGGCTGGTAAGGTAAAAGAGCTTTTCTATTTTAATTTTAGAATAGGGTAGGGCATTTTTTTTTATTTTGGGGGGCTTTGTTATTTTATTAGGGGGCTTAGAGTAGGTGTAATTAGCTTAAAATTGTTGTAATATTTTTATTATTTTTGTAATTAATTTTTTTATTTTTTGTAACTTAGCTTTTTTTTATTTTTTGTACTTTAGTTAGTTTATTTAATTGTATTTATTTGTAGGTATTTTATTTAATTTATTTATTGATAGTGTAGGGTTAGGTTTAATTGTAACTTAGGTTAGGATTTATTTTACAGGTAATTTTGTAATTATTTTAACTAGGTAACTATTAAATAGTTGTTAACTATTTAATAGCTATTGTACCTGGTTAAAATAAATACAAAGTTACCTGTAAAATAAATATAAATGCTAAAATAGCTACAATATAATTATAATTTATATTGTAGCTATATTAGGGTTTACTTTACAGGTAAGTATTTAGCTTTAAATAGGAATAATTTATTTAATAATAGTTAATTTATTTCGTTAGATTTAAATTATATTTAACTTAGGGGGGTGTTAGTGTTAGGGTTAGACTTAGCTTTAGGGGTTAATACATTTATTAGAGTAGCGGTGAGATCCCGTTGGCAGATTAGGGGTTAATTATTGTAGGTAGGTGGAGGCGACATTGGGGGTGGCAGATAAGGGGTTAATAAATATAATATAGGGGTCGGCGGTGTTAGGGGCAGCAGATTAGGGGTACATAGGGATAACATAGTTTGCGGCGGTGTACGGTCGGCAGATTAGGGGTTAATAATTGTAGGTAGGTGGCGGCAACGTTGGGGGCAGCAGATTAGGGGTTAATAACTATTATGTAGATGTCAGCGGTATTAGGGGCAGCAGATTAGGGGTACATAAGTATAACGTAGCTGGCGGCGGTGTGCGGTCGGCAGATTAGGGGTTAAAAAATTTTAATCGAGTGGCGGCGATGTGGGGGGCCTCGGTTTAGGGGTACATAGGTAGTTTATGGGTGTTAGTGTACTTTAGAGCACAGTAGTTAAGAGCTTTATAAACCGGCGTTAGCCCAGAAAGCTCTTAACTACTGACTTTTTTCTGCGGCTGGAGTTTTGTCGTTAGATTTCTAACGCTCACTTCAGCCAAGACTCTAAATACCGGCGTTAGAAAGATCCCATTGAAAAGATAGGATACGCAAATGGCATAGGGGGATCTGCGGTATGGAAAAGTCGCGGCTGCAAAGTGAGCGTTAGACCCTTTCCTGACTGACTCCAAATACCAGCGGGCGGTAAAAACCAGCGTTAGGAGCCTCTAACGCTGGTTTTGACGGCTACCGCCAAACTCTAAATCTAGGCCTAAGATAGCTACAATGTAATTAATAATTACATTGTAGCTATTTTAGGATTTATATTTATTTTACAGGTAACTTTTTATTTATTTTAACTAGGTAGAATAGTTATTAAATAGTTATTAACTATTTAATAACTACCTAGCTAAAAGAAATACAAAATTACCTGTAAAATAAATCCTAACCTAAGTTACAATTAAACCTAACACTACACTATCATTAAATAAATTAAATTAATTAACTACAAATACCTACAATTAAATACAATTAAATAAACTAACTAAAGTACAAAAAATAAAAAAACTAAGTTACAAAAAATAATAAAATATTACAAGATTTTTAAGCTAATTACACCTAATCTAAGCCCCCTAATAAAATAACAAAGCCCCCAAAATAAAAAAATGCCCTACCCTATTCTAAATTACGAAAGTTAACAGCTCTATTACCTTACCAGCCCTTAAAAGGACCTTTTGCTTGGCATGCCCCAAAGTAATCAGCTCTTTTGCATGTAAAAAAAAAATACAACCCCCCCAACATTAAAACCCACCACCCACATACCCCTACTCTAACCCACCCAAACCCCCCTTAAAAAAATCTAACACTAACCCCCTGAAGATCATCCTACCTTTAGCCGTCTTCAGGCAGCCGACCACCGATGGAACAGAAGAGGACATCCACAGCGGCCAAAGTCAACATCCAAGGGGCGCTGAAGAGGTCTTCCATCCGATAGAAGTCTTCATCCATGTGGCGTCTTCAATCTTCATCCATCCAGAGCAGAGCGGAGCCTTCTTCAAACGAGCTGACGCGGAGCCATCCTCTTCAAACGACGCCTACCCGACGAATGGATATTCCTTTAAGTGAGGTCATCCAAGATGGCGTCCATTGAATTCCGATTGGCTGATAGGATTCTATCAGCCAATCGGAATTAAGGTAGGAAAAATCTGATTGGCTGATCCAATCAGCCAATCAGATTGAGCTCGCATTCTATTCGCTGATCGGAACAGCTAATAGAATGCAAGCTCAATCTGATTGGCTGATTGGATCAGCCAATCGGATTGAACTTGAATCTGATTGGCTGATTGGATCAGCCAATCAGATTTTTCCTACCTTTACTCCGATTGGCTGATAGAATCCTATCAGCCAATCAGAATTTGAGGGACGCCATCTTGGATGACATCACTTAAAGGAATATCCATTCGTCGGGTAGGCGTCGTTGGAAGAGGATGGCTCCGCATCGGCTCGTTTGAAGAAGGCTCCGCTCCAGATGGATGAAGATTGAAGACGCCACATGGATAAAGACTTCTATCGGATGGAAGACCTCTTCAGCGCCCCTTGGATGATGACTTCGGCCGCTGCGGATGTCCTCTTCTGTTCCATCGATGGTCGGCTGGCTGAAGATGGCTAAAGGTAGGATGATCTTTAGGGGGTTAGAGTTTAGTTTTTTAAAGGGGGTTTGGGTGGGTTAGAGTAGGTGTATGTGGGTTTTAATGTTGGGGGGGTTGTATTTTTTTGTACATGCAAAAGAGCTGATTACTTTGGGGCATGCCCCGCAAAAGGCCCTTTTAAGGGCTGGTAAGGTAATAGAGCTGTTAACTTTCGTAATTTAGAATAGGGTAGGGCATTTTTTTATTTAGGGGTTAATAATTTTATTATAGGTTGCGGCGGTATGGGGGGCAGGATAGGGGTTAATAAATTTATTATAGGTGGCAACGGTGTAGGGGGGGGGCAGATTAGGGGTTAATAAATTTAATATAGGTGTCGGCGGGGTCCGGGATTGGTAGGATAGGGGTTAATAAATTTATTATAGGTGGCGGCGGTATAGGGGGGGCAGGATAGGGGTTAATAGGTATTATTTAGGTGGCGGCGGGGTCCGGGAGCGGCGGTTTAGGGGTTAATCAGTTTATTAGAGTGGCGGTGGGCCCCGGGAGCAGTGGTTTAGGGGTTAATACATTTAATATAGTTGTGGCCGGGTCTACAAGTGGCGGTTTATGGGTTAATAACTTTATTTAGTTGCAGGGGGCTCCGGGGGCGCCGGTATAGGGGGTAGAACAGTATAGTATAGTGTGGGTGCTTAGTGACAGCTTATTAATAAAGCTGGGAAAAAGCCGAAGAGCAGCGAGATCGGATGAGTGATAACTATCACAGTCCACTGCTCATTGCCCCGTGCTTGGTGCGCGGCTTTTTGACCGTTTTTTTTATAACTTTGGCGAGCGTATTCAGGTCCGCGGCGGCAATGTGAGGCGAGCTTAGGCGGGCGTATTGGGGCCGGCGAAGGCAGGTAAGTAGACGGCTTGATAACTAGAGGCCTATATGTCTTATCCCTAAGAATTATTCAGAAAGCTCTCTTCATGTTATGGTTTCTGTTAGAGCTTGTAAGTGTTACGTAGACTCTACTATGGATTTCAGTCAAACTTTTAGTTTGTTCCTTTTACTGGTTCTATGAAAGGGCATACAATTTCTGCTCATTCTTTGGCTTCTTGGTTGAAACTTCTGGTTGATATAGTTTTCTTGGGGGCAGGTGATGGATTTCTGCTCATTCTTCCAGATCAGTTGCCACTTCTTGTGCTTTTTTAAAATTTAAAATGTATCAGTGGTTACATTTTTGCAAGGCAGCTACTTGGTCTTCTTTGCATATTTTTCTATCATTTTGATGTTTTTGTTTTTTTCTGAAGCAGCCTTTGGTAGGATGTCCTTATGGCAGTTGATTTGTTTTTGCCTAGTGTTTATTTTTAGTCTTTTTTAGGCTTGGGGTTGTGGATTTGGTTTTTCAGTGAAAAAAGATGTTTCTTAAATACCACCCTTTATGTTTCATTACTCATGGACTATGGACTCCACATCTTGTGTGTTAGTTCCCAGGAGCAATGGGTTGTGGGCTCTTATTAGCTATATGAAACAAAACATAATTTATGCTTACCTCATTTCTTCAATGGTGGTAAGAGTCCATGAGATCCCACCCTGTTTTTTTCTGGGGGGGGGTCTCTTTATTGCACACATTTTTTTTTACCTGCTCCTATTTTGTTTTTGTTTTTTATTATTATTATTCCTTTGCCTTAATCTTTGTGCTCAGCTATATGAGGTTCTGGTGGGGTGCATTGTCATATATAATGTAAATGATTTAAAGTATTGTAGAAATCTTAATGGTTGCTCACTTTAATGTCAAACATAGATATATATTTGAAAATATATGTTTAGAATAATAGAATGCATCATTAAATACCTTTTAGTCTATAGATATATACAATACTTTAAACAATATGCATTGAACATAACTATGAATATCATTTAAACATTGACCCCTTTAAAATGATGCATTGTTATGTAGAATGCATATTGCTTAAATATTTGCATATAATTTAAAATGTAATTAATATTCGCCTAGATTACAAGTTTTGTCGGTAATGATGTGCGGTGCTAATGAGCAGTTTATGCTCACCGCTCACCTACAGACAGCGCTGGTATTACGGCCGCAGAAAAGTGAGCGGAGAGCAAAATTTAGCTCCACATCTCACCTTAATACCAGCGCTGCTTACGTTAGCGGTGAGCTGGCTAAACCTGCTAGTGCACGATTTCCCCGTAGGAATCAATGGGGCAGAGCCAGCTGAAAAAAAACCTAAGACCTGCAAAAAAGCAGTGTTCCGCTCCTAACGCAGCCCCATTGATTCCTATGGGGAAATAAAAGTTATGTATACATCTAACGCCCTATCGTGAACCCCTAGTCTAAACACCCCTAATCTTACACTTATTAACCCCTAATCTGCCACCCCCGACATCTCCGACACCTGCATTATATTATTAACCCCTAATCTTCCGCTTCGGACACCGCTGCCACCTACATTATACTTATGAACCCCTAATCTGATGCCCCCAACATCGCCGAACCCTACATTATATTTATTAACCCCTAATCTGCCACCCCCAATATTGCCGCAACCTACCTACACTTATTAACTCCTAAGTTGCCGCACCCAACGTCGCCGCCACTATATTAAAGTGCTTAACCCCTAAATCTAAGTCTAACCCTAACCCCCCTAACTTAAATATAATTTAAATAAAATTTAAATAAATATTACTATCATTAACTAAATTATTCCTATTTAAAACTAAATACTTACCTATAAAATAAACCCTAAGCTAGCTACAATATAACTATTAGTTACATTGTAGCTATCTTAGGAATTATTTTTATTTTACAGGCAACTTTGTATTTATTTTAACTAGGTAGAAAATGTATTAAATAGTTATTAACTATTTAATAACTACCTAGTTACAATAAAGACAAATTTACCTGTAAAATAAAACGTAACCTAAGTTACAATTACAACTAACACTACACTATAATTAAAATACGCCTTAGATTACGAGTTCTGCGTTAGCTTTAAAAAGCAGCGTTAAGGGGTCCTAACACTACTTTTTAACGCCCGCTGGTATTATGAGTATGGCAGATACAGGTGTACCGCTCACTTTTCTTCAGCGACTTTTGGCTACCACAAATCCCCTTACTTCAGTTACGTATCCTATCTTTTTAATGGGATTTGGCTAACGCTGGTATTACAAGTCTTGGAGAAAGTGAGCAGTACAGCCTCTACCTCCAAGACACCTACCGCTTTAAAAGGTCAGTAGTTAAGAGTTTTATGGGCTAACGCCGGAACATAAAGCTCTTAACTACAGTGCTATAAAGTACACTAACACCCATAAACTACCTATGAACCCCTAAACCGAGGCCCCCCCACATCGCAAACACTATAATAAAATTATTTAACCCCTAATCTGCCGACCGGACATCGCTGCCACATACATTATACCTATGAACCCCTAATCTGCTGTCCCTAACATCGCCGACACCTACATTATATTTATTAACCTCTAATCTGCCCCCCCCCCAATGTAGCCGCCACCTACCTACACTTATTAACCCCTAATCTGCCGACCGGACATTGCCGCCACTATAATAATTGTATTAACCTCTAAACCACCGCAATCCCACCTCGCAAACACTATAATAAATGTTATTAACCCCTAATATGCCATCCCTAACATCGCCGCCACTTACCTACAATAATTAACCCCTAATATGCCGCCCCCAATGTCGCAGCTACTATAATAAAGTTATTAACCCCTAAGTCTAGCCCTAACCCTAACACCCCCCTAAGTTAAATATAATTTAAATAAATCTAAATAAAATTACTATAAATAAATAAATTATTCCTATTTAAATCTAAATACTTACCTATAAAATAAACCATAAGGTAGCTACAATATAACTAATAGTTCCATTGTAGCTATTTTAGGATTTATATTTATTTTACAGGAAACTTTGTATTTATTTTAACTAGGTACAATAGCTATTAAATAGTTAATAACTATTTAATAGCTACCTAGTTAAAATAATTACAAAATTACCTGTAAAATAAATCCTAACCTAAGTTACAAATACACCTGACACTACACTATCAATAAATTAATTAAATAAATTAACTACAATTATCTAAACTAAAATACAATTAAATAAACTAAACTATAGTACAAAAAAACCAAACACTAAATTACAAAAAATAAAAAAATATTACAAGAATTTGAATCTAATTACACCTAATCTAAGCCCCCTAATAAAATAAAAAAGCCCCCCAAAACAATAAAATTTCCTACCCTATACTAAATTACAAAAGTAATCAGCTCTTTTACCAGCCCTTAAAAGGGCTTTTTGCGGGGCATTGCCCCAAAGTAATCAGCTCTTTTACCTGTAAAAAAAAATACCCCCCCAACATTAAAACCCACCACCCACACACCCTACTCTAAAACCCACCCAATCCCCCCTTAAAAAACCTAACACTAACCCCATGAAGATCACCCTACCTTGAGCCGTGTTCACCCAGCCGGGCCGAATTCTTCATCCAATCCGGGCGATGTGGTCCTCCATCCGGCAGAAATCTTCATCCAAGAAGGGCAGAAGAGGTCCTCCATCCGGCAGAAGTCTTCATCCATTCGCAGCTCCATCTTCAAGACCTCCAACGTGGAACATCCTCCTCGGCCGATGGACTAACGACGAATGAACTTAAATCAACCAATCGGATTTTTCCTACCTTAATTCCGATTGGCTGATAGAATCCTATCAGCCAACCGGAATTCGAGGGACGCCATCTTGGATGACGTCATTTAAAGGAACCTTCATTCATCGTTAGTCCGTCGGCCGAGGAGGATGTTCCGCATCGGAGGTCTTGTATTTTTTTTACAGGTAAAAGAGCTGATTACTTTGGGGCAATGCCCCGCAAAAAGCCCTTTTAAGGGCTGGTAAAAGAGCTGATTAAGTAATTAATGTAATTTAGTAGAGGGTAGGGCATTTTATTATTTTGGGGGGCTTTTTTATTTTATTAGGGGGCTTAGATTAGGTGTAATTAGATTAAAATTCTTGTAATTTTTTTTATTTTTTGTAATTTAGTGGGGGGTTTTTGTACTATAGTTTAGCTTCTTTAATTGTATTTTAGTTTAGATAATTGTAGTTAATTTATTTAATTAATTTATTGATAGTGTAGTGTTAGCTGTATTTGTAACTTAGGTTAGCATTTATTTTACAGGCAATTTTGTAATTATTTTAACTAGGTAGCTATTAAATAGTTATTAACTATTTAATAGCTATTGTACCTAGTTAAAATAAATACAAAGTTGATTGTACCTAGTTAAAATAAATACAAAGTTGCCTGTAAAATAAATATAAATCCTAAAATAGCTGCAATGTAACTATTAGTTATATTGTAGCTACCTTATGGTTTATTTTATAGGTAAGTATTTAGTTTTAAATAGGAATAATTTATTTAATTTTAGTAATTTTATTTAGATTTCTTTAAGTTATATTTAACTTAGGGGGGTGTTAGGGTTAGGGTTAGACTTAGGTTTAGGGGTTAATAACTTTATTATAGTAGCGGCGACTTTGAGGCGGCAGATTAGAGGTTAATAAGTGTAAGTTTAGGGGTGTTTAGACTCGGGGTTCATGTTAGGGTTTTAGGTGTAGACTTAGAAAGTGTTTCCCCATAGGAAACAATGGGGCTTCGTTAAGAGCTGAATGCTGCTTTTTTGCAGGTGTTAGGTTTTTTTTCAGCCATCTCAGCCCCATTTTATCCTATAGGGAAATCGTGCACGAGCACGTTTTGCCAGCTTACTGCTACCGTAAGCAACGATAGTATTACATGTAGAAGTGGAGCTAAATTACGCTCAACGCTCACTTTTCTGAGGCTAACGCCGCCATTCAGAAAACTTTTAATACCAGCGTTATTTAAAGTGAGCGCTGGAAAAAAAAAGGAGCGTTAGTCCCGACAAAACTCATAATCTAGTTTTTTAAACTAATTACACCTAATCTAATCCCCCTAATAAAATAAAAAGCCCCCCAAAATAATAAAAAGCCCTACCCTATACTAAATTACAAATAGCCCTTAAAAGGGCCTTTTGTGGGGCATTGCCCCAAAGTTATCAGCTCTTTTACCTGTAAAAAAAAGTACAATATCCCCCCAACATTAAAACCCACCACCCACAAAACCAACCCTACTCTAAAACCCACCCAATCCTCCTTAAAAAAAACTAACACTAACCCCTTGAAGATCACCCTACCTTGAGATGTCTTCACCCAACCGGGCTGAAGTCCTCAACGAAGCCGGGCGAAGTGGTCCCCAAGAGGCCAGAAGTCTTCATCCAAGCCGGGAAGAAGAAGAGGTCCAAATGGGCAGAAGTCTTCATCCAGACGTCATCTTCTATCTTCATCCATCCGGCGTGGAGCGGGTCCATCTACAAGACATCCGACGCGGAGCATCCTCTTCTTTCTTCATCCGAAGACTGAATGAAGGTTCCTTTAAATGATGTCTACCAAGATGGCATCCCTTCAATTCTGATTGGCTGATATAATTCTATCAGCCAATCGGAATTAAGGTAGAAAAAATCCTATTGGCTGATACAATCAGCCAGTAGGATTGAACTTCAATACTATTGGCTGATTAGAACAGCCAATAGGATTGAGGTCGCATTCTATTGGCTGTTCAAATCAGCCAATAGGATTGAAGTTCAATTCTATTGACTGATTGCATCAGCCAATAGGATTTGTTCTACCTTAATTCCGATTGGCTGATAGAATTCTGTCAGCCAATCGGAATTGAAGGGACGCCATCTTGAATGACGTCATTTAAAGGAATCTTCATTCAGTTTTCGGATGAAGAAAGAAGAGGATGCTCTGCGTCGGATGCCTTGAAAATGTACCCTCTCTGCGCCAGATGGATGAAGATAGAAGATGTCGTCTGGATGAAGACTTCTGCCCGTCTGGTGGACCTCTTCTTCCCGGCTTGGATGAAGACTTCTGCCTGTGTGGAGGACCACTTCGCCCGGCTTTGTTGAGGACTTCGGCCCGGTTGGGTGAAGACTTCTCAAGGTAGGGTGATCTTCAAGGGGTTAGTGTTAGGTTTTATTAAGGGGGGATTGGTGGGTTTTAGAGTAGGGTTGGTTGTGTGGGAGGTGGGTTTTAATGTTGGGGGGGTATTGTACTTCTTTTTTACAGGTAAAAGAGCTGATTACTTTGGGGCAATGCCCCGCAAAAGGCCCTTTTAAGGGCAATTTTTGTAATTTAGTATAGGGTAGGGCTTTTTTATTTTGGGGGCTTTTTTATTTTATTAGGGGGATTAGATTAGGTGTAATTAGTTTAAAAAACTTGTAATTATTTTATTATTTTCTGTAATTTAGTGTTAGTTTTTTTTTCGTACTTTAGATAATTGTATTTAATTATATCTAATTGTAGTTAATTTAGGGAATTCATTTAATTATAGTGTAGTGTTAGGCGTAATTGTAACTTAGGTTAGGTTTTAATTTACAGGTAAGTTTGTTTTTATTTTAACTAGGTAGCTATTAAATAGTTCATAACAATTTAATAACTATTTTACCTAGTTAAAATAAATACAAAGTGGGGGGCGGAGCCAACTGCCGAGGCAAATAGACGTGTGTGTGTGTAGCTCCTGGCTCATAGATATTATTAAGTGATTTAATTAACATTTACAGAGCCCACACTTTCCCTAAGTTACTCTAGAAGACTAATGCAACATATAATACTCCACTAGAAGCCAAAGGTAATTCAACCAAGAAGTACAGCTCCAAATCCTGCTTCCAAACTACCCCACGAGGGTGCACCGGATAGACCCTGTATTGCAACAGCACAGAACATATAGAGGCCCTTGCAGTATGGGAACAACGTACCCAACAAAGCTTAGAGCAACACTTTAGAAGCATGAAAGATGACCTAATGTCATTACTACTAGACCTTGCACCGCAGGTAACCCATACAGAGGAGACCGCAGATCAGATGCAGCGTGCTGGGGGAAACAAGACAGCAGCTGAATATGATCTGGAAAATACCTCTTACAATGGAATACCGCGCTCTGAGCTCTGCAAGACGAGTAGACCACCGGCTCTTCCCTTTCTGCTGACCACTCAGGTGAAACTGGATTCCGGGGAGACTAAGAGCCCAACTGCTGTAAGCACGCTAGCTGAGCAGCCATCTTGGGCCTTACACGCTTACCATCCTCCTCCTGCCCACACTCGGGACGCTCCCTCTGACCTGGGAAACCACTTATACGGGGCTATGATGACTCTGTCTCCTCCAGAACAGCAGAGCTTGACCACTATAACTCCGTTAGTAGGCACATACCCAGACACCGGCTGCTGCTTCCTCACGAGATGTCTTCAGACTTACAATGCAGTAATCGCCTTGCCCCTGATGCTCACTCTGCCGCTTGCAGTCAGATCTGGAGTCGGGTAAGACAACAGATGACACTACTGGTGATGGGCCATTTTAAAGCTCATCCTACATAAGAATGTTCACAACTGGTCTCTGATTATTTATTGCCACTCAGACCGCATGGACATTAATATGTTACACCATTATATAGTCAGTGCAGTTGTGGACACCAATTACAGGAAGGCTTTTGCAGAGGCTCAAAATGATCATACCATATCCTGCCTTTAGACATTATGATCATTATACACAGCATCAGCTTACGCCCACCAATTGAACGGTATTGCATCTCATTTCTATATCGTTATCTCTATCTGAAGCTACTGCAGAAGAATAGTTGTTCTGGAGGATACTTATGATGGCTTCAATGCCGGATATCCTGTCTTCCCCAGCCTACTTGAGACTCTCTATAATAGAAAGACTAAACCTGCATTTAATATTCCCCCCATTGCTCCTATGTGGTTTATATGCTATTACACAGAAACTAAGATTGTTAGCTTCTGAAGCTATATGACATATATGGTGCAACCATTTAGTTCTATCCATTACCTTTAATATGTTTTACCCAGCCCTTTAATACATCACTGCAATGCGGGCATTTAATGTTATTTCATAATTTTTACCTAGAGTTCCTGCTCCTCTATATTTAGTCTGGGATACCCTTTTTCTCTTGTCTTCAACAATAAGTAGAGATATCTATGGATAATTACCCACATTTAGACTCAATATACATAAAGATAAGGTTATTGCTTGTATTCAATGTTGCTCTATACTTGGAGAACCAGTTTATCACCTCTCCTCCTATATGGTTAAGATGTCACTGTCTGCTGCTGCATATATCTAACTAAGCAGCTTCACACTGAATGGCACAACTAATACATATATACAGTGCCTATGAGAACAGTGTAATATGCGCATGCACAAAATGTCACATATAGAGCTCTCTAATTCCAATTTAGGGCCTGAACCAGTTCACACTTGTTTTATGTATATTCTAGAATATATAAGAACAGTTAAACATTTCATATAACTAGTTTGCTTTCACACTCTCCTGAGGGGATTGTCTCGCTCTCCCTAGGAGGCTAGATTATGTGAACTGGTCTGACCTGTAGAAGTTACGCCTGGCTATACCATTCTTTTATTGCACTTCTCTCCTTATGCCATTTGGATAAGAATTGTTCACTGCATGCTATACACTCTGTTTTATAATAAGCAACTTTCCTTGCGGGGAGAGTGATTTAATAACCTTACCATAATTCACTATTTTTATACCATATAGAGTTAAACATCCAGCTAAAACAGAAAGTTAGGAGCAGTATCTCCCTCCTCCCTTTCCCGCCCTGTTTGTCAGGGTGGGTCATGTCCAATCTCCCTTTCCCGTCGGTGTCCGGTGGAGACAACAATCCCTGGAGGGAGATACTAATACTAATTAATTAATTTTATAATAGCCCCGCCCCCCATATTGGGTCCTATACCCATTTTTCATTAATTCAAGCGGCTCTTGTCCGCTGCTGTACTCTTTTCTTTTCTTACAATATTATTGTTAAGTTATATCCCTTCACCGATACCGATTTCATGTTTACCCAAAAGACCCCGTCAGTTATTAGTTAAACGTATCCTATACCACAAGTAGACACACAAATTCCTCGTTATATTATTACTCGAAACCCACTTTAGTCTACAGGATGTGTTTTTCTAGCCCTAGCCTTCTACAAAACAGGGATATAACTTTATTTACTTACATGCATAATATCTCATATAAAATTAAAAAGAGACCCTATACCCCGTTTTGTACAACTCCACCCTTATGCTCTCCAACAAATGAAAAACTACGTATGTGGAAAGAGCAAGCTAATTCTCAACATATCAATATCTAAGATTCATTGTCTACCTTTATATGTTTGTAATTCCTATGCACATACTCTTGTGGAGCTGTATCACATTATTCTGTTTTGTTTGTCTCAATAAAAATTTGAAAAAAAATAAAATAAAAAAAAATAAATACAA
The DNA here is from genome assembly GCF_027579735.1 of Bombina bombina. Taxonomy (NCBI): domain Eukaryota; kingdom Metazoa; phylum Chordata; class Amphibia; order Anura; family Bombinatoridae; genus Bombina; species Bombina bombina. The sequence goes on along the minus strand of NC_069500.1, from coordinate 1,051,987,278 downwards.
AGTTGCATAAATCCTAAGCTAGCTACAATGTAACTATTAGTTATATTGTAGCTAGCTTAGGGTTTATTTTAAGGGTAAGTATTTAGTTTTAAATAGGAATAATTTACGGCTAGATTTAGAGTTTTGTCGGTAACGACCCGCGTAGCTAATGCATGCTTTTTTTCCCCGCACCTTTTAAATACCGCTGGTATTTAGAGTTCACAGAATGGCTGCGTTTTCACTGCGTTAGGCTCCAAAAAGGGAGCGTGGAGCATAATTTACCGCCACTGCAACTCTCGATACCAGCGGTGCTTACGGACGCGGCCAGCTTCAAAAACGTGCTCGTGCACGATTCCCCCATAGGAAACAATGGGGCTGTTTGAGCTGAAAAAAAACCTAACACCTGCAAAAAAGCAGCTTTAAGCTCCTAACGCAGCCCCATTGTTTCCTATGGGGAAACACTTCCTAAGTCTGCACCTAACACTCTAACATGTACCCCGAGTCTAAACACCCCTAACCTTAGACTTATTAACCCCTAATCTGCCGCCCCCGCTATCGCTGACCCCTGCATATTATTATTAACCCATAATCTGCTGCTCCGTACACCGCCGCACCCAACGTTATCACTATGTACCCCTAATCTGCTGCCCCTAACACCGCCGACCCCTATATTATATTTATTAACCCCTAATCTGCCGACCCCAACGTTGCCTCCACCTACCTACAATAATTAACCTCTAATCTGCCGACCGGACCTCACCGCTACTAATAAATGTATTAACCCCTAAAGCTAAGTCTAACCCTAACACTAACACCCCCCTAATTAAATATAATTTAAATCTAACAAAATAAATTAACTCTTATTAAATAAATTATTCCTATTTAAAGCTAAATACTTACCTGTAAAATAAATCCTAATATAGCTACAATATAAATTATAATTATATTGTAGCTATTTTAGGATTAATATTTATTTTACAGGCAACTTTGTATTTATTTTAACCAGGTACAATAGCTATTAAATAGTTAATAACTATTTAATAGCTACCTAGTTAAAATAATTACAAAATTACTTGTAAAATAAATCCTAACCTAAGTTACAATTAAACCTAACAGTACACTATCAATAAATAAATTAAATAAACTACCTACAATTATCTACAATTAAACCTAACACTATACTATCAATAAATTAATTAAATACAATACCTACAAATAAATACAATGAAATAAACTAACTAAAGTACAAAAAATAAAAAAGAACTAAGTTACAAAAAATAAAAACATATTTACAAACATTAGAAAAATATTACAACAATTTTAAACTAATTACACCTACTCTAAGCCCCATAATAAAATAACAAAGACCCCCAAAATAAAAAAATGCCCTACCCTATTCTAAAATTAAAATAGAAAAGCTCTTTTACCTTACCAGCCCTGAAAAGGGCCCTTTGCGGGGCATGCCCCAAAGAATTCAGCTCTTTTGCCTGTAAAAAAAAACATACAATACCCCTCCCAACATTACAACCCACCACCCACATACCCCTAATCTAACCCAAACCCCCCTTAAATAAACCTAACACAAAGCCCCTGAAGATCTCCCTACCTTGTCTTCACCACGCCCAGTTCACTGATCGATCCAGAAGAGCCTCTGATGTCTTGATCCAAGCCCAAGCGGGGGGCTGAAGATGTCCATGATCCAGCTGAAGCCTTCATCCAAGCGGGAGCTGAAGAGGTCCATGATCCGACTGAAGTCTTCTTTCAAGCGGCATCTTCAATCTTCTTTCTTCCGGATCCATGTAGTTCATCCCGCCGACGCGGAACATCCATCTTCACCGACGACTTCCCGACGAATGACGGTTCCTTTAAGGGACGTCATCCAAGATGGCGTCCCTCGAATTCCGATTGGCTGATAGGATTCTATCAGCCAATCGGAATTCAGGTAGGAAAATTCTGATTGGCTGATAAAATCAGCCAATCAGATTCAAGTTCAATCCGATTGGCCGATCCAATCAGCCAATCAGATTGAGCTCGCATTCCATTGGCTGTTCCGATCAGCCAATAGAATGCGAGCTCAATCTGATTGGCTGATCGGATCAGCCAATCGGATTGAACTTGATTCTGATCAGCCAATCAGATTGAGCTCGCATTCTATTGGCTGATCGGAACAGCCAATAGAATGCAAGCTCAATCTGATTGGCTGATTGGATCAGCCAATCGGATTGAACTTGAATCTGATTGGCTGATTCAATCAGCCAATCAGAATTTTCCTACCTTAATTCCGATTGGCTGATAGAATCCTATCAGCCAATAGGAATTCGAGGGACGCCATCTTGGATGACGTCCGTTAAAGGAACTGTCATTCGTCGGGAAGTCGTCGGTGAAGATGGATGTTCCGCGTCGGCGGGATAAACTACATGGATACGGAAGAAAGAAGATTGAAGATGCCGCTTGATAGAAGACTTCAGTCGGATCATGGACCTCTTCAGCTTGGATGAAGACTTCAGCCAGATCATGGACATCTTCAGCCCCCTGCTTGGGCTTGGATCAAGACATCGGAGGCTCTTCTGGATCGATCGGTGAACCCGGCGTGGTGAAGACAAGGTAGGGAGATCTTCAGGGGCTTAGTGTTAGGTTTATTTAAGGGGGGTTTGGGTTATATTAGGGGTATGTGGGTGGTGGGTTGTAATGTTAGGGGGGTATTGTATGTTTTTTTTTACAGGCAAAAGAGCTGAATTCTTTGGGGCATGCCCCGCAAAGGGCCCTGTTCAGGGCTGGTAAGGTAAAAGAGTTTTTCTATTTTAATTTTAGAATAGGGTAGGGCATTTTTTTATTTTGGGGGTCTTTGTTATTTTATTAGGGGGCTTAGAGTAGGTGTAATTAGTTTAAAATTGTTGTAATGTTTGTAAATATGTTTTTATTTTTTGTAACTTTGTTCTTTTTATTTTTTGTACTTTAGTTAGTTTATTTCATTGTAGTTATTTGTAGGTATTGTATTTAATTAATTTATTGATAGTGTAGTGTTAGGTTTAATTGTAGATAATTGTAGGTAGTTTATTTAATTTATTTATTGATAGCGTAGTGTTAGGTTTAATTGTAACTTAGGTTAGGATTTATTTTACAGGTAATTTTGTAATTATTTTAACTAGGTAGCTATTAAATAGTTATTAACTATTTAATTGCTATTGTACCTGGTTAAAATAATTACAAAGTTGCCTGTAAAATAAATATAAATGCTAAAATAGCTACAATATAATTATAATTTATATTGTAGCTATATTAGGATTTATTTTACAGGTAAGTATTTATCTTTAAATAGGAATAATTTATTTAATAATAGTTAATTTATTTTGTTAGATTTAAATTATATTTAAGTTTGGGGGTGTTAGGGTTAGACTTAGCTTTAGGGGTTAATACATTTATTTTAGTAGCGGTGTGGTCCGGTCGGCAGATTAGGGGTTAATGCTTGAAGTTAGGTGGTGGCAATGTTAGGGATGAAAGATTAGTGGTTAATACTATTTATTATAGGGTTATTGAGGCGGGAGTGAGGCGGATTAGGGGTTAATACATTTATTATAGTAGCGGTGAGGTCCGGTCGGCAGATTAGGGGTTAATAAGTGTAGGTAGGTGGAGGCGACGTTGGGGGCAGCAGATTAGGGGTTAATAAATATTATGTAGGTGTCGGCGGTATTAGGGCAGCAGATTAGGGGTACATAGGGATAACGTAGGTGGCGGTGGTGTGCGGTCGGCAGATTAGGGGTTAAAAAAATTAATAGAGTGGCAGCGATGTGGGGGGGCCTCGGTTTAGGGGTACATAGGTAGTTTATGGGTGTTAGTGTACTTTAGAGCACAATAGTTAAGAGCTTTATGAACCGGCGTTAGCACAGAAAGCTCTTAACTCCTGACTTTTTTCTGCGGCTGGAGTTTTGTCGTTAGATTTCTAACGCTCACTTCAGCCACGACTCTAAATACCGGAGTTAGAAAGATCCCCTTGAAAAGATAGGATACACAATTGAGGGGATCTGCGGTATGGAAAAGTCACAGCTGCAAAGTGAGCGTTAGACCCTTTCCTGACTGACTCCAAATACCAGCGGGCAGTAAAAACCAGCGTTAGGAGCCTCTAACGCTGGTTTTGACGGCTACCGCCAAACTCTAAATCTAGGCGTATGTTAATAGTAATAATTTTATTTCGATTTATTTAAATTATATTTAAGTTAGGGGGGGTGTAAGGGTTAGGGTTAGACTTAGATTTAGGGGTTAATAACTTTAATATAGTGGCAGCGACGTTGGTGGCGGCAGATTAGGGGTTAATAAATGTAGGTAGGTGTCGGCGATGTTAGGGACGGCAGATTAAGGGTTAATAAAATGTAACTAGTGTTTGTGAGGCGGGAGTGTGACGGTTTCGGGAGTGTGACGGTTTAGGGGTTAATATATTTATTATAGTGGTGGCGATGTCGGGTTTGGCAGATTAGGGGTTAACATTTTTATTTTAGTGTTTGTGATGTGGGGGGCCTCAGTTTAGGGGTTAATAGGTAGTTTATGGGTGTTAGTGAACTTTTTAGCACTTTAGTTAAGAGTTTTATGCTACGGCGTAAGACCTTAAAACTCTTAACTACTGACTTTAAAATGCAGTACCAGGCTTGACAGGAGAGGGTCTACTGCCCACTTTTTGGAAGACTCGTAATACCGGCGCTATGCAAGTCCCATTGAAAAAATAGGATACGCAATTAACGTAAGTGGATAAGATATAATTAAAATATAACTGCAAGTCTGCCTCCATCACCGCACAGATGGTCCCCTGGCACTTAAGATAGTTTTTTAGGTAGATTTTAATATTTTTGGAAGTGGGGGTAACTTGTATTGTAGAGGGGAGTTTTGTAATTATTTTAAAAATTAATTTTTGTAACTTATTTTTTTATTTTATTGTAACTTTTGTTTGTTTTATATAACTTAGGGGATTTAGTTTAGAGGGGGGGTTAGGTGTTAGGTAAAGAAGGGTTAGATTGTGTTTGGGGTTGTGGTGGTTTAGGTTTAATATTTTTTATTTCAAAGTAACTTAGATTTTTTTTTAATTAATTAGGGGGTTTAGTTGTGAAATATTGTTCTCAGTGTGATAGAGAAGTTATACATTGGTTCATGTGTATATTTAACTATTAGGGGCCGGTTTATCATGGCCCGAATGGGGCCGTACACACCTGTTTCCATGCAAGCCTTCAGACTCACTGGAAACAGAAGTTAAGAAGCAGCAGTCTTAAGACTGTTGCTCCTTAACTTGTCCTCTACTTCTGAGGTGGCGAACAGCCCGATCGCATTGACACCCCCTGCTAGTGGTCGATTGGCCATGAATCTGCAGAGGGCGGCATTGCACAAGCATTTCACTAGAAATGCTTGTGCATTGATAAATGCTGAGAGCATATGCAGTCGGCATTTATCGATGTCTAGCGGACATGATCACTACATCCGCCAGATACATGATAAATTGGCCCCTTAGAATGAATGTCATATGTATAGTTTTACTTTCCTGGTTAGGTGAGTCTGAATGATCTTTTTGTTTCAGTATATGGGTGCATATCACAACTGTAGCTTGTATAGCTTTTTAAATTCTGTTTTAATCATACTTTGTAAGTTCATGTTTCTAGAGCAGCATGCCATTTGCTGATTATCTCTGGTTCATTTAAAGGCACTGAACTGAATGTATGAAGTATCCTATGATTAAGTGCTGCAAAGTACGAAACACATAATTATTCCTCTCTCCTTTTGAATGATGTGCAGTTTTTAACTTTCTTGAATAAATATTGCCTTTTTATAAATATTTTTGGGCGCCTGGAATGCTGCCTTTTTTGCTGTTGTTGTTAATTGGATAGGTCTTCTGGTGGGCTAGTGGCAGTATAAGGGTTAATAGGATAGTACTTGCACTGGGCTAGTGGCGGCATACTGTAGGGGTTAATAGGATAGTACTTGCTGTGGGCTAGTGGCAGTATAGGGTTAATAGGATAGGTACTTAGGCTAGTGGTGATATTATTATTTATTATTTTATTATTATTATTATTATTATTATTATTATTATTATTATTGGTTATTTGTTGGGCACAGACAGATTCAGAAGCGCTATAAACATAGGCTGTATACAAGGTAGCAATTATTGGGCTCAAATGGATAGAGGGCCCTGCCTAGAGTTGCACTGTTGTAGTCAGCTCTTGTAAAGGTGATCTGCAAGCAGTTGGGCTCTTAGGCTTACTTTCTAAAGAGGTTCATGGTGGATAGCAATGTAGGAGAAGAACTGGTATTAGGAAAGGTTAATGTAGGTTGAATGCCTCCCTTAACAGAAGAGTCTTTAGAGAGTGCTTGAAACTTTCAAAACAAGGAGAAGCCCTGTTAATGGGAATGTGAGGAGGTAACAGGAGAGGAGGATAATAGGAGGTTGTGAGCAAAGTGAAGGAGATGGGAGGGAGAGTATCTGGAGACAAAGTCGGAGATATAGACGGGAGTAGTGCAGTTGAGGGCATTGTATGTCAGAATCAGAATTTTCTGTTTATTCCTGGAGGCAAGAGGAAGCCAGTGAAGGGATTGGCAGAGAGGTGCAGCAGATGAAGAGCGATGTGTAAGGAAGATGAGCCTGGCAGAGGCATTCATTATGGATTAAAAAGAAGCTAGATGTCAGTTAGGGAGACCAGAGAGGACGGAGTTGCAATAGTCAAGGTGGGAAAAGAAGAGAGAGTGGATAAACATCTTAGTTGTGTCTTGTGTAAGGAAATGTCTAATTTTAGAGATGTTTCTAAGGTGGAAGCGGCAGGATTTAGCCATGGCCTGAATGTGAGGAGTGAAAGAGAGATCTGAGTCAAGTGTGACCCCATGACATTGGGCATGCTGGATAGGGGTAATGATGGAGTTGTCAACAGTTATATAGAGATGGGGGGTGGAGATTTCAGAAGAAGGGGGGAAATAAAGAGCTAAATTTTGGAGAGATTTAGCTTAAGGTAGTGAGAGGACATCCAGGAAGAGATGTGAGAAAGACAGTTAGTGACACAGGTTAGCAAGGAAGGAGATAGGTCTGGAGCAGAGATGTAGATTTGAGTGTCGTTGGCATACAAATGATATTGAAACCCGTGGGACTTTATTAGGATAACTAATGATGACATGTAGATTGAGAAGAGAAGGGGACCAAGGATAATGCCTTGCGGTGCCCCAACAGAAAGTGGTAATGGGGCAGAGGAAGCCCCAGTGAAGCCTACACTAAAGGTATGGTTAGAAAGGTAGGAAGAGAACCACGAGAGGGCTGTGTCACAAATGCCAAAGGATTGGAGGGTTTGGAGTAAAAGAGGTGTTATAAACTGTTATAATCTAATCTTTGAAATATACAGAAAATCCTGAATTGCTAATATCTTTTATATGAAGGATTGTTGCTCTATTATATGTGAACCCAGAAAGGTAGCTGTGTAGATACATATGCAATTAAGTATATTATGAGAGAGGAAGGCAGTTCATATGTATCACTTAATAAATGAAAGTAAAATTCAGTCCAGAAGTACAATGAGCATGAAACGTTAATAAACCCTTGCTGCATCAGGGTAGCTGTGTAGATACATATGCAATTAAGTATATTATGAGAGAGGAAGGCAGTTCATATGTATCACTTAATAAATGAAAGTAAAATTCAGTCCAGAAGTACAATGAGCATGATTGTTTCCTAATAGTTTGGCAACAATGTGAGATGTACAATAATTTGTTAACAAAAACAGCTTGAATGAGAGTGTCCAAATAGGAATCTGCAGCTAATGCAAAATAAGTACCATAGATCAGCGTGGAGGAAAGTTCCAGATCACATATATAGGGCAAGGCTGATTATATAACTTATTTACAGAGTACCTTAATCCAGAAGATATGATGCAGAGATGAAATTACTTTCCTTTCATGTTGTGGAAGTACACTGACTTAGTTCTGTGTAGAGAGCGGAGTTGAGAGGTGGAGCCAGCTTACGGTCTGTGTTTAGTGAGTCTGTAGATTAGCTGCAGGTATCCAGAGATAGGTAACAGAGATTCTGTGTAAACTCAGCCAGAATTAGGAAGAGGTAAAACTCTAACAACTATAGGCTCAAAAGAGAGCTGCTGGAACAACAAAAGGAATTCATAAGAGCTGGTAAATAATTGGCACAGCAAGAAGTGCCTGACCTGCAAGGAAAAATACAAAGAGAGCTTAAGCACATATCAGCTGAGAAAAGTTCATCAATTATCAGGCAACAATCCTTGTTGAAAGTGAAGTTAAATAGGCACAGGAAGTAGATAGGAGGGGATATGCCTTAAAGGTATATCACAAGAGGGTGGTCAACAGGAACAAAGGCTGAAGACAGATCAAGGAGGATAAGCAGAGAGAAGTGGCCTTGGGATTTTGCTGTGAGTAGGTCGGTGGCAACCTTAACGATTGCTGTCTCTGTGGAGTGATGGGGGTGAAATCCAGATTGCAGTGGGTCAAGGAGGGAGTGTAATGTAAGGAAATGGGATAGGCGTGCATGTACTAGCTTTTCAAGAAGCTTTGAGGCAAGAGGGAGTAGGGAAATAGGGTGATAGTTGGATCGGGAGGTTGGATTGAGAGAAGGCATTTTTTTAAGATAGGTGTGACCAGTGCATGTTTTAGAGATAAGAGAAATATACCAGTGCTGAGGGAGAGGTTGAAAATATGTGTGAATTTAGGGGTAAGGGTAGACGAGAGGGAGGGGAGTAGCTGTGAGGGAATAGGATAGAGGAGACAGGTAGTGAGATGAGAGCACAGTATAAGTGTGGAAACTTCTTCCTCAGCAACAGGGGTGAAAGTGCTAAACATATGGCTATGTGGGTATTGGTTAATTGCAAGATTTTGAGTGGGTGAGAGGCTGGAAGCCTGCTGAGAGTTGATTTAATTTCTGATTAAATCGATTTTGTTATTGAAGTGGCTGGCAAAATCTTGAACTGACAAAGATGTTGTATTAGGAGGTGGAGAGAGAAGAGTGTTAAAAGTGGAGAACAGACATTTTTCATTTGAAGAAAGAGTGGAGATAACAGTAGAGAAGTAGTGTTGCTTATAAAGATTACAGGTAGAGTAGTAGGAGTTCATGATGAACTTTTAGTGAAGAAAGTCAGCTGATATCCGAGATTTTCTCCAGTGCCGCTCAGCAGTACAGGAACATCTTTGCAGGTACCATGTCAGAGGAGTATGCCAGGGCTGAGGGTTAGTGTGTGATTTCCGAGCTATGGTAGGTGTAAAGTCTATTTCAACTATGTAAGTGGAACGCAACTGCAGATCAATTATTGTTTTGTATCACCAGGGTTTTTGGGTTATTTAGGTGAGCATAGACCAGTAAACCTGTGGTGAATTAATATTAAGTTAGAGGTTCAATGCTGTTAGTACTATCACAACATGAATCCTTCTAAGCACAATATTTCCAATACTGTTAGACTGGCACAGTATGGAAAAAATAATGAAAAAATGATAGAAGAAAAATATGCTTCTAATTTAAAGAACTTGAGAGAACAAAAATTATTTTTTAAGCTTACATTAAATAAACATGTAATGCAGGAGAGAGTTGGTTAATCCTTGTAAGAAGTAAGCTTGGTTTGCAAGAGATATACTTTTAACAAGTCACAGAGAATGCTTCAGTTGTCTTGTAGCTGCAACTTTGTAACTGTGTTTATTGAGAGCAACTGCTGCAGAGTAAGAGAGGAATTTGGCAAGATGCCCAGACTTGCAGTTGCAAAACCAAGTAACAGTTTTTATTTTGAAATAGTTAAATCCTCTTCAGTTCAAGCTTGAAACTTAAAGCTCAAAGTCTTGTTCTTAAAGCAGCATATATATTATGAAGTGAGAAAGGAGACATTGATTCCCCAGTATGAAATAGTGTGCAGAGTTATTTAGAAAACTGCAGTGCCTGTCAGCTCCAGTTAAATTAAGAGTGATGCTGTAAGTGTACAATAGCAATTCAGCAGTTAAGTTCTCAAATAGTATGCAAGGAATAAAATTAAGAGGTAACTTAGCTGTAAGTCCAAGGATGCAAACAGGATATTTCAGGGGATGTAATCCTTGTAGAAAATAGTACAGAGTAATCCAAGCAAACAGTCCTTTGTGAAAGCAGTTGGTTTGAGAAAAACAATGCAGCTCAGAGACTGTGTGTAAGCTGTCACTCCTGCTAATGAAAATAACTAAGCACCTGTTTGCTGACAGGTGGAGCCTTAAGTAACATGAAAGTGAGAGAACCATGTGATGAGAAGTGAGAGAAGTAAAACATGAAATGGAATCTTGACAGTAGGAGGGGCCAGATTGTCAAGGACCGATCTAAGGGTGGAATTATAGTGGCAGATAGATTGGTCAGGGCAGGGAAAGGAGGAGATGGATGAGAGGAGAGGTTTTATAGAACTAGCAAGCTGTTGCTGATCTAATGACTTAATGCTTCTGTGAAGTTTGGTGCGAGGGGTAGAAGGAGGGAGAGTTGTAGGGAGGGATGAGATGTTGCAAGTGGGGAGATGATGGTCAGAAAGAGGAAAAGGGAAATCTGTGAAGTTTGAAATAGTGCATCTATAGCTAAAGATCAGATCAAGTGAGTGGCCATCTTTGTGAGTAGGAGAGTCAGTCTATTGTGACAGATAAGAAGAGGAAGTGAGTTGCAGAAGTTGTTTTGCAGAGGAGGCAGTGGGATTGTCAAGAGGGATGTTGAAGTCATCAAGAATGAGGGCAGGAGTGTCTAAGGAAAGGAAATAAGGTAGTCAGGCAGCAAAGGGATCTAGAAATTGAGTTGAGGAGCCAGGGGGGGCGGTATATTACTGCAACACGTATAAAGAGGGGAGAAAATAAGTGAATCATGTGGATTTTGAATGAGGAAAATGTGAGGGAAGAGATGGGTTGTATTTGTTGAATGGTGCAATGACAGGAAAGTAAAATACCTACGCTACCTCCTTGTCTGTTACCAGTGTTATATAGTGGTTAATAATATAGTATTTGCGGTGAGCTTGTGGCAGTATAGGGGTTTATAGTATAGTATTTGCAGTGGGCTAGTGGGGGTATAGGGGTTAATAGGATAGGTACTTGCAGTGGGCTAGTGGGGGTATAAGAGATAATAGTATAGATACTTGTGGTGGGTATGTGGCGGTTTAGATATTTATTAATGTAGATTTAGTTTGCGATCATTGGGTACTTCTGTTTAGGGGTATTAGGATTAGCGGTTAGGCATGGCAGTTATATTCCAAGGGATTGTTTACTTTATATATCCAATATGGATGACCAATGGCATGTACTTTATATATCCAATATGGATGACCAATGGCATGTATAGCAATGACACTATGTCTGGAGCTTGAATATTTTGACAGGCTCGTTTAATGTAGCAGTGGATCCTTTAGAATATTTCACCAACTCATAGCACTTTTGATCATCAGGGGCCCTACTTCTAATTTTTTTCAGACAAATTTCAAAATTATGTCTATTTCTACTCCCACTGCATCATGTGACAGACATCAGCCAATCATAAATGCATATATGTTTATACTGTTAATATAGGAGCTGGTAACTCAAAAAGTCTAAATATAAAAAGACTGCACCTTTGTTAATGGAAGTAAATTGGAAAGTTTTTTTAAAATTGCATGCTCTATCTAAATCAATTTAGACTTGAGTGTTCCTTTAATGAAGGTAATTGGTATACAAGAAAAAACTAGACAAGATTTTAGTAACTTACTCCATATTTAGAAATGGACTTTTTTACAGTTTTTACAAAGTGTTAAAAAAATAGGTAAATAAGTTAAAATTAAAATGGCAAAGTTGAACTTTCTAATATTCTATATCATTTCTATATGTCACCTCAGATATATCCTCTTAGAAATACACTAATCTGAAATTCAGACCTTGTATTACTCCAGTAATCCCCAAAGAAATTTAATGTGTGATATTGAATTAGCAAAATAATAAAACCCTTACGGCTAGATTATGAGTTTTGTTGGTAAGGCTGTGCGGTGCTAACAAGCAGTTTATGCTCACCGCTCACTAGCAGACAGCGCTGGTATTACGGGTTTTTAGAAACCCGGCGTTAGCTGCAGAAAAGTGAGCGGAGAGCAAAATTTAGCTCCACATCTCACCTCAATACCAGCGCTCCTTACGTTAGCGGTGAGCTGGTAAAATGTGTTCATGCACGATTTCCCCATAGGAATCAATGGGGCAGAGCTGGCTGAAAAAAACACCTGCAAAAAAGCAGCGTAAAGCTCCTAACGCAGCCCCATTGATTCCTATGGAGAAAATAAATTTATGTCTACACCTAACACCCTAACATGAACCCCGAGTCTAAACACCCCTAATCTTACACTTATTAACCCCTAATCTGCCGCCCCGTCATCGCCGACACCTGTATTATATTATTAACCCCTAATCTGCCGCTCCGGACACCGCCGCCACCTACATTATACTTATGAACCCCGAATCTGCTGCCCCCAACACCGCCGACACCTACATTATATTTATTAACCCCTACTTTGCCACCCCCAATGTCGCTGCAACCTACCTACACTTATTAAACCCTAATCTGCTGCCCCCAACTTCGCCACCACTATAATAAAGTTATTAACCCCTTAATCTAAGTCTAACCCTAACCCTAACACCCCCTAACTTAAATATAATTTAAATAAATATAAATAAAATAGCTACAATTAACTAAATTATTAATATTTAAAACTATATACTTACCTGTAAAATAAACCCTAAGGCCTAGATTTGGAGTTCGGCGGTAGAAGGGCTGTTAAAGCTCTGCGGGCTTTTTTCTGGCCGCACCATAAATTTAACTCTGGTATCGAGAGTTAAAACAAATGCTGCGTTAGGCTCCAAAAAAGGAGCGTAGAGCATTTTTACCGCAAATGCAACTCTCGATACCAGAGTTGCTTACGGACGCGGCCGGCCTCAAAAACGTGCTCGTGCACGATTCTCCCATAGGAAACAATGGGACTGTTTGAGCTGAAAAAAAACCTAACACCTGCAAAAAAGCAGCGTTCAGCTCCTAACGCAGCCCCATTGATTCCTATGGGGAAACACTTCCTACGTCTGCACCTAACACCCTAACATGTACCCCGAGTCTAAACACCCCTAACCTTACACTTATTAACCCCTAATCTGCCGCCCCCGCTATCGCTGACCCCTGCATATTTTTTTTAACCCCTAATCTGCCGCTCCGTAAACCGCCGCAACCTACGTTATCCCTATGTACCCCTAATCTGCTGCCCTAACATCGCAGACCCCTATGTTATATTTATTAACCCCTAATCTGCCCCCCACAACGTCGCCGACACCTACCTACACTTATTAACCCCTAATCTGCCGAGCGGACCTGAGCGCTACTATAATAAAGTTATTAACCCCTAATCCGCCTCACTAACCCTATCATAAATAGTATTAACCCCTAATCTGCCCTCCCTAACATCGCCGACACCTAACTTCAATTATTAACCCCTAAACTTCCGATCGGAGCTCACCGCTATTCTAATAAATGGATTAACCCCTAAAGCTAAGTCTAACCCTAACACTAACACCCCCTAACTTAAATATAATTTTAATCTAACGAAATAAATTAACTCTTATTAAATAACTTATTCCTATTTAAAGCTAAATACTTACCTGTAAAATAAATCCTAATATAGCTACAATATAAATTATAATTATATTATAGCTATTTTAGGATTAATATTTATTTTACAGGCAACTTTGTAATTATTTTAACCAGGTACAATAGCTATTAAATAGTTAAGAACTATTTAATAGTTACCTAGTTAAAATAATAACAAATTTACCTGTAAAATAAATCCTACCCTAAGATATAATTAAACCTAACACTACCCTATCAATAAAATAATTAAATAAACTACCTACAATTACCTACAATTAACCTAACACTACACTATCAATAAATTAATTAAACACAATTGCTACAAATAAATACAATTAAATAAACTATCGGAACAGCCAATAGAATGCGAGCTCAATCTGATTGGCTGATTGGATCAGCCAATCGGATTGAACTTGATTCTGATTGGCTGATTCCATCAGCCAATCAGAAAATTCCTACCTTAATTCCGATTGGCTGATAGAATCCTATCAGCCAATCGGAATTCGAGGGACGCCATCTTGGATGACGTCCCTTAAAGGAACAGTCATTAGTCGGGAGACATCGGAAGAAGAGGATGGATCCGCGTCGCCTGCTTCAAGATGGACCCGCTCCGCACCGGATGGAAGAAGATCGAAGATGCCGCTTGGAGAAGATGTTTGCCGGTCCGGATGTCCTCTTCTTGCCGGATAGGAGGAAGACTTTGGAGCACCGGATTATGGATCGCCAACCCCCGCTTGGGTTGGATGAAGATCTTGGAGCCAGGACGGATCGGTGATACCTGGATGGTGAAGACAAGGTAGGAAGATCTTCAGGGGATTAGTGTTAGGTTTATTTAAGGGGGGTTTGGGTTAGATTAGGGGTATGTGGGTGGTGGGTTGTAATGTTGGGGGGGGGTATTGTATGTTTTTTTTACAGGCAAAAGAGCTGAAATTCTTGGGGCATGCCCCGCAAAGGGCCCTGTTCAGGGCTGGTAAGGTAAAAGAGCTTGTAACTTTTTTAATTTAGAATAGGGTAGGGAATTTTTTATTTTGGGGGGCTTTGTTATTTTATTAGGGGGCTTAGAGTAGGTGTAATTAGTTTAAAATTGTTGTAATATTTTTATTATGTTTGTAAATATTTTTTTATTTTCTGTAACTTAGTTCTTTTTTATTTTTTGTACTTTAGCTAGTTTATTTAATTGTATTTATTTGTAGCAATTGTGTTTAATTAATTTATTGATAGTGTAGTGTTAGGTTAATTGTAGGTAATTGTAGGTAGTTTATTTAATTATTTTATTGATAGGGTAGTGTTAGGTTTAATTATATCTTAGGGTAGGATTTATTTTACAGGTAAATTTGTTATTATTTTAACTAGGTAACTATTAAATAGTTCTTAACTATTTAATAGCTATTGTACCTGGTTAAAATAATTACAAAGTTGCCTGTAAAATAAATATTAATCCTAAAATAGCTATAATATAATTATAATTTATATTGTAGCTATATTAGGATGTATTTTACAGGTAAGTATTTAGCTTTAAATAGGAATAAGTTATTTAATAAGAGTTAATTTATTTCGTTAGATAAAAATTATATTTAACTTAGGGGGGTGTTAGTGTTAGGGTTAGACTTAGCTTTAGGGGTTAATCCATTTATTAGAATAGCGGTGAGCTCCGATCGGAAGTTTAGGGGTTAATAATTGAAGTTAGGTGTCGGCGATGTTAGGGAGGGCAGATTAGGGGTTAATACTATTTATGATAGGGTTAGTGAGGCGGGTTAGGGGTTAATAACTTTATTATAGTAGCGCTCAGGTCCGCTCGGCAGATTAGGGGTTAATAAGTGTAGGCAGGTGTCGGCGACGTTGAGGGGGGCAGATTAGGGGTTAATAAATATAATATAGGGGTCGGCGGTGTTAGGGCAGCAGATTAGGGGTACATAGGGATAACGTAGGTGGCGGCGATTTGCGGTCGGTGGATTAGGGGTTAATTATTTTAAGTAGCTTGCGGCGACGTTGTGGGGGGCAGGTTAGGGGTTAATAAATATAATACAGGGGTCGGCGGGGTTAGGGGCAGCAGATTAGGGGTACATAAGTATAACGTAGGTGGCGGTCGGCAGATTAGGGGTTAAAAATTTTAATCGAGTGGCGGCGATGTGGGGGGAGCTCGGTTTAGGGGTACATAGGTAGTTTATGGGTGTTAGTGTACTTTAGGGTACAGTAGTTAAGAGCTTTATAAACCGGCGTTAGCCAGAAAGCTCTTAACTCCTGCTATTTTCAGGCGGCTGGAATCTTGTCGTTAGAGCTCTAACGCTCACTGCAGAAACGACTCTAAATACCAGCGTTAGAAAGATCCCATTGAAAAGATAGGCTACGCAAATGGCGTAGGGGGATCTGCGGTATGGAAAAGTCGCGGCTGAAAAGTGAGCGTTAGACCCTTTAATCACTGACTCCAAATACCAGCGGGCGCCCAAAACCAGCGTTAGGAGCCTCTAACGCTGGTTTTGACGGCTACCGCCGAACTCTAAATCTAGGCCTAAGATAGCTACAATATAACTAATAGTTACATTGTAGCTAGCTTAGGGTTTATTTTTATTTTACAGGCAACTTTGTATTTATTTTAACTAGGTAGAATAGTTACTAAATAGTTATTAACTATTTACTAACTACCTAGTTAAAATAAAGACAAATTTACCTGTAAAATAAAACCTAACCTAAGTTATAATTACACCTAACACTACACTATAATTAAATAAATTCCCTAAATTAACCACAATTAAATACAATTAAATACAATTATCTAAAGTCCAAAAAAACCACACTACATTACAGAAAATAATAAAATAATTACAAGTTTTTTTAAACTAATTACACCTAATCTAATCCCCCTAATAAAATAAAAATGCCCCTCAAAATAATAAAAAGCCCTACCCTATGCTAAATTACAAATAGCCCTTAAAATGGCCTTTTGCGGGGCATTGCCCCAAAGTAATCAGCTCTTTTACCTGTAAAAAAAGTACAATATCCCCCAACATTAAAACCCACTACCCACACACCCAACCCTACTCTAAAACCCACCCAATCCCCCCTTAATAAAACCTAACACTAACCCCTGAAGATCACCTTAACTTGAGAAGTCTTCACCCAATCGGGCCGAAGACCTCAACGAAGCCGGGCAAAGTGATCCTCCAGACGGGCAAAAGTCTTCATCCAAGCCGGGCAGAAGAGGTCCTCCAGATGGTCAAAAGTCTTCATCCAGATGGCATCTTCTATCTTCATCCATCCGGCGCGGAGCGGGTCCATCTTCAAGACATCCGACACGGAGCATCCTCTTCATCTGGAGTCTTCTTACTAAATGACGGTACCTTTAAGTGACATCATCCAAGATGGCGTGCCTTCAATTCCGATTGGCTGCACAAGCACGTTTTACCAGCTCACCGCTAACGTAAGCAGCGCTGGTATTGAGGTGAGATGTGGAGCTAAATTTTGCTCTCCGCTTACTTTTCTGCAGCTAACACCGGGTTTCTAAAAACCCATAATACCAGCTCTGTCTGTTAGTGAGCAGTGAGCATAAACTGCTCGTTAGCACCGCACAGCCTTACCAACAAAACTCATAATCTAGCCGTAAGGGTTTTATTATTTTACTAATTCAATATCACACATTAAATTTCTTTGGCGAATACTGGAGTAATACAAGGTCTGAATTTCAGATTAGTGTATTTCTAAGAGAATATATCTGAGGTGACATATAGAAATGATATAGAATATTTGAAAGTTAAACTTGGGCATTTTAATTTTAACTTATTTACCTATTTTTTTAACACTTTGTAAAAACTGTAAAAAAAAGCCCATTTCTAAATACGGAGTAAGTTACTAAAATCTTGTGTAGGGTGATCTTCAAGGGGTTAGTGTTAGTTTTTACTAAGGGGGGATTAGGTGGGTTTTAGAGTAGGATTGGTTGTGTGGGTGGTAGGTTTTAATGTTGGGGGGGTATTGTACTTTGTTTACAGGTAAAAGAGCTGATTACTTTGGGGCAATGACCCGCAAAAAGGCCCTTTTAAGGCTTTTTGTAATTTAGTGTAGGGTAGGGCTTTTTATTATTTTTGGGACCTTTTTTATTTTATTAGGGGGATTAGATTAGGTGTAATTAGTTTAAAAGACTTGTAATTATTGTATTATTTTCTGTAATTTAATTTAATTTTTTTCGTACTTTAAATAATTTTATTTAATCATATTTAATTGTAGTTAATTTAGGGAATTAATTTAATTGTAGTGTAGTGATAGGTGTAATTATAACTAAGATAGATACAATGTAACTATTAGTTATATTGTAGCTATCTTAGGGTTTATTTTATAGGTAAGTATTTAGTTTTAAATAGGAATAATTTAGGTTAATTTAGGGAATTTATTTAATTATAGTGTAGTGTTAGGTGTAATTATAACTTAGGTTAGGTTTTATTTTACAGGTAAATTTGTCTTTATTTTAACTAGGTAGTTAGTAAATAGTTAATAACTATTTAGTAACTATTCTACCTAGTTAAAATAAATACAAAGTTGCCTGTAAAATAAAAATAAACCCTAAGCTAGCTACAATGTAACTATTAGTTATATTGTAGCTATCTTAGGGTTTATTTTACAGGTAAGTATATAGTTTTAAATATGAATAATTTAGTTAATTGTAGTTATTTTATTTATATTTATTTAAATTATATTTAAGTTAGGGGGTGTTAGGGTTAGGGTTAGACTTAAATTTAGGGGTTAATACATTTAATATAGTTGCAGCGACATTGGGGATGGCAGATTAGGGGTTAATAAATATAGGTAGGTGTCGGCGATGTTAGGGACGGCAGATTAGGGGTTAATACAATGGAACTAGTGTTTGCGAGGCGGGAGTGCGGCGGTTTAGGGGTTAATATATTTTTATAGTGGCAGCGATGTCTGGTTCAGCAGATTAAAGGTTAAATATTTTATTTTAGTTTTTGCGATGTGGGGGGGGCTCAGTTTAGGGGTTAATAGGTAGTTTATGGGTGTTAGTGTACTTTTTAGCACTTTAGTTAAGAGTTTTATACTACGGCGTTAGACCATAAAACTCTTAACTACTGACTTTAAAATGCTGTACCAGGCTTGACAGAAGAGGGTGTACCGCTCACTTTTTAGAAGACTCGTAATACCAGCATTAGGCAAATCCCATTGAAAAAAATTGGATACGCAATTGACGTAAGTGGATTTGCGGTATTTTCGAGTCTGGCCAAAAAAGTGAGTGGTACACCTGTCATTTCAAGACTCGTCATACCAGTGGGCGTTAAAAAGCAGCATTGGGACCTCTCAATGCTGCTTTTTAAGGCTAACGCAAGACTCGTAATCTAGGCGTTAATTTAGCTCAGCATTAGTTTATTATCATTGAATTCACATTGATTCACTACTAGAGAAAAATATATTTATTTGAAAAAATCATAAATGTGCATATAGTATATAATTCTATTCTTCTGTAATTTATAACACCAATTATGCTCTATATGCAAATAGTTCACGCTATCTCTGTTGGTATTATATAACCACAACATAAAATATATTGTAGCTCTAATGGCCTCTAAATTTATGTATGTAATTTGTGGTTATGTTGTCTCTTTGAATGTTTACTATTTTTGTTTTTTTGTTTTTGTTTTTTAAAGGCCCTAAATTGTATACTTATTTAATAGATGCTATATATATTTATTACATTTTAAAACAGCATCATCCCAGATTGTTTTTGTATCAGTATACACAACATTAAAATTATCTCCAAAAGCAAATTGTGTGGGAACCCATTGAATTGTTATAGTCATTCTACAAACATTCGTTCTTAGGAAAGTAGAATAGTGTATCAAAGCGGCACTATAATCCACACATAATCCCCTCCCATTCAATGACACATTTCACCTAACTGCTTTGTCAAAGACTGTTCTTTGTTGTAATATATATCTAAAAAGGATAGATCTGACATTTTTTGCAAACATACTAGATATTTCACATATTTTTTTGAGGTGACATATACAGGGAGTGCAGAATTATTAGGCAAGTTGTATTTTTGAGGATTCATTTTATTATTGAACAACAACCATGTTCTCAATGAACCCAAAAAACTCATTAATATCAAAGCTGAATAGTTTTGGAAGTAGTTTTTAGTTTGTTTTTAGTTATAGCTATTTTAGGGGGATATCTGTGTGTGCAGGTGACTATTACTGTGCATAATTATTAGGCAACTTAACAAAAAACAAATATATACCCATTTCAATTATTTATTTTTTACCAGTGAAACCAATATAACATCTCAACATTCACAAATATACATTTCTGACATTCAAAAATAAAACAAAATCAGTGACCAATATAGCCACCTTTCTTTTCAAGGACACTCAAAAGCCTGCCATCCATGGATTCTGTCAGTGTTTTGATCTGTTCACCATCAACATTGCGTGCAGCAGCAACCACAGCCTCCCAGACACTGTTCAGAGAGGTGTACTGTTTTCCCTCCTTGTAAATCTCACATTTGATGATGGACCACAGGTTCTCAATGGGGTTCAGATCAGGTGAACAAGGAGGCCATGTCATTAGATTTTCTTCTTTTATACCCTTTCTTGCCAGCAACGCTGTGGAGTACTTGGACACGTGTGATGGAGCATTGTCCTGCATGAAAATCATGTTTTTCTTGAAGGATGCAGACTTCTTCCTGTACCACTGCTTGAAGAAGGTGTCTTCCAGAAACTGGCAGTAGGACTGGGAGTTGAGCTTGACTCCATCCTCAACCCGAAAAGGCCCCACAAGCTCATCTTTGATGATACCAGCCCAAACCAGTACTCCACCTCCACCTTGCTGGCGTCTGAGTCGGACTGGAGCTCTCTGCCCTTTACCAATCCAGCCACGGGCCCATCCATCTGGCCCATCAAGACTCACTCTCATTTCATCAGTCCATAAAACCTTAGAAAAATCAGTCTTGAGATATTTCTTGGCCCAGTCTTGACGTTTCAGCTTGTGTATCTTGTTCAGTGGTGGTTGTCTTTCAGCCTTTATTACCTTGGCCATGTCTCTGAGTATTGCACTCCTTGTGCTTTTGGGCACTCCAGTGATGTTGCAGCTCTGAAATATGGCCAAACTGGTGGCAAGTGGCATCTTGGCAGCTGCACGCTTGACTTTTCTCAGTTCATGGGCAGTTATTTTGCGCCTTGGTTTTTCCACACGCTTCTTGCGACCCTGTTGACTATTTTGAATGAAACGCTTGATTGTTCGATGATCACGCTTCAGAAGCTTTGCAATTTTAAGAGTGCTGCATCCCTCTGCAAGATATCTCACTATTTTTTACTTTTCTGAGCCTGTCAAGTCCTTCTTTTGACCCATTTTGCCAAAGGAAAGGAAGTTGCCTAATAATTATGCACACCTGATATAGGGTGTTGATGTCATTAGACCACACCCCTTCTCATTACAGAGATGCACATCACCTAATATGCTTAATTGGTAGTAGGCTTTCGAGCCTATACAGCTTGGAGTAAGACAACATGCACAAAGAGGATGATGTGGTCAAAATACTCATTTGCCTAATAATTCTGCACTCCCTGTAGAGATGATATAGAATGTTAGGAAATTCAGTTGCAATTTTAATTTTAACCTATTAGCACTTTGTAATAAAGGTAATGTTTAATTATAGAGGTTTCATTGTCTTAGAATGCTAGATAGTTTACCACTAGCATCAGGATCTATTCTGACTTTGAGCAAATACAATATAATCCTCTAATAAATAGGAAGTCATGTAGAGCAGGAAAAAATACCAGCAATATTAGACTAACAATTTAAATAGAGGATAACCGACTAGCAGTGTCATTTGATGTTCTTGTTTAAAATATGGTATCAGGATCATTTTGGCACTGTGTGGTTATTATCTACAATAGCTACTGCATTAAACACTTAACTAATAGGCTATACTTCATCCTCATTCACTGAAAGGTTACTAATAATTAATTGACCTGATTACTGGCACTGCATATTGTCAGAGCTATGATCACACTAAAAACAAATGTGCTATTGATTAAGCAGATTAAGCTTTATAAATGTATTCTGCATTTATTGCAGCTGAATGTATGAATGATGCATTTAAACTTCAGAGAATAGAAAATGCACTGAAATATTGTTGAATTGCACCATCAAGCATTGACACTGAAACCAAAAGTTATCATTCATGCACAAATACTTCATTATCTAGCAAATACTCATGGCAGTTTAAGAATATGTTAATATTTTAACAAAATCATATAAATGATAAATTATTTCATCAAAAAAGCCAGGGACAGAGTTTGTGTTTAATTTATTGTTTTTTTTGTGTATTTGAGCACAGCATTTTAGATCTTTTAAGTGTATTTGAATGTACATTGAGCAGTTTTCATAACTTTTTTAATATTTATATTACACATTTTTATTAAGGGCCAGATTACAAGTAGTACTATCTTAACATGCGTACATGAAGGGACATTAACAGGTGCACGTTAAATAACCAGCCATTATAAGTAGCTAGTTAATGTGACCACAAGCTTGCAGTTTTCACTTAAGACCTCTGGTTAAAAATAAAAAAATGCCCCAATTGCCCCCACAATAAAGAGTACAGTAAATTAACATTAAAAATAAAGATGAGCATTTGTATTAAAAAAAAATGCACAAATCAGTTATAAGTAGTTTAAGTGAGGGGATCTGGGGTTTTTAAAATAAAATGTCACCTAAAGTGCCTTTACATGGAGGTCAATGGCGGACTGTGTTTTAACTATAAATATATACGTATGTATATGTTTATATATACACATATATATATATATATATATATATATATATATATATATATGTATGTGTTAATATGTGTATATACACATTTAAACATATATATATATATATATATATATATATATATATATATATATATATATATATATATATTTATATATTGCTGCAGGATTTGCCAACAGTGCTGCACTAGGTGGTTTGCCTTGTCTGGGCAAGATTCCAAGTCTCAGTAACTGTGAGTTCCCTTTTTGTACTTAATGTCTTATTTATGGTACTGTATATATTGCAGATTTGTTTTTGTTTTTTTTATTTTCCTGACAGTAATTAAGATATGTCCATCACAGGCCTAGATGTCCAAGAATGGAAACAGCCGTAATACAATCTCTTTTGAGTATCTTTGGATGGTAAAATTGATTGTCCCCCGTAGGGGGAGAAGATGGGCCCCTCTTCCACCTTTTGTTCTCCCCCACCATCCCCTCTTTTTTTTTAATCCCTGTCTCCTCCAACATCTGATCCTTTATATTCTTTTCCTCTAATGTGTTGAGTGCCCTACATTATCTTAAGTTGTTTACAACATTTAAACTCCTGACTGTTTGGCCAGGCCAATACTTTTTGCTATATCTGTAAGACTCTGCTATACTTTAACTTTTGCTGATTTGGCGCTCTAGTCTGGCGGTTGATCTACCAGTGGTAACACACCGTCTTCATTCCCATACATTAGTGTCCGTACAATTTAATGTTTTTTTTCTGCTACTTCATGATGCCTTATATACCAGATATGCTTATAGTTTCCTTAAATGCCAAGGGGATTAATTTGCCTACTAAACATAGCCTACTTCAGAATTATCTTACATTTCTGAAGGCCGATGTAGTCTTTGTCTAGGAAACTTATCTGGTAGCTGGTAAACAAATTATGCTACGCTCCACATATTACCCTATGATTTATACCTCTTGTTTTAGAGAGAAAAGTAGAAGAATAGTCATCTTAGTGAATAGAGCATTTTATTCTATACTTGATTAAGTCTGATACTTGATTGTAGTGTGTAAACTAAATAATTGTCGCTTTACGTTATTTGACATTTATGCCTGAAACAGTATCAATTTAAAGGCACAGTCTACTCCAGAATTGTTATTGTTTAAAAAGATAGATAATCCCTTTATTACCCATTCCCCAATTTAGCATAACCAACACGGTTAAAGTATATTAAGATACTTTTTACCTCTGTGATTACCTTGTATCTAAGCCTCTGTAGACTGCCCCTTATTTCAGTTCTTTTGACAGACTTGCATTTTAGCCAATCAGTGCCCTATGAAAAGTAACTCCACAGGGGTGAGCACAATGCTATCTATATGGCACATGTGAACTAATGCTTTGAGAAACTGTCAAATGCATTGAGGTAAGAGGTGGCCTTTAAGGGCTTAGAAATTAGCCTAACTAGGTTTAGCTTCAAATAAGAATGCCAAGAGAACAAAACAAATTGCATGCCCTACCCTATCTGAATAATACAAGTTTAATTTTGACTATACTGTCCATTTAATTTTCTGAGGAAGGTGCTAAATCTTGCTAATCGGCATAAACAGGTTATATTTTTATTTGGTGGTAAAGGGGTTTATTCCTTTTCCTGTACCTCGGCTTCTAAATTCAGAGATTATATGATGTCTGGAGATCTTGCCATCCTTATGATATAGGTAATTATTTTTCCCCCCAATGCATTACATCACACCTATTCTCATTTGGACTACTTCTTATGGTCAGTCCATAATGCAGTGTCTGTTTCTATTAAGGGATCCACTTCAATGCCAAACCTGCTTGGAAAGTTCTACAATTACTTTGTGACTTACGTGATTTCCTGCACGCCATTAGTGAAATTGTGGGTGAGTTCATACACACTAATCCTAATGGTCAGACATCCCATCAGACGCAATGGGCTGCCCTTAAAATGTATGTCAAAGTATTCTGTATAGAGAAAGCTATTAGGCTTAAGAAAGACAGAGGGGGCAATTTGGGAAGTTATTTTGTGAGCTTAAGAAACCTCAAATGCATGTTATCCTACACTGGTGTTTTTAGCTGATATTGCCCATTTGGGAAAGTTGTTCAAGAGTGAGAAACGTTTAGAGTCTAGGAAACAGCCCTGAGATTTAAACATCTGTAGTATTTAAAAAGCAATATGGCTTATACGTTCCTAGCTAAAAAAATAAGAAATATAACAACTGCAGCTAGAATCCTGTTTATAATCCATAATGGTAAGGCTGTCTATAACCTTGCCAATATTGGTAGGGCATTCGCATCATATTATAAATAAAATTATATAACATAGCAGAACACGAGAACTCTAAAAAGGCTTCAATTAAGGAGATCACCTCCTTTCTAATACAACTTAATCTACCTACTTTGAAAGATGAGTCCTTGTTGAATCCATTTTTACTTCTTGAGATAGCTGGTGCTGTACTCTTTTTGATTTTGAGAACTCTGTATTTTGGCAATCCAAGTATTGTACTCTACTCCATTTGCAAGAGTTAAAGTAGTCAACTTTCCAGTTCACAAATGGAACCCAACAGGGCATTCCTCTGTCTCACTTGATTTTAACCCTTATTTTGGAACCATTTACCCAAGCTGTCAGGACTCATTATTGATTTCTCCTACTTCCCCTTTAAAATCTGCTTCTCTGAGTTTGGACTCTAATCCCACCTACTTTTCCTTTAAATGCTGCACGCACCTACTACCAGGTGCTTAGTATTGATTAGTGTTTTCTGTGAAGCACTTATCTGTTCCTGAGTTCCTTTCCACTCGGATTACAAATACTTAATTGTTTGCTAACCTCTCTAAAGTGCATTTTCTTACAAGTATTCCATCTCCAGTTACCTACAGTTATCAACTGTATCAGTAATTATTATCCTGCTTACTCATTCTAATTACGGATTGCTTTACTTCAACTCTTCAGTGCAGAGCTCTGCTGAAAACTACTAGGACTCACTGCTTCATAGAACAACTATCCTGCATGAAGACCGAGGTATTTGTGTTTATACAGAATACTTACTTATTCCGTTATCATCTGTTGTGCTCATACTGTTCTGTTGTTTATAACTGTATCGGTAATACAGATCTCGGCTCCTCCCTCACTGGGCCGCACCGGTCTGTACACACGTACCATTTGCCAGGACATTGCAGGCTAAAGACTGTTATTACTTCTGAATATGTCATGCTGTTCCTGAACTTACGACATAATTGTGCCACAATACAATAACCGTGCATTACGCTTATGTCAATCACATAACTTACAGCACTCTACAACTATTGCTAATACTGTTACGTTATTACATGGTGTACAAGTGTATTGATTATATTGTGGTATGATGTATCCCCTGTTACTGGAGAAATAACTTGCTTATGGAAAATTATATTAACTTTAACTGCAGGAATCATACTTATACTGCAGATATAACATTTGTATTTGCTCATTTCTTATTCTTTATTCTAAGAGACAACATATTAAACCAAATCACTTTTATAAGATATATACTTCATATAGTATTTATCTACTCAAATTGTGATACAACCTGTTATTTAAAGAGACATTATTCTCAGGTAAATCTGCAGTTGTGTTCCACAACTGCAATCCTTACATAATACTAAGCCTATAAAATGGAAACAGCAGATTTACAACAGGTTGTTTACAGTTTTTCACAAAAGGTGGATCAATTAGGACTAGGTTTAAGAGAGTTACAGGTTGAAAACCAAACACTCAGGAATATAATTAAGAAATCTATAGCCCTAAAATCCACTCAACCTGAGTTTACTCCTGAACCACAAATATCTCTACCAGAGGCTTTCTCTGGAAACAGAAAACTTTACAGACAATTCAAAAATGCATGTCAGCTTTTATATACCTTGAGGACAAAAACGTATTGAAAAGAAAGGGTAAAGGTGCTAACAACCATATCCTTCTTAAGAGGAGAACCCAGGGTAAGGGCTGGCTGTTTATATGAAACTCAAGATTACTTATTAGGTTCACTAGAGGAGAGGATTTCTTTTCTGCAATGGATGATTTATATCTAGATACAAATAGTCAAATGACTGCAGGAACCAGCATGAGAAACTTAAAACAGGGGAAAATAATTGTGGAAGAGTACATCACAGAATTCAAACTATATGCCACTGACTCCCAGTGGAACCCAATTGTCTTGAGAAACCAATTTAGACTGGGACTAGCAGAAAATATTAAAGATGAATTAGCTAGAACTGAATACCTAAAACATTAGAATCTCTAATGAAGTTAGTCACACAAATTGACCGAAGGTTACGTGAGAGTAGATCTAAACATAATGGTACTGACACTTCATTCAGGAATTCTTCTAGTAACACCTCAACCAACCCACAAACATCACCTGTACCTTTGGAGATAGGTGTTATCAGGGGTCTTCTCTCACAAGAAGAAAGAATTTGAAAGAAGAAAAATTCTCTTTGCATGTATTGTGCTTGTTCTACTCATACAGTCAAAGACTGTCCTATACTACTAAAGGCAAAAAATAAATGTAAGTCCATTACTATTCATTCATCACATTTTAAAGATAACAACATATCTTATTGTTCCCTCTCTCTTCATTTACAGTGGGACAAAAGTCACCTGAAGTCTGAAGCAATAATTGATTCCGGAGCTTATGGGAATTTTATTGATCATACCATTGTCAAAAATAATAAATTACCATTGATAGAGAAAGAAAAACCTGTGTCAGTCAGAGTTATTGACCGGACTATCATTCGCACAGGTCCTATTACCCATCATACAATACCTATACTGTTAAAAACTACATCTGGACATACAGAATATTTAACTTTTGATGTTTTACTATCTACATTATTCTCTATAGTATTAGGTATGAAATGGCTTCATTTAAACCAACCAGTTATAAACTGGTCTACACTTGAAGTTTCTTTAGAATCTCCTTATTGTGTCACTACTTGCTTCCCACAGCATTTACTTTTTCAAACAGCTAAAGAAGACTTCTCACTCCCAGAAGAATATGCAAAATTTTGCGATGTCTTCAGCAAAAAATAGGCAGAATGCCTTCCACCCCATTGCATATACGACTGTCCAATTGATTTACAACAGTTCCTTATGGGCACTTATATCCTCTCAGCCAGTCTGAATTGGAAAACTTAAAAATTATTTAGAAGAAAATATTCTAAAAGGTTTCATCAGACCTTCCTCATCACCAGCAGGTGCTGGAATGTTCTTTGTGAAGAATAAAGACTCCAGTCTCAGACCAATCATTGACTACCGAGAGCTCAACAAGAGAACTATCAAAAACAGATATCCCTTGTCTTTGATTCCAGAGCTAATAGAATGCTTACAACATGCCACCATCTTCACTAAACTTGATTTAAAGGGAGCATATAATTTAATACTAATCAGAGAAGGAGATGAGTGGTTAACCGCTTTCAGGACCAGATATGGTCTCTATGAATATTTGGTTATTCCCTTTGGATTGAGCAACGCACCCGCCACTTTCCAATACTTTATTAATGATGTCTTTCATGATTTACTTGATACCTGTATGGTCATATATCTTGATGACATTCTTATATATTCTAACAACAAACAAGATCACATCAAACACATTCGTTGGGTGCTATCCAGGCTATGTACCCATAGTTTATATGCAAAACCAGAGAAATGTGTTATTCACACAAAGGAAATTTCTTTTCTCGGTTATAAAATTTCACGCTCTGGTATGCAAATGCAAGACGACAAAGTTGACACCATAAAATAATAGACAATTCAAAAAAGTAGGAGTATGGGAGAAATGGATGGAGTTTGAAAGGAAAGCTGAGTTGGTATAGTTTAGAGGAAACCTATCTCCCTATTAGAGTTTCTCTTGTGGATGTTATTTGGCTTTAGCATTGTGGAACACTCTTTAAAGATATTAGTAATACGATAATTCTTAATAACCTTATTTTTTGAAAAAGTCTCCAAGATAATTCAGAAATTTCTCAACATCTTTACCCTATTCTCATTTAAAAGGTCTTTTTCAAAAGCTTCCTAATAAACATTTAGACACCTGGGTAAATATGGAGCTAACTAAGATAAAGGATATGTATGACCGAGACAGATTATCTAACTAATGTTGCTTCTATGATCTCTAGATATGACTTGATTCCAAATTGGTTCCAATTTGAATGTTTTCACATATTCTTTGTAAAATTTGACTAATTGGGAAAAGAGATGGTGTTGATAAAATGTTTAAACATCTTACAATTTACTATGCTAGCATGCTATCAGAGTCCCTTGGCAGATAAGAGCATGGGGCAGAGAATTAGATTATTTATCAACGGGATCTAGACAAAGCTTTAACTCCTACAAAGAAGACCTTGCACTGTGTCACAGTGTTGGAAGTCTATATTAAAATATTGTTGAAGTGGCATAGAACACCCAAGAGGTTTACCAAAATATAGCCAATGTGCTCAACCCAATGCTGGAGATTATGTGGACAATTAGGATCTAAGCTCCACATATGGTGGGCATGCCCGAAACTTTTGTCCCTCTAGCATGCCACATATCATATTTATATGTAAGGATGGCTAATATGCAGAATTGTTTTTATGATATTTTACACATAATCCCACTGGATATTTCCTTCATTAAAGATAAACATTCTGTATTTCATAGAATCTTTATATATGAAGGATGCTCTTATCTTACACAAATTATATTTAGATTCCTACAGACTGAGAGTCTTTTACTATAACTTTGAATCTGGGTAATGATATTGTTTGTATTATACTTACATTTATAGTACCACTCTTGTGAGACTTATAACTCTGTTTATGTGGCATCTATCAATGTTATTATATCTTAGAGACTTCCTATCAATACCATAATGGCATGTTACTGTTCTGTGCCTTACAGAATTAAAAAACAATGTTGCTGGTATTGATAGATCATATACTTTGCCTGTATTTTATGTTTTGAAATTATTATATCTATATGTTTGTATAATTTAAATTTTCAATAAAAAAATTGTTTCATCAGCCTTAAGATGCTTTGGTTAATATTTTTATTTACCATCCACTTTGTAATAACAGATTGTGCATTATTCAATGCATTGCCTGAGGAAACGACCAGTTTACATGCTCGAGAAACACGTTGCAGTGATAAGAATAAAAGCATTTTTTACCTTCAAACCTGTCGAAAGTTGTCACATTATCTATTTCCTAATGGATGTTCAACAAGGGACATCACTACACTGAGTCTATACCTACGGAATGGCTACTTTTGGAGACGGCTGAGACCGATCCAGAGAAAATCAAGACCCAGCTGACTAACGAGTCGGACCAGTGCACTAACCACTGTTAAGTGTTGGTCCGCCTGCTAGCACCGGTCAAGAGTACAGTGCAACACCATCCGGTAAGCCTTTTATCTTATACTACAAACTGCATTTTCAAGACCTACTCACACTATGAGGTGCCCTCTTTCTTTTCTTTAAATATTCAGATCATCCCACACACCAGGAACAAGAAGAGTGGCCTCCAGTTCAGATCCTTTCAAGGCAACTTTGCACTCACCAGCTAGTCGTCCTTTGGGTGAACTTTCTTCCTTTTGGTATAACCATTGCAGTTTTACTTTTGGCATAACCATTGCAGTTTTTCTTCTGGACAATTGATATACACACATATCAACTATCAATTTTAATCCTTTTAAACATCAGCGCACCGCTTTAAGTTCCCCTTCTGGGAATTTTTTAACATCCATCAGTACTAGTACAATGCCTGTTGTTCCTTCAACATCTAATGTACATGATATCCCTGTGAATATAAAATAATTTATTAATGATGCGATTCAGAAGGCCTTGTCTGCTATTCTGCCTTCTAATAAACATAAAAGGTCTTTTAAAACCTCTCATAGAGTTGATGAAATTTCAAATGACTGACAACATACTGAATTATCCTCCTCTGATTCAGAAAATCCTACCTCAGATATTGACACTGACAAATCTTCTTATCTCTTTAAGATGAAGTATATTCGTTCCTTGTTAAAAGAGGTGTTGATTACTTTGGATATTGAGGAAACTAGTCCTCTTGATAATAAAACTAGTAAATATTTAAATTCTGTTTATAAACCTCCTGTGGTTAGTCCAGAGGTTTTTCTAGTTCCTGATGATATTTCTGATATGATTTCAAAGGAATGGAATATGCCTCATACTTCATTTATTCCTTCTTCTAGGTTCAAAAAGTTGTATCCTTTGCCAGCAGTTCAATTGGAGTTTTGGGAAAAAATCCCCAAAGTTGATGGGGCTATCTCTACTCTTGCTAAACGTACTACTGGATGATAGTACTGGTAATAGTACTGATGATAGTACTGATAATATGGAAGATAGTACTTCCTTTAGGGACCCTTTAGATAGGAAACTTGAATCTTATCTAAGGAAAGCTTATTTATATTCTAGCTATCTTCTCAGGCCTGCCATTTCTATGGCTGATGTTGCAGCTGCATCAACATTTTGGTTGGAAAGCTTATCACAACAGGAAACAGACCCTGATTTGTCTAGCATTGTTCGCTTGCTTCAACATGCTAATCATTTTATCTGTGATGCCATTTTTTATATAATCAAAATTGATGCTAGATCTATGGCTTTAGCTATTTTAGCTAGAAAAGCTTTGTGGCTCAAATATTGGAATGCTGATATGGTATCTAAGTTTAGATTACTATCTCTTTCTTTCCAAGGTAACAATTTGTTTGGTTCTCAGTTAGATTCGATTATTTCAACTGTCAAAGAGGGGAAGGGAGTTTTTTACCTCAGGATAAGAGATTTAAGGGTAAAGGGTAAAACTAAAACTTCTAATCATTTTTGTTCTTTTCGACAGAATAAGGAACAGAAAGCCAATCCTTCCCCCAAAGAATCTGGTTCCAATTGGAAACCTTCTTCAAGTTGGAAAAAATCCAAGCCGTTTAAGAAACCAAAGTCAGCCCCCAAGTCTGCATGAAGGTGCAGCCCTCATTCCAGCTCAGCTGGTGGGGGCAGATTAAAATTTTTCAAAAACATTTGGGCAGATTCTGTCCAAAATCATTGGATTGAGAGTATTGCCTCTCAAGGGTATCGAATAGGATTCAGAGTAAGACCTCCTGTGAGAAGATTTTTCTCTCTCACACATCCCAATAAATCCAGTGAAGGCTCAGGCTTTTCTAAAGTGTGTTTCAGATTTAGAGTTTTCAGGGGTAATCATACCAGTTCCATTCCAGGAACAGGGTCTGGGGTTTTATTCAAATCTGTTCATTGTCCCAAAGAAAGAAAATTCTTTCAGGCCCATTATGGATCTGAAAATGTTGAATCGATTTTTAAGAGTGCCAACTTTCAAAATGGTGACTATTAGGACTATTCTGCCTTTTGTTCAGCAAGGTCATTATATGTCCACAATAGACTTATAGGATGAATATCTTCATATTCCGATTCATCCAGACCACTATCAGTTTCTGAGATTCTCTTTTCTAGATAAGCATTATAAATTTGTCGCTCTTCTATTTGGCCTAGCGACAGCTCCAAGGATTTTTTCAAAGGTTCTCGGTGCCCTACTCTCTGTAATCAGAGAACAGGGTATAGCGGTGTTTCCTTATTTGGGCAATATCTTGGTACTAGCTCAGTCTTTACATTCTGCCGAATCTCACACAAATCGACTAGTGTTGTTTCTTCAAAGACATGGTTGGAGGATCAATTTACCAAAGAGTTCCTTGATTCCTCAGACAAGGGTCATTTTTTTAGGTTTCCAGATAGATTCAGTGTCCATGACTCTGTCTCTAACAGACAAGAGAAAAATAAAATTGGTTTCAGCTTGTCGGAACCTTCAGTCTCAATCATTCCCTTCAGTAGCTTTGTCCATGGAAGTTTTAGGTCTCATAACTGCAGCATCGGACGCGATCCTCTTTGCTCGTTTTCATATGAGACCTATCCAGCTTTGTATGCTGAATCAATTGTGCAGGGATTATACAAAGATATCACAATTAATAACCTTAAATCCCAATGTTCGAGTCTTTCTGACTTGGTGGTTAGATCACCATCGTATACTTCAAGGGGCTTCTTTTGTTCGTCCAACCTGGACTGTTATCACAACAGATGCAAGTATTTCAGGTTGGGGAGCTGTCTGGGGGCTCTCTGACAGCACAAGGGGTTTGGAAATCTCAAAAGGCAAGGTTACCAATCAATATTTTAGAACTTTGTGCTATTTTCAGGGTTCTTCAGGTTTGGCCTCTGTTGAAGAGAGAACCGTTCATTTGTTTTCAGACAGACAATATCACAACTGTGGCATATGTCAATCATCAAGGTTGGACTCACAGTCCCCTAGCTATGAAAGCAGTATCTTGGATAATTTCTTGGGTGGAATCCAGCTCTTGTCTAATTTCTGAGGTACATATCCCACGTGTAGACAATTGGGAAGCTGATTATCTCAGTCGTCAGACTTTACATCCGGGGGAGTGGTCGCTTCATCCAGATGTGTTTTTTCTGATTGTTCAGATGTGGGGGCTTTCAGAAATAGTTCTGATGGCTTCACATATAAACAAGAAACTTCCAAGGTACCTGTCCAGGTCTAGGGATCTTCAGGTGGAGTTGGTGGATGCTTTAGCAGTTCCTAGGTTTTACCAACTTGCTTATATCTTCCCACCTCTAGTTCTTCTTCCAAGAGTGATCTCCAAGATCATCATGGAATGATTGTTTGTGTTTCTGGTAGCACCAGCATGGCCTCACAGGTTCTGGTATGCAGATCTTGTCCGGATTTCCAGTTGCCAACTTTGGTCACTTCCTTTAAGACCAGACCTTCTGTCTCAAGGGTCGTTTTTCCATCAAGATCTCAAATAATTAAATTTGAAGGTATGGGAATTGAACGCTTAGTGCTTAGTCATAGAGGTTTCTCTGACTCAGTGATTGATACTATGTTGCAGGCTCATAAATCTGTCTCTAGGAAGATCTATTCTCGAGTTTGAAGACATATTTCATGGTATTCTTCTTATAAATTTTCCTGGCATTCTTTTAGAATTCCTAGAATTTTACAGTTTCTTCGTAATGGTTTGGATAAAGGTTTGTCTGCAAGTTCCTTGAAAGGAAAAATCTCTTTCTGTTTTGTTTCAAAGAAAGATTGCTAAGCTTCCAGATATTCACTGTTTTCTACAGGCTTTGGTCCGTATCAAGCCTGTCATTAAATCAATTTCTCCTCCTTGGAGTCTTAATTTTGTTTTGAAGGCTTTACAGACTCCTCCTTTTTAGCCTATGCAACCCTTGGATATTAAACTACTTTCTTGGAAAGTTTTGTTCCATTTGGCTATCTATAGAAGAGTTTCCAAATGATCTGCTCTTTCTTGTCAGATTCCTTTTCTGATTTTCCATCAGGATAAGGCAGTTTTGCAGACTTCATTTAAATTTCTACCCAAGGTTGTGAATTCTAACAATATTAATAGAAACATTGTTGTCCCCTCTTTGTGTCCTAATCCTAAAAAGTCTTTGGAGAGATCCTTACATTCTCTGGATGTTGTAAGAGCTCTAAAATATTATGTGGAAGCTACTAAAGATTTCAGGAAGACTTCTAGTCTATTTGTTGTCTTTTTTTTGTTTTAGGAAAGGTCAGAAAGCTTTTGCCATTTCCTTGGCATCTTGGTTAAAGCTTTTGATTCATCAGGCTTATTTGGAGTCTGGTCAGGCCCTGCATCAGATGCCGCTTGGATGAAGACATTTGCCACTTGGAGGACCTCTTCTGCCCCGATCGGATGAAGACCCATCGGTGCCCGGCTGGGTGAACACGGCTCCAGGTAGGGTGATCTTCAGCAGGGGCAGTGTTAGGTTTTTTAAGGGGGGATTGGGTGGGTTTTAGAGTAGGGGTATGTGGGTGGTCGGTTGTAATGTTGGGGGGGGTTATTGTATTTTTATTTACTGGTAAAAGAGCTGATTACTTTGGTGAAATGCCCTGCAAAAATCCCTTTTAAGGGCTGGTAAAAGAGCTGATTACTTTGTAATTTAGGATAGGGTAGGGCATTTTATTATTTTGGGGGATTTTTTATTTTATTAGGGGGCTTAGATTAGGTGTAATTATTGTATTATTTAATTTTCTGTAATTTAGTGGCGGGTTTTAGTATTATAGTTTATTTTATTTAATTGTATTTTAGTTTACATCATTGTAGGTAATTTATTTAATTAATTTATTGATAGTGTAGTTTTAGGTGTATTTGTAACTTAGGTTAGGATTTATTTTACAGGTAATTCTGTAATTATTTTAACTAGGTAGCTATTAAATAGTTATTAACTATTTTTTTTTTTTTTGTTTAAATGGTTTTTATTGAGGTTTATGGTAAAATAACATACAAATATAATAAGAGACGAAACTCCTATAACAACGAGAGACATCATTATACAGTAAAAGCCTAGTAGTTATCTGGTACAGGTCACCAGTAGCATATTGTACAGTAGTTTCCAATGGCAGAATAATGTTAGACAATATGAAAACATAAATAGAGTTCCAACATAAAACAAAATAATTTTTTACTTTTGTAGCACTAAACATAATGGTTCATTAACAGTCAATAAACAACACTTTATAATATAAACATGAATTAACTAGTTGGTTATTGATTATTGATATCAAACAAGAGAAAAAGTAGCTCACCAAAAGTATACCACATAGTTTTAGGAAAGAGGGGGAGGGAAAGAGGAGGAAGAGAGAGAGAAGAAGAGAGAAGAAGGGAAGAAAGAGAGAGAGAAAAAAAAAAAAAAAAAAAAAGAGGGGGGGGGGAAGGGAGGTAAAGAATGAGGAGGGCAGGTAGGAGAGTGACTCCCCGTCTCTGGTTCTAAGTGTCCCAAAGACACTAAATCTCTACAGGAGAACCCACCGGCGATCAGTTTCCACACCCAATGTCTGGTGTCATCTAAAGTCCTGTTACTTAAAACATAAGGCAGAGTTAGCATGTGACAATCTCACCTTCCAAGCATTGTCGCCAAGCTTCCCAGCATAGACAGTGAATCGGGATTTTGTTGTTAGCTGCAAAGACCGCGCATTCCATAGTTTCAATATGCACCATTGTAGACTTAATCTGGTTCCACCTAGGGCCCTTAGGTTGGAGCCATGTCCTGGCGATATTTAGTTTAACAGACATGAAAATATAGATGCACAGGTATTTTAAGTGTCGAGGTATCTTGTCAGAGAATAGATGGAATAGTGCCGCAGCTGGCCGATTAGATTCCACCAGACCTAGTTTGGTGCAGTAATAGAATGCCCTGGTCCAAATTCTCTGAATCTTAGGACACTCCCACCACATATGGGCAGGAGATCCCACTTTGCCGCATCCCCTCCAGCACATAGAGGAGTTTGTTTTGGAGATCTGAAATAGGCGTAAGGGAGTGTAATGCCATTGTGTCAGGATCTTAAAATAAAGTTCAAAATAGGTAGTACTATGAACCGCATTTTTTGTTAACAGGGTTGCAAATCTCCACTCTTCTTCAGAAGAGTTGAAGTGCAGAGCACCTTCCCAATGCACGATATAGAAAGATTTGTTATATATAGGTGCTTGTATGAGGGCGGAGTAGGCCAGAGAGAATACCCTTGGGGCGAGATATTTTGCGTCCCAAAGTTTCTCCCACAAAGTTCGGGGTCTTAGAGGTCCCGAGGTAAAACCCCACACACGCAGAAAGTTTCGTAATCGAAAGAACTCGAAACTCATCAGGGGTGAAGGGGAAAATCTGCTTTGAAAAAGCGTGACTGAGAGTAGACCTGTATCCGAGATCAAGTCCTCTACACTTCGAATCTGTAGTGCCTTCCACTCCTGGGGATGTGAATCTGTTAAGGCTCCCAAAAGGCCGGCGATAGAGTGAGTCGGGGAGGGATGTGGGGCTATAGCATTCCTATGGTGAATTTTATCCCAAAACTTTAGGTTAGTGGCTATGATGTAGTTTAGACTAAGCTCTGGTTTCCTGGAATGTTTTGGGATCCAGATAAGATCCCGTAGGTTAAGTCCCTTTGGTAGAGATGCCTGTTCAAGCTCTGCCCACCTACTTTCAGAAGACTCCAGCCCCCAGGCCGTGATATGAGCCAACCTAGAAGCTTCATGATAAACCGTTATATTGGGAGCTGCTGCTCCGCCAGCTAGTATTGGAATCTGGAAGTCTAAATTGGAGATGTTTAAAGTGAATGCCTCAGTTTTAGAGTAGTTAAGCTTGTACATGCTAATGCTGGAGAAAGTTTCTAGTAGATCGAATAATTTTGGTAGTGATTCTAATGGATCGGTAACTAACACAGTCAGGTCATCTGCGAATAAAACTACCTTTTGGGTAGTACCATGTAATGTAATTCCCTTTATTTCACTAGACATCCTAATAGCCTCCGCAAGTGGCTCCATCATAAGGGCAAAAAGCAAGGGGGATAACGGACACCCTTGCCGGGTACCGTTTGTGATTTTGAATTCAGGAGACAGGAACCCTAATCCTCTCACTCGAGCTGAGGGGTTGGAATAAAGTGCAAAGATTTTAGTGCAGATAGACGACGTGAACCCAGAGTGCATCAGGACCTCTCTCATATATAGCCAGTCGACTCGGTCAAACGCTTTCTCGGCGTCAAGTGACACCGCAGCGCATGGAAGACCGAGCCGACCTACTTCAAAAAATATATTTAACAATCTTCTAGTGTTATCGGGACTTTGTCGCCCCAAGGTGAAGCCCACCTGATCTGGAGTCACTAGACAAGGGATCAGTTTGTTTAGGCGCTTAGCCAAGATCTTGGCATATAGTTTTGCATCAAGATTTAGAAGGGAGATCGGCCTGAAATTAGGACAAACGTCTGGGGGTTTCCCGGGCTTAGGTAAAGTTACGATGGATGCCTGAAGGAATTCATTCGGGAAGTAACCTAGTTGTTCCGCTGAGTTAAATACCCGCGTAAGAAGAGGAGATAGGTAGGCACTAAATGTTTTGTAGAAAAAATCGGAATATCCATCCGGACCGGGGGACTTCCGAGGCTTGAGCGAAAAAATGGCGTCCTTAACTTCTTCAATGGACACTGGAGCTTCTAAGGAAGCAACTTGTTCCTCGGAAAGTTTAGGTAGAGATAAGTTAGATAAAAATAGTCTAATATCGGCATTCCTAGGAGGAATATGTCCTCCGAGAGTTTGCAAATTATACAATTTAGCATAGTACTTAGCAAATTCTGACCCAATATCAACAGGATTAGTCAGTTTGCGATTATCAGTAATTAGATAGGGGATTCTGGCCTGGGCAGTCCTATCACGCAGCTTCCTTGCTAACAGGTAATCAGGTTTATTTCCCTTGCGATAAAATAGTTTTTTACATTCACGTAATCTATCTTGGACTCTCTGATTTTCCAACACTCTAAGACGGTGCTGAACTGAGGCGATTCGTGATAGAAGGGTGGGGTCTAAGGTTAGCTTATGCGAATCTGTCAATGACCTTAATTCCATGTGTAAGTTAGCCAAGGATATCGATGATTCCAGGCGGGTCTGGGCCTGAAGTTTAATAAATAGGCCCCTCAAGTATGCTTTAAGAGCCCCCCATAAATTGAAATTGTTAACATCACCTGTGTCGTTTAGTTCAAGGAAAGATGTGATCTCAGACTCAAGCCTCTCAATCTGTCCCGGGATCGACAGTAACGAGTCAAGCAAACGCCAGGGGGGTCTAGGGGATGGTTCAGCCACTCTATTCAAACATACAGTCACCGGGTTGTGATCAGACCAAGTTACATTACCAATAGAAGATCTTCCTATCTTATCTAGGAGCCAAGGATTACTGAAGAAAAAATCTATTCTGGAATAGGAGTCATGAACTGAGGAGTAATAAGTGTAATCTCTATTAGTAGAGTTGAAAGAGCCCCACACATCAAAGAGATTAGCTTGGGTCAGAAGAGTGAAGAACTTTTTAGAAGTGTCTATAGTGGCCTTGTCTATAGGTCTGTTGCAATGGACTCTCTTATCCATCACTGGATCTATGACCATATTAAAATCGCCAGCAAGCAATAGAAGACCCTTCTTTACTCTGTCTAAGCGAGATAGGAATTTCTTAAGATGTCGAATTTGAGAGGAGTTTGGGCCATAATAAGAGGCTAACGTATAGGTGTTACCCTCCAACTTACATACCAGTATAAGGAATCTCCCCTGAGGGTCAGTTTCTACATGTAATTTTTCATATGTGACATCCCTGTGAACTAATATAGCAGTGCCTCTAGATTTTTTAGTAAAGGAGGCCGTCTCCACCACCGGGAAAGATGGAGAACGAATAGGAATCGGTTCTCCGATCCGCCAGTGGGTCTCCTGCAAGAAAACAATTTTTGCCTTAAGGTATTTTAGGGAGCGAAACAATAGACTTCTTTTGGTAGGGGAGTTGAGGCCCCTTACATTTTGTGAGACACACACAATAGACATTATGGAGAAGGAAAAAAAAAAAAAGGGGGGGGGGAAGGAGGGTGAGAGGGGTAGAGGGAAAGAGAAAACAGGTAGATGCAAAGAAGTGATTTGCGAGGAAGAAAAAGAGATGAGAGAAGAAGAGGGAGAAGAAGAAAAAGGGAGGAAGAAGAAGAAGAAAAGAAAGAGGGAGTAGAGAGAAAAGAAGAAGATGAAGAAGATGAAGAAGATGGGGGGGGCCTGTTATGCTCCAATAAAGGAAAAATCACACAGAGGGGAGCAAAGAGGTGACTAAAGATATGAGTAAAGAGATTTACAACGTATAGGAACAGTTATCTTTTCTCATGTATAATAATGCAACAAATACAATATAATAAACTATACCCTTAGCTCCGAATACTCTCTCTTCTCTCAAAACACAGAGCACTTGGGCAGAAAATGATAACAAATAGGAATGTCAATGTAAAAAAAAAGTAGTTAGGAAAAAGGAAGAAGAAGGGGGAAACCAGGGAGGGGACTCCGAAGCAGATGCCCCACAAGCAGACATAAGCATATTATATACAGTTACAACACATAATGGATAATTTAATAACAATATTAGAGTAAGGTTAGGCCTTATCTTGTTAAAAGCGTTAGCATAGACCATGACAATTGCATACAATATATATATAGGCATAGATCATAAATTATCTTAGGTACTATGTGAGTGGTCTCAGGCAAGGAGAGAGAAAAAAAAAAAAAAAAAAAAAAAAGGGGGAAAATACCCCCCCCCCTTGACCCCCCCTCCCTCTCCCTCAATCACACTCACAATCACACTCCCAACCTCCCCACCTGAGACCATCGCACTAAACCATATAGCAGACCTCTAACTTACATTCAAAGATAGAGTTATGGCCAGACTTCAGTAAGTTAGGGTAAGCAAATTCAAGTGCTCTAATGTATACTAAATGCAAAACTATAAATTATTAGTTGTAGCAAGTTATCTTTGAATTAAATAAGAAAAACTCAAGCCAATACTCCTAGGAACAAGGCTTAACACAGAACATAAATCTTAAGATGTATATCAATGTAGCTTGTGGTGGGTAACAGAAAATATCTCTTACCCTTCTAAAGAAAGGAAAACAGAAAAAAAAAGAGAACCCATTGCATATATAAACAATACAAAACAAATCAGAAACACTTTGATAAACAGTTCAACTTATAGGATGAAATTTTTAAAAGACATTTAGCCTTTCCAAACCAATGTCTCTGTTACTTTACATTACCAAGCACGATCATCACAGCAGACAGTCTTTCAGGTAGAACCCTCTAGGAGAGAGGGGTCAAGATCACGTTTCTTGCGTTGAGGCATAGGGTTCCAGGATGTTGCAGAAGGCCTCAGTGGAGTATAGGACTTTAGAGCAGAGGATAAGACTGGTAATTCACGGGGTTGAGGCGGAGGCAGATGTCCATTATTGTTCTGCATTGCATCTCCCTCCATTTCCCCAGAGGTAATGTCCCGGTCCCAAGACCTAAGTAAAGCCAGACCCTGTGGGACAGAGGTGATAGTGTAGGTGCGGTCATTTCTTGTAACATGTAGCTTCGTGGGGAACCCCCACCTGTATCTGATGTTGTTTTGGCGAAGATATTTTGTTATTTCAACGAAAGTTTTCCTTTGTTGAAGAGTTCTTGGGGAGAGATCTGCAAACACCTTGACATTAGCAAACTTTTCAGGCATTTCTGGATTTCGAAAAGCAGCTCTTTGCAAGCGTTCTTTGTATGTGTAGAAATGCAATCTCACAATTACATCCCTTGACTGCTCAGAGGGGAGGCCCCTAGGTCTCAAAGATCTATGCGCCCTGTCAACCATATTTTCTGTAGGGGATTGAGGTTTGGCTAGCAAGGTAAAATATTCCAGTAAGAATGGCAGGAGTTCAGCGTTGGTAATTTCTTCTGATATGCCTCTGATGCGCAAATTGTTCCTGCGGGATCTATTTTCCAATTCAGCTATTTTATCTTCTAGTTCAGCAATGTTGCCTGCCAAGATTTGTGTATAGCCGAGTAGATTAGACTGTTCCACAACTAGATCTTCCTGTTTTCTCTCAACTGTGTCCAGTCTTTCAGTAGTGGAGTGTAGATCTTTTTTGAGATCAGCAATAGTAGATGTCAGCTGTTCTGAGAATGAGGCATGATGGTCATCAAGCAAAGTTTTCAGAGACTGAAGTATAAAAGTTGGAGATGCTTGAGATTGATCGCCAGTTTGTAGATTGTGGATGGCCGCCATAGATAAAGATGTTGATTCTGGGCTAGAAGGGGGGGAAGAGCCAGGTTCCCCCAATGACGCCAAAGAAGCTTGGTTAGCGTCACCTGGGGCCCCAAAGTGGTCCACCACCGTCCGCTTAATTCCAGAGTTAGACTTGTTTCCAGTCTTCTTCCTCTGTGAGTGAGACATCTCCGGTATTAAAGTAAAGAGGTGTCATATACCTAGTACAAGTTGAAATGTTCACGTGTATTTCACACAATAGAGTAAAAGCGAAATTTTTCTTTTCCTTCTCTTCTCTTCTCTCCTTTTTCTCTTTATTTTCCCTTCCCCTCCTTCACTTTGAAGCAATGTCTCTTTTAATTGTAACACAATTGAGGGTGCATCTGCATAGGCGCCCCCTAATCCCCCCTCATCTGGTGAGATCGCCTAGCCAGCCATATCAAAATTATTTTCAAAGAGCAATAAACACACTCTCCAGGGAATTTGTCACCACCGGACCAAGTCGGGGAGGGAATATGGATATGACCTGCTGAAACCAGGTACAGCAGGAAAGGAAGGAGAGTGTGTTCACTTCAGGTGTATGTCTAAAATATAATGTAGGACCAGGCAGGTGTCTCCTGACTACCCTGTTACAGTGATACAGTTAATGCACAAAACTTTTCATTGATAATCAGGAGTCTCTCTTATCTTGTTATCAACCAGGATTCGTTAATTATTAATTATGATATCAAGGAACGTTAGGAAGGGACAAAGTTGTTGTATAGGTAATGCACAGTTGTCCAGCAGATATCTATAGTGTGACAGTAATGTCAGTGCTGAAAGCAAAAACCCACGTGGCTGCAGTATTGTAATGTCTCATGGGGTTAGTGCTGCTTTTGAAGAGAGAACACAGATAGAAAGTGTGGATAGGCAGTAAATTCACATATATGCTGATTTTGTCTCAATATACTGACATGCAATTTGAAAAAATTCCCCTTTAGGAGGCCCTGAGCAAGTTGTGACACAGTTCATAAATTATGATTAAAGATGGCGATTTTCCCGCCAAAGTCCCGGGCTCCTATGAGTTAGTAAAGCAGGTATCTCACAAATGATTGTCTCTGGCCTCAATATCCCACAAACAACTTTGTTAATCGTAAGGGTTAGAAAGTTAACACTGTTAGCGATGTCCCCTTAAGTAGTACTCACACTTAATGCGGCGGTCCCTCCGGACCAGAGAATTTTCCTTCCTGCCGCCCAGAGGATAAATGACGGCTGTCACTGTGTAATGAAGTAGTGCTCCGGAGCGGATCCCCGACCCTCCGGAGCTAAGATCAGCACAAATGAGCGTTTAGGAGTTAGGTGAAGATGCTGTGTGTCTTGCGTGTTTATAGCTGACAGTGTGTCTCACAGTAGCTCAGACCTGTCCGGTACACAGCACGCTTTGCAGATTAGCAGGATCGCTCCAAAACCAACCAGGCTGACAATACAGGGAATCAAAGTATCCCCCAATGAACTTAGATAGTCCAAAAGTAAGCTTTTTGGTGAAGATTTAGCAAGTTAAATATCCAGAATAGCAGGAGCTCTATAACTGTACGTCTGAACTGCACGGCTGTTGGCTCCGCCCCCCAGTTATTAACTATTTAATAGCTATTGTACCTAGTTAAAATAAATACAAAGTTGCCTGTAAAATAAATATAAATCCTAAAATAGCTACAATGTAACTATTAGTTATATTGTAGCTATATTAGGGTTTATTTTATAGGTAAGTATTTAGTTTTAAATAGGAATATTTTTTTAATGATAGTAAATTTAGTTCATTTAATTTCAATTATATTTAAGTTAGGGGGGTGTTAGGGTTAGGGTTAGACTTAGGTTTAGGGGTTAATAACTTTATTATAGTAGCGGCGACGTTGGGGACGG
Organism: Bombina bombina; assembly: GCF_027579735.1. Lineage (NCBI taxonomy): Eukaryota > Metazoa > Chordata > Amphibia > Anura > Bombinatoridae > Bombina > Bombina bombina. The sequence continues at coordinate 1,051,944,404 of NC_069500.1, read as the reverse complement.
CAGATTAGGGATTAATAATTTTAGCTAGGTGTCGGTGATGTTAGGGAGGGCAGATTAGGGGTTAATAAAATGTATTATAGTGTTTGCCAGGTGGGAGTGCGGCGGTTTAGGGGTTAATACATTTATTATAGTGGCGGCGATGTCCGGTCGGCAGATTAGGGGTTAATAAATGTAGGTAGGTTGCAGATTAGGAGGTAATAAATATAATGTAGTTGTCGGCGATGTTAGGGGCAGCAAGGGGTGATAGGTATAATGTAATTTGCGGCGGTGTCCGGAGCGGTAGATTAGGGGTTAAAAAATTTATTATAGGGTTTGCAATGTGGGGGGGCCTCGGTTTAGGGGTTCATAGGTAGTTTATGGGTGTTAGTGTACTTTATAGCACAGTAGTTAAGAGCTTTATGTTCCCGCGTTAGCCCATAAAACTCTTAACTACTGACTTTTTTTTGTGGTTGGAGTCTTGTCGGTAGAGGCTCTACCGCTCACTTCTTCCAAGACTCGTAATACCAGCGTTAGGCAAATCCCATAGAAAAGATAGGATACGCAATTGACGTAAGGGGAACTGCGGTAGCCTCGAGTCGCGGAAAGAAAGTGAGCAGTAGACCCTTTCCTGCCATACTCGTAATACCAGCGGGCGTTAAAAGCAGCGTTAGGACCCCTTAACGCTGCTTTTTAACCCTAACGCAGAACTCTAAATCTAGGCGACAATGTGGTAAAAGGTTCAGAAATGTAATTGAATTCAATCTAGAAAACAAAGTTAAAATTTAACTCACAGATGAAGTTAGCATAAACAGTTAAACAAAGCCAGGACAGTCACAGGATATATCAGCATAAGTAGTTAAGTGGAGCCAGGTCAATTTGGTGGAGACATCAGCATAAATGGTTAAACAAAGTCTGGTCACTCACTGAAGATATCAGCATAAAAGGTTAAACAGAGTCAGGTCAATCACCGGAGATAACAGCATAAACAGTTTCTTAAAGCAGGATAAGTACACTGGATTATCAGAATCAGCTTAGCAAGGGCAGTAAACAACTGAGCCCTGAGCATTGGCAATAGAGTTAACTAACTTTTAAGCAGTAAGACCAGCCCTTGTAATTGGCAGGTATATATGTGCTAAATAAAAGGAGAGAGGATATTAAATAAATGTTTGTGTCAGCATGTTACATGAGCCATGTGAACACTATGGAGATCTCCAAGATGTGTTGTGTGTTAATAAGTTAAGAAAAGAGGAAAGATTTTAAAGAGACATTAAATAGTAAATACAATTTATACCACCATGTTAAAATCTATCTTTCAGATCATTTCAACACTGATGTGTTTGCCAACCTCCTTCAGATACCTGCAGTGTAACTTAGGTTCCAAAACATACCTGTATTCCTGAGCAAATATGACACTAACATGCTCCTTTTGTAATTTAAGCTTTTATTTTCCGTGCAGTATATTTCACCTGGAAGATACTTTACAATTCACTACAGACTCATTTTTATTTAACCAACTTTTTTTCTATTAAACCCATACAATTAAACAGTACTACAGAAGTAAATACAGTTAAATCAAGCATTCCTCTTATATAACAGCATTTTAATCTATTGTAATGAAATGCTATTCTGTATATCTTCTACTTTTTCTTAAATATTGAAAAATAAATACATTGAAATAAAACGATCGCAGGAAGTGGGGAGGTAGGGGATGTCTACACTTTTGAAACTTTAAAATATATATATATATTTAAAAAAAAAAAAAACATTTTTAAGGTACTGCCAGCATCTAAGACGGTGAACACAAATTAGAGGGGAGAGGGTTAGAGAGCTGTTTAGGAGGTATGAGTGAGACTGGAGGGTGGAGCATACAGTGCAGAAAATAGAAATTGTAAAAAAAATTGCCTTAAATCTTCAAATGGGCAGACTGTCTGCAAGTACCTCAGATGGCAATGTCAGTGTGTCAGGAATCAGACTGAGACAAGAAGTGCAAAAATAATCACACCTTTATTAATAACAAAAATAATAAAAAGTCCACAAGTCAAATAACAAGCCAGGAGTCAAAACCAGAGCTGGTAGTTAGACAAGCCGAGTCAGGAGCCAAAGCGAGTAGTCAGACAAGCTGGAATCAGGAACAAGGAGAACAGCAAAGTCAGGAACAATCCAGGGATCAGGAACCAGAAGAGACGTCAGACTAGCCAGGTAATACACAGGAACTCACAAACAGGTCTGAGACAATGCAAGGGCAAAGCATACTGAACAGAGGCCCTTTAAATAATAAGTAATGACATCACAATTCTGAGACTGCAACCTTTCTCACATGGATGATTTTTGACAGTCTGGCCATAAGAGGGCGTGCAGGAAATGAGCAGCATCACACACTCTGAACCAGATTCAGCAAGAAAGGTGAGTAAATGGCTGCCATCAGCACATGGCAAACAAAGGAGGGAAAAAAACCCAGTACTCTCCCTTCAACGACCCCTCCCCGCGGGAGGACAAAAGGCTTTTGGGGAACAGGCATGGAAGGCATAGAGGAGGGCGGGAGCATGAACATTAGAGGAGGGAACCAATGAAAGCTCCTTCGGACCATAACCACTCCAGTGAACAAAATACTGTACATGACCCCTGGACATACGAGTGTCAATAATGCTGCTTACCTCATATTCTTCATGGTTATCAACAAAGATAGGATGGGGACAAGGCAACACAGTGGTAAACTGATTACAAACCAATGGTTTCTAGAGGGAGACGTTAAAAACATTGGAGATGCACATTGCAGGAGGAAGATCAAGAGTGTAGGCCACAGGATTGACCATCGGAGTATCCAAAAATGACCAACATAATGGGGAGCCAGTTTATTTGAAGGCACATGAAGGTTCAAGTTGCGGGAGGACAGCCAAACCCTCTCACCAACCTGGAAGGAAGGCGCGGGCAGACACCTACGATCACCCTGGAACTTTTGGTGCTGTATAGAACGATGAAGGCAATCCTGAATCTGCACCCACGTGGAACGGAGTTGCTGGAGATGCTCCTCCAAAGCCGGAATTCCCATAGCCATGAATGAATTGTGCAACAAGGATGGTTGAAACCCATACTTCGCCCTGAACAGGGATAACTGGGAGGAAGCATTAATAACACTATTATGAGCAAACTCTGACTAAAGTAACAGTTCAGACCAATTATTGTGTTGATCTGAGACATAGCAATGGAGGAACTGTTCCAGAGCTTAATTAGACCATTCCACAGCCCCATTGGATTGTGGTGATATGCATAGTAGAAGGAAAGCTGGATCCCCATTTGAGCACAAAAGGAACACCAAAATCTGGAAACAAACTGGCTACCCCGGTCCAAGACTATCTCCTTGGGTAACCCAGGTAAACGGAAGACCTCCCGGGCAAAAATTGAAGCAAGCTCCTGAGCAGTAGGCAACTTCTTCAAGGGAATGCAATGTGACATTTTAGTCGATAGAAAGATGTGTCTAAGGATGCTCACCATTAGCAATAGGTTGAAAAAGACCCACAGGTAGATGTCGAGGAGTCTTATTCTGTGCACAGACTGAGCAGGAGGCAACATACATAGCAACATCAGAACAAAGACATGGCCACCAGAATTGTCGAGTGACAAACCAAATCATTTGGTTCTTGCCCGGATGACCTGCAGCTTTAGGATAGTGGTAAGTGTGCAATAGTTTTGTTTGAAGATTCTCAGGTACAAAGCACTTACCACTAGGTTTCTCAGGAGGTGCATTGGTTTGTGCAGCCAGGATCTCCTCCCCTAAGGGAGAAGTCAAATTAGTACGTTTGGTGGCCAAAATATGGTCAGGAGGTATAACTGGAATAGGTACAGACTCCTCCTTCGACAGAGGAGAAAATTGACGAGAGAGAGAGCATCAGCCCTAACATTCTTACTACCAGGCAGGTAGGAGACCACATAATTAAACCAAGATGTTGAGGCAACAAACATTTTGCTTCGGATAGATAAGTCAAATTCTTGTGGTCAGTAAGAATGAGCACTGGTACACTAGTACCCTTGAGAAGATGCCGCCATTCCTTGAGTGCCAAAATTATAGCCATTAATTCCCTGTCACCAATTTCATTATTGCACTCTGCTGGAGACAATTTCTTAGAGAAGAAACCACACAGATGCAAGGAACTGTCAGGAGTAAGACATTGAGACAAGAGGGCACCTACTCCAGTCTCAGACGCATCGACCTCAAGAACAAAAGGCAGGACAGGGTTAGGATAAGCCAGAACTGGAGTGGCAGTAAAGGCAGATTTAAGACTCTCAAAAGCCTTATTGGCAGTAGGTGACCAATGGAGTGGATTATTATCCTTATGGGTCATGTCAGTGATAGGTTTGACCAAGGAAGAAAAGTTGTTAATAAACTTCCTATAGTAACTGGCAGAGCCCAAAAACATTGAATAGAGCGAAGACCAACTGGGCCACTGCAGGACTGCAGACAACTTGTCAGGATCCATGGAGAACCATGCAATGGAGATTACATAACCTAGAAAGGTTACTTGAGTCTGATGGAACTCACATTTCTCGAGTTTACAAAACAGGCTGTTCTCACGTAGTCTCTGAAGTACCCGTGTAACATCAGAACGATGAGCCTCAAGAGTGGGTGAGTGTATGAGGATATCATTTAAGTACACCACAACACACTGTTGCAACATATCTCATAGAAAATCATTAATAAATTCCTGGAAAACAGCTGGAGCATTACATAGGCCAAAGGGCATTACAAGATACTCATAATGCCTGCTCCTGGTGTTAAATGCTGTTTTCCATTTGTGGCCCTCCTTAATCCTAATGAGATTGTATGCTCCTCTCAAATCAAGTTTAGAAAAGACTATAGCTCCCTTGAGGCGGTCAAAGAGTTCCATAATGAGTGGAATAGTGTAAGCATTCTTAATGGTAAGACGATTAAGACCACTATAATCGATGCATGGTCTTAACTCGCCACCCTTTTTCTTCACAAAGAAACCAGCCCCTGCAGGAGAGCAGGATTTGCAGATGCCCCCCCCTGACAGAGCATCAGCAACATACTCTTCCATAGTACAATTCTCTGCAACGAGAGAGGGTAAACCTGGCCCCGAGGATGAATGGCTCTGGGTTACAGGTCTATGGCACAATTGTAAGACCGTAGAGGAGGCTATGTACCGGCACTCTTCTTGTCAAAAACTCTCGGTACTCCTCAGGCAATTGAGATACCGAAGAAGTGCACAGGACATTGACTGGTTTCTGAAGACAAGTGCAAATACATTGCGGAGACCACAACAAAATTTCGGACCTACACCAGTCAAGAGCGGAGAGTTAATCACCTGGAACTGGAGGGTTTCAAAATGGAGAGCCCCAACAGCCATGGATAACGGAGTGGTTTTGTGAGTAATGAGTGCAAGCTGAAGAGGCCTGCCATCAATGGCCTCATTAGCAAGCGGAACGGACCGAGGCAATACAGGAATAGAGTGCTGTGATACAAAAGCACTGTCAATGAAATAGCCCGCAGCACCGGAGTCAACAAGAGCCTGGGTGACTATGGAGGAGTCCACCCAGGAAAGGACAACCATGACCAAAGGTTTTTCTTTTAGCGGTTTCTGGGGACGAGTATAAACCACCCAAGGTCTGCCCCTGACAGGACCCTAGGCTCAAGCATTTAAATGGCTGTGTAGGACAAAACTTTAAAAAGTGGTCCTGTAACCCGCAATACAGACAGAGCCCCTCCCTCCTCCTAAAGGCCCTCTACGCCGTGGAGAGATGCATAAATCTCAACTGCATCGGCACAACAGTAGCTGGTGACTTGGGACCAGGAGACATGGGAGGAGAGGGAGGTATGGTTGGGAATGACAACATAGGAGACAACGGTACTGGAGGCTTCCGCAAGTGCTCCTTGAAAGAGGGCCTCTCTCTGAGTCTGATGTCAATTAGGATTAAAAAAGACACCAAAGCCTCAAGATCCTCTGGTAAATCTCTGGCAGCAGCTTCATCTTTAATCACATCCGAAAGCCCATGAAAGAAGGCGGCAACAAGGGCTTCATTGTTCCAACCAACCTCTGCAGCAAGCATATGGAACTCAATGGCATACTGAGCAACAGATCTCGTACCTTGCTAAATGGACATGAGTCGTTTGGCAGCAGAGGAGGAGCTAGCCAGAACATCAAATACCCTTCAAAAGGAGGCCCCAAATTCAGGGTAATTAGAAATAACAGGTTTATTAGTATCCCACAAGGTATTAGCCCAGGCAAGGTCCATGTCAGAGAGTAAAGAGATGAGAAATCCCACCTTAGCTCTGTCAGAGGGAAACGCCTGAGGTAACATCTCAAAGAAAATGCTCACCTGGTTCAAAAACCCTCTGCACTAATTAGGATCATCTCCATATTGCTGAGGTAGAGGTACAGAACCGAAAATGCTCCTGGTAGGACTAGGTGCAGCAGTGGAAACAGGAGCAGCTATAACTTGTGGGACACTCTGGTCCAAATGTGCAGTGCGAGTCAGCAGGGTTTGCAGGGCTAGTGCAAATTGATCCAAGCGGTGATCCTGTTCATAAGTCCTTATTCATGACCCTTGTGTAATGTCAGGGTGCCAGGAATCAGACTGAGTCAAGAAGTGCAAAAATAATCACACCTTTATTAATAACAAAAATAATAAAAAGTCCACAAGTCAAATAACAAGCCAGGAGTCAAAACCAGAGCTGGTAGTCAGACGAGCCGAGTCAGGAGCCAAAGCAAGTAGTCAGATGAGCCAGAATCAGGAACAAGGATAACAGCAAAGTCAGGAACAAGCCAGGGATCAGGAACCAGAAGAGACATCAGACTAGCCAGGTAATACACAGGAACTCAAAAACAGGTCTGAAACAACGCAAGGGGAAAGCATATTGAACAGAGGCCCTTTAAATAATAAGTGATGACATCACATTTCTGAGACTGCAACCTGTCTCACACGGATGATGTACAACAGTCTGGCCATAAGAGGACGGGCAGGAAAAGAGCAGCATCACACACTATAAACCAAATTCAGCAAGAGAGGTGAGTAAAATGGCTGCCAGCAGCACATGGTAAACAAAGCAGGGAAAAACCCTGACAGGTGGTGACCAGTGGGGGATGAGAGAGTGAAGAGAGCTGTTTGGAAAGTAGAGAGATCAGGGGGTGGGAAGTGTCAGATGGGAGGGTAATCCCTACACTAAAGCTAAAATTAACTTTATAAGCTACCTTATTAACCCCTTCACTGCCAGGTATAATAGAAATGTGGTGTACAGCTGCAATTAGCAGCCTTCTAATTAACAAAACTCAATGGCAAAGCCATGCATGTCTGCATATAGGAATTTAACTCTAAACTTTTGTGTATTCTCTGAACACCTATGTTAACTATAGGATTTCTTTTTTTATTTATTATTTTATTTTAAATGAATTGAAATGTAATTGACAAAATAACTCCTAACTTTCTGCTTTTAATTCATTAGCTTACACTTTATTATATTCCTCGCCCTAATACAATTTGCGAATTTTAAATATATGTGTTTAAAGTGACAATTGCAGGTATAAATTTATAATATTTCTCAGCAAGTGCTTTTGTTGTATCTTATCTGATATGTATTTCTTAAATAGCTCTGCAGCAGGTTGTCACCGTTTGAACACACTGTTCCGGAAATCTGTATATAGTGTTCCCACACAACCTTGGGCTTGATAAATAGCTTATGCCCTATAGTTAGGGTGATCCGTAGGCATTTACCTTATAATGTATGAATATATATGAAAAAATATATATATGAAAAACTCTCTCCTCAGTTACTTCAAAAAGAGGTGGTTACTATCTATGGGGTCTGAGAAATTATCGGGACTAGTTTTACAGGATTAAACTTGATTATATTTCAGGTTTTAAATTTTCTTAAAAGAATTCTATTCCCAATTTTTTGTTTTAGTTATTAAATTTTGAATTAATCGAAAATTTTGTATGTAAAAACATTTTGAATGTTTTAAATATTTTAAATATATCTCACATTCGGCCCTTCATTAGACATAATTTTTATTAGACATAATTTTTATTTTTATTTTTTCTTGTTCGTACGTTCTTAATATTTTCCTCTCTTGGCATGATATTATTTGTCTTTTTAAAAATAGAGATTTTTAATATATTTGTGAAGGACATTGGTCATGCTCTTTAAGTGTCACTTCACCCTCTATTGTTATCTTAAAGTGACATTCTGTAATTGGATGTTTTAAATACTTTGAGTCTTGCTAGGTTTAAGATGTTGGTACTTTTTTGAAAGGGTTATCAATTGAGGTTATAAATCTTATTATTTCCTATGGTGGATATATAAATAGTCTTAGCAAGGAGCGAATTTTATCCTAAATACATAACTCCAGCCGTTCTTTTATTATTTCGGTTAATTTTGCCAACAGTTGATTAAATCAAATTCTGAGTTTAGACCCAGGGGTATTCTGGTTCTGAGCTTATGTATCCAGAATACCTCTCTTATTGATAGATTCTTTTCCCTGTTCTCTTTCTTTGGTTTTTCTATAATTGTCCATTTAAGTGTGGCTGGGTCACTGTTATGTTCTGTTTTAAAATGTTGCACTAGTGGTGTTGTTAATGTGCCATTTTTAATATTATTGACATGTTCCCTTATTCTCTCCCGTACCTCTCTTGTCGTGAGTCCTACATATTGTAGGTTGCAAAGTGTACATGTTTGTAAATAAACTACCTCACTTTCACATGGTTATATATCTGCCCTTACTGTGCATTTGAAGATGTTGCCTGGTTGCAGTATTCACACGCTTTACAGGTGCGGTTACTACAATGAAATGTGCCCTTACATGTCAACCATGAGCTTGTGTTCACCTCTTTCTTTTTTAGTCTTGATGTTGCTATTTTATTGCCTATAGATTTTCCCTTTTTATAGGAAAACCTGCATCCCTGTTTAACAATGTCTAGCAATTTGATATCTGCCTGTAACATAGGTGAATGTTTTTGTATAATGTTGCAGATTTGGTGAAACTGATTGCTGTACTTCGTTACAAAAGTAACTCTTTCATCTTTTCCTTTGTGTTTGTCGTCACTTTTTGTCTTTAATAAATCACTTCTCTCAGTTTTTGAAACTAGATCTTTTGTCTCAATTAATAATCTGTGAGGATAGCCTCTGTGTTTCAATTTGTCTGTTAGAATTTGTGCATGTTTTTCAAAAAGGGGTTCTGTGCTACAGTTTCTTTTTAATCTAGTGTACTGTCCTTTGGCTACAGAGCTAAAAACCCTCTTGGGGTGGTTGCTTTTCGCATGTAATAGGGTGTTCCCACTTATTGGTTTCACATACACCTCTGTTTCTATCCGTTCTTTCTCTGTGCCCCTTAGTAGTACATCTAAATAGTGTATCTCATTTTTTGCCCATTCAAATGTGAAAGTCAAGCCTACTTCATTTGTGCTTAACAGTGTAACAAATTTTTTAGCATTTTCGGCTGACCCATCCGCAAGGAGCGGGTAAGAATCTGCACGACTAAACACACGAATGGTTTTTGTTTTACCACAGCAGATTGACATTATCACCAAGTGTTGTTTTTGAACACAGCAACACAATATTGTCACATTAGAGCTATACTAAGCCATAGGAAATATCCTGGATCACAGGCTGATATATGATGCAAAAAGTGATTTACATAGTCTTTTGGTGCTTGGACTCACATTGTGTTCATATTTGTATTTGATTTGAGCGTGACCCTACACTATCAGTCATTTAAGCACATTGGACTATTTCATTGCTCAGATTGTCAACGTATTGATTAAAATTTAAACATGGAAATGATTAGCACGAATACACAAGGAAAGACTTTCTATTCATTGCAGCCAACTGAACAGAGAGTTGGGTGTTTAGAGGAACTTGATTTTGTGTTTACAACTGATTACTCCAAATTTACCTTACCTAGATTGTTTCAAGATTTGGAGTTTGCCCTCACTAAAGAAAATAAATTGAAATGGGATGTGTGGACTTTGGACAAATACTATAAACTAGGCATTGTTACCAGAGGACTAAGATTGAACAAATTTCCCACATTTAACACAGATGATGCCGAATTTGTTAAAGTGTGGAATAGGACACTAAATGATTGCTCTTTAAAGTTAATGCTTCTGTTAATTGATTATAAAACTAAATTGCTGAAAGACGTTTCTAAACAAATAGATGCTATACAGGATGTACTAAGTAATCGTAGTAATGAGATACAATTTGAAAAATTTGACGTAATCTTAAAAAATACTGTGCCAGAAGCCAAAAAATTGTTGAAAGATATAAAACACGAAAAGTATCTTAGAGATCAGTCAGACTATGATTCAAATAAGGTGTACATTTGGCAAAAAAGATCTAGAGCTAACTATAGAAGGGGCACAGGTAGAGGCAGAAGCAGAGGCAGAAATAACAGTAACAGAGGTCCAAAAAGAGAGACAGCAGGCACCAATTCAACAAAAAAGACAGTAACCTTTACAGGGAGTGCAGAATTATTAGGCAAGTTGTATTTTTGAGGATTAATTTTATTATTGAACAACAACCATGTTCTCAATGAACCCAAAAAACTCATTAATATCAAAGCTGAATAGTTTTGGAAGTAGTTTTTAGTTTGTTTTTAGTTTTAGCTATTTTAGGGGGATATCTGTGTGTGCAGGTGACTATTACTGTGCATAATTATTAGGCAACTTAACAAAAAACAAATATATACCCATTTCAATTATTTATTTTTACCATTGAAACCAATATAACATCTCAACATTCACAAATATACATTTCTGACATTCAAAAACAAAACAAAAACAAATCAGTGACCAATATAGCCACCTTTCTTTGCAAGGACACTCAAAAGCCTGCCATCCATGGATTCTGTCAGTGTTTTGATCTGTTCACCATCAACATTGCGTGCAGCAGCAACCACAGCCTCCCAGACACTGTTCAGAGAGGTGTACTGTTTTCCCTCCTTGTAAATCTCACATTTGATGATGGACCACAGGTTCTCAATGGGGTTCAGATCAGGTGAACAAGGAGGCCATGTCATTAGATTTTCTTCTTTTATACCCTTTCTTGCCAGCCATGCTGTGGAGTACTTGGACGCATGTGATGGAGCATTGTCCTGCATGAAAATCATGTTTTTCTTGAAGGATGCAGACTTCTTCCTGTACCACTGCTTGAAGAAGGTGTCTTCCAGAAACTGGCAGTAGGACTGGGAGTTGAGCTTGACTCCATCCTCAACCCGAAAAGGCCCCACAAGCTCATCTTTGATGATACCAGCCCAAACCAGTACTCCACCTCAACCTTGCTGGCGTCTGAGTCGGACTGGAGCTCTATGCCCTTTACCAATCCAGCCACGGGCCCATCCATCTGGCCCATCAAGACTCACTCTCATTTCATCAGTCCATAAAACCTTAGAAAAATCAGTCTTGAGATATTTCTTGGCCCAGTCTTGACGTTTCAGCTTGTGTGTCTTGTTCAGTGGTGGTCGTCTTTCAGCCTTTCTTACCTTGGCCATGTCTCTGAGTATTGCACACCTTGTGCTTTTGGGCACTCCAGTGATGTTGCAGCTCTGAAATATGGCCAAACTGGTGGCAAGTGGCATCTTGGCAGCTGCACGCTTGACTTTTCTCAGTTCATGGGCAGTTATTTTGCGCCTTAGTTTTTCCACATGCTTCTTGCGACCCTGTTGACTATTTTGAATGAAACGCTTGATTGTTCGATGATCACGCTTCAGAAGCTTTGCAATTTTAAGAGTGCTGCATCCCTCTGCAAGATATCTCACTATTTTTGACTTTTCTGAGCCTGTCAAGTCCTTCTTTTGACCCATTTTGCCAAAGGAAAGGAAGTTGCCTAATAATTACGCACACCTGATATAGGGTGTTGATGTCATTAGACCACACCCCTTCTCATTACAGAGATGCACATCACCTAATATGCTTAATTGGTAGTAGGCTTTCGAGCCTATACAGCTTGGAGTAAGACAACATGCATAAGAGGATGATGTGGTCAAAATACTCATTTGCCTAATAATTCTGCACTCCCTGTAGTGAATGCGATTTTGAATCTGACTTCTCAGCAGAAGGTCCCTCTTCAGGTGAAGAGGAACAGAGCAGTGTTATACCAACACAAAGCAGGGAAACAACATTAGTAGTAAGACCCAAGGAAACTGGAACATCTAATTACACAGAGCAAAGCATAACAAGCACAAATCAGATAAATGCTCACACCAGACCAGTTACAAACCCAAAAGTTCAAGGGATTTTAAAAGACACTGATTATAATGAAATTGCTCAGGTTTTTCCAAACCCCCCCATAAGACCAGAAGGGGGGGAAGAGGCAAAGGAAATCACAGACAAGAGAGATATCCAACCAGGAGAGGCAGGGGACTAGCCAAATACAATTCAATTTGGTTGTTAATCTTTCCACACATAATCTAACGGAAAGTGAAAAAAAGACATTAGAGCTAGGTTTAAATTATGTTCCATCAGAAAATTTTAACCTCTTTGACACCCTGTTGGATGTAAATAGACTCATTCGAAATTTTACTCTTAAAAATCACTTTTCTGAAGTAAGTACAGGCACAGCTAATTCAAATAGCAGAACAGTGAAAGATTTCTGTAAAGATTCAGTGACAGAAGCCTTATCCTTTGGAGAGGCATGTGACTTAGTGGCGCTTGAAAACTTACATTCAGAAAGTGCTCAGTACACAGATGAAACAATGCCCAAAGTTTTAGGTCCAAAATTACAAAAGCCTTCACAATTTTATCCTATACAAAGTAGAGGAACATTGCTGGAGAAGTTCCAACAAAGGGTAGAACAGGATCTGAACAAACTTGCATATACAATGAACAAAAACAAAAATATGAATCTTAATAAAGATATGAAACTTGCAATTAAAAATTTGGGTGACAATCATGATATTGTTTTAAGAAATGCGGACAAGGGGGGCACAATAGTAGTTCTAGATAGAAAACACTTTATACAGGAAGCCCTAAGGCAATTGGAAGACACAAAACAATATTTTAAACTAAGTAATGACCCAACAAACAGATACAAAAGAAAGTTGACCCAACTAATTGATGATGGCTTTGAATTTGGTTATTTTGATGAAAAAACAAGAGACTTCCTCTTAGTTGAACATCCAGTAACACCACATTTTAATCTACTACCCAAAATCCATAAAGGGATAGAAAACATGACAGGAAGACCAATCATTAGTGGGATTGGGTCAGTGAATGAACACCTATCACAATGGTTAGATGGCATTTTACAACCAATGGTAACTAGATTGAATAGCTATCTACGGGACATGAAACAATTGTTAAATGAAATAGAGATGTGTGAATGGCACTCAAATTACAGCTGGCTAACAATTGATGCACAAGCATTATATTCATCCATTCCACATGAAATGGGCCTAAAAGCTATAGATTTTTTCATAAACAGGTTAGCAGGACATGACCAACAGTTCTGTAACTACATACAGGAAGTAACAAAATATCTCTTAACACACAACTATTTTAAGTTTGAGGGGGTCTTCTACCTTCAGAGATGTGGGACAGCTATGGGGGCCAAGTTTGCCCCCTCCTATGCCAACCTGTTTATGGGTTGGCGGGAGCTGTCCCACATCTATGAATGTAGAGACCCTCTTCAAAAGAGGATAATATACTATAGATGCTTCATAGATGATCTGATTTTTATTTGGGATGTGTCAGCCGAAATGATCGGAACAGCCAATAGAATGCAAGCTCAATCTGATTGGCTGATTGGATCAGCCAATCGGATTGAACTTGATTCTGATTGACTGATTCCATCAGCCAATCAGAATATTCCTACCTTAATTCCGATTGGCTGATAGAATCCTATCAGCCAATCGGAATTCGAGGGACGCCATCTTGGATGACGTCCCTTAAAGGAACCGTCATTCGTCGGGAGACAACGGAAGAAGAGGATGGATCCGCGTCGGCTGCTTCAAGATGGACCCGCTCCGCACCGGATGGAAGAAGATCGAAGATGCCGCTTGGAGAAGATGTTTGCCGGTCCGGATGTCCTCTTCTTGCCGGATAGGAGGAAGACTTTGGAGCCTCTTCTGGACCTCTTCAGCACCGGATGCCAGGATGGATCGGTGATACCTGGATGGTGAAGACAAGGTAGGAAGATCTTCAGGGGCTTAGTGTTAGGTTTATTTAAGGGGGGTTTGGGTTAGATTAGGGGTATGTGGGTGGTGGGTTGTAATGTTGGGGGGTATTGTATGGTTTTTTTTACAGGCAAAAGAGCTGATTTTCTTGGGGCATGCCCCGCAAAGGGCCCTGTTCAGGGCTGGTAAGGTAAAAGAGCTTTTACATTTATTAATTTAGAATAGGGTAGGGAATTTTTTATTTTGGGGGTCTTTGTTATTTTATTAGGGGGCTTAGAGTAGGTGTAATTAGTTTAAAATTGTTGTAATATTTTTCTAATGTTGGTAAATATTTTTTTATTTTTTGTAACTTAGTTCTTTTTTATTTTTTGTACTTTAGTTAGTTTATGTAATTGTAGTTATTTGTAGCAATTGTATTTAATTTATTTATTGATAGTGTAGTGTTAGGTTAATTGTAGGTAATTGTAGGTAGTTTATTTAATTAATTTATTGATAGGGTAGTGTTAGGTTTAATTATAACTTAGGTTAGGATTTATTTTACAGGTAAATTTGTTATTATTTTAACTAGGTAACTATTAAATAGTTCTTAACTATTTAATAGCTATTGTACCTGGTTAAAATAATTACAAAGTTACCTGTAAAATAAATATTAATCCTAAAATAGCTACAATATAATTATAATTTATATTGTAGCTATATTAGGATTTATTTTACAGGTAAGTATTTAGCTTTAAATAGGAATAATTTATTTAATAAGAGTTAATTAATTTTGTTAGATTTAAATTATATTTAAGTTAGGGGGGTGTTAGTGTTAGGGTTAGACTTAGCTTTAGGGGTTAATCCATTTATTATAGTAGCGATGAGCTCCGGTCGTCAGATTAGGGGTTAATAATTGAAGGTAGGTGTCGGCGATGTTAGGGAGGGCAGATTAGGGGTTAATACTATTTATGATAGGGTTAGTGAGGCGGGTTAGGGGTTAATACATTTATTATAGTAGCGCTCAGGTCCGGTCGGCAGATTAGGGGTTAATAAGTGTAGGCAGGTGTCGGCGACGTTGAGGGGGGCAAATTAGGGGTTAATAAATATAATATAGGGGTCGGCGGTGTTAGGGGCAGCAGATTAGGGGTACATAAGGATAACGTAGGTGGCGGCGCTTTGCGGTCGGCAGATTAGGGGTTAATTATTGTAAGTAGCTGGCGGCGACGTTGTGGGGGGCAGGTTAGGGGTTAATAAATATAATACAGGGGTCGGCGGTGTTAGGGGCAGCAGATTAGGGGTACATAAGTATAACGTAGTTGGCGGTCAGCAGATTAGGGGTTAAAAAATTTTAATCGAGTGGCGGCGATGTGGGGGGACCTCGGTTTAGGGGTACATAGGTAGTTTATGGGTGTTAGTGTACTTTAGGGTACAGTAGTTAAGAGCTTTATGAACCGGCGTTAGCCCAGAAAGCACTTAACTCCTGCTATTTTCCTGCGGCTGGAGTTTTGTCGTTAGAGCTCTAACGCTCACTTCAGAAACGACTCTAAATACCAGCGTTAGAAAGATCCCATTGAAAAGATAGGATACGCAATTGACGTAAGGGGATCTGCGGTATGGAAAAGTCGCGGCTGAAAAGTGAGCGTTAGACCCTTTAATCACTGACTCCAAATACCGGCGGTAGCCTAAAACCAGCGTTAGGAGCCTCTAACGCTGGTTTTCACGGCTACCGCCGAACTCTAAATCTAGCCGTAAGTCTTTTGGTGCTTGGACTCACATTGTGTTCATATTTGTATTAAAACTAAACACTCTCCTGTAAAATAAACCCTAAGCTAGCTACAATATAACTAATAGTTACATTGTAACTAGCTTACTGTTTATTTTTATTTTACAGGCAACTTTGTATTTATTTTAACTAGGTACAATAGTTATTAAATAGTTATTAACTATTTAATAACTACCTAGCTAAAATAAATACAAATTTGCCTGTAAAATAAAACCTAACTTAAGTTACAATTATACCTAACACTACACTACAATTAAATTAATTACCTAAATTAAATACAATTAATTACAATTAAATAAAATTATCTAAAGTAGAAAAAAACAAACACTAAATTACAGAAAATAATAAAGAAATTCTAAGAATTTTAAACTAATTACACCTAATCTAATCCCCCTAACAAAATAAAAAAGCCCCCCCCAAAAATAAAAAAAGCCCTACCCTACACTAAATTACAAATAGCCCTTAAAATGGCCTTTTGCAAGGCATTGCCACAAAGTAATCAGCTCTTTTACCTGAAAAAAAGATTACAATTCCCCCCCCCAACATTAAAACCTACCACCCACACAAGCAACCCTACTCAATCCCCCCTTAAAAAAACACTAACCCCCTGAAGATTACCTTACTGGGAGACATCTTCACCCAGCCGAAGTCCTCAATGAAGCCTGGAGAAGTCTTCATCCAAGCCGGGTGAAGTGGTCCTCCAGACAGGCAGAAGTCTTCACCCAGACGACATCTTCTATCTTCATCCATCCGGCGCGGAGCGGGTCCATCTTTAAGACATCCGACGTGGAGCATCCTCTTCAAACGACAGCTAAACACAGAATGAATGTTCCTTTAAATGATGTCATCCAAGATGGAGTCCCTTAAATTCCGATTGGCTGATAGAATTAGATAGAATAGAGATAGAATCAGCCAATCGGAAGGATTGAACTGGCACTGGACTTCGGCCCGGTTGGGTGTAGGTGTCTCCAGGTAAGGGGATCTTCAGGGGGTTAGTGTTTAGTTTTTTTTAAGGGGCGATTGGGTGGGTTTTAGAGTAGGGTTGGTTGTGTGGGTGGTGGGTTTTAATGTTGGGGGGAATTGTAATTATTTTTTTTCAGGTAAAAGAGCTGATTACTTTGGGGCAATGCCCTGCAAAAGGCCCTTTTAAGGGCTATTTGTAATTTAGTGTAGGGTAGGGCTTTTTTATTTTGGGGGGCTTTTTTATTTTGTTAGGGGGATTAGATTAGGTGTAATTCATTCAAAATTCTTGTAATTTTATTTAATTGTAATTAATTGTATTTAATTTAGGTAATTAATTTAATTGTAGTGTAGTGTTAGGTGTAATTGTAACTTAGGTTAGGTTTTATTTTACAGGTAAATTTGTCTTTATTTTAACTAGGTAGTTATAAAATAGTTAATAACTATTTAATAACTATTGTACCTAGTTAAAATAAATACAAAGTTGCCTGTAAAATGAAAATAAAACCTAAGATAGCTACAATGTAACTATTAGTTATATTGTAGCTAGCTTAGGGTTTATTTTTTTTTTTTATTTATTTTTTTTTTTAAATATTTTTTTATTATATAAATAGGTTGTCACAACTCTTTCAAACGTTACAAGTATCGAGTAAACACAGAAATCACAAGAATGGTATCTCGCATTACATTGAAATGACATAGATATTGCATAATATAACCAGGTTTTTACCTCCATTCCTAGTAGATCTAGAGATCAAACTATACCTGAGTGGGAGGTGAAATAAGGAGTGAGTAGGAGCGTTTACAGGTTAAGAGAGTCGTTGTCAGTTGGTAGGTTTAAGGTTTTGGCGTCTTTATTTTTTTATTCCGCCTTTTGATCTGCTTTATAAAAGCGGAATTACGCTAGTAGTCGGTTGCTATGTGGGTATTGCCTGTATAAGCAGTTGAGCGGATACAAGGGGCCAACAAGGGCCACCGCTCCAAGAGGGTGAAATCAATATTCAATCATCCTTGCGCAGTTGCGGGCTGAAGTACCCCCTTGAGGGGGGAGAGGGTATTAGTTTAAAAGAATTTTAAACTAATTACACCTAATCTAATCCCCCTAACAAAATAAAAAAGCCCCCCCCCCAAAAATAAAAAAAGCCCTACCCTACACTAAATTACAAATAGCCCTTAAAATGGCCTTTTGCAAGGCATTGCCACAAAGTAATCAGTTCTTTTACCTGAAAAAAAGATTACAATTCCCCCCCCCCAACATTAAAACCTACCACCCACACAACCAACCCTACTCAATCCCCCCTTAAAAAAACACTAACCCCCTGAAGATTACCTTACTGGGAGACATCTTCACCCAGCCGAAGTCCTCAATGAAGCCTGGAGAAGTCTTCATCCAAGCCGGGTGAAGTGGTCCTCCAGACAGGCAGAAGTCTTCACCCAGACGACATCTTCTATCTTCATCCATCCGGCGCGGAGCGGGTCCATCTTTAAGACATCCGACGTGGAGCATCCTCTTCAAACGACAGCTAAACACAGAATGAATGTTCCTTTAAATGATGTCATCCAAGATGGAGTCCCTTAAATTCCGATTGGCTGATAGAATTAGATAGAATAGAGATAGAATCAGCCAATCGGAAGGATTGAACTGGCATTCTATTGGCTGATTGGAACAGCCAATAGAATGCCAGCTCAATCCTATTGGCTGATTAGATCAGCCAATAGGATTGAACTTCAATCCTATTTGCTGATTGCATCAGCCAATATAATTTTTTCTACCTTAATTCTGATTGGCTGATAGAATTCTATCAGCCAATCGGAATTGAAGGGACGCCATCTTGGATGATGTCATTTAAAGGGACCTTCATTCTGTGTTTAGCCGTCATTTGAAGAGGATGCTCCACGTCGGATGTCTTGAAGATGGACCCGCTCTGCGCCAGATGGATGAAGATAGAAAATGCCGTCTGGATGAAGACTTCTGCCCGTCTGGAGGACCACTTCGCCCGGCTTATTTGAAGACTTCTCTCGGCTTCATTGAGGACTTCGGCCCGGTTGGGTGTAGGTGTCTCCAGGTAAGGGGATCTTCAGGGGGTTAGTGTTTAGTTTTTTTTAAGGGGCGATTGGGTGGGTTTTAGAGTAGGGTTGGTTGTGTGGGTGGTGGGTTTTAATGTTGGGGGGAATTGTAATTATTTTTTTTCAGGTAAAAGAGCTGATTACTTTGGGGCAATGCCCTGCAAAAGGCCCTTTTAAGGGCTATTTGTAATTTAGTGTAGGGTAGGGCTTTTTTATTTTGGGGGGCTTTTTTATTTTGTTAGGGGGATTAGATTAGGTGTAATTCATTCAAAATTCTTGTAATTTTATTTAATTGTAATTAATTGTATTTAATTTAGGTAATTAATTTAATTGTAGTGTAGTGTTAGGTGTAATTGTAACTTAGGTTAGGTTTTATTTTACAGGTAAATTTGTCTTTATTTTAACTAGGTAGTTATAAAATAGTTAATAACTATTTAATAACTATTGTACCTAGTTAAAATAAATACAAAGTTGCCTGTAAAATGAAAATAAAACCTAAGATAGCTACAATGTAACTATTAGTTATATTGTAGCTAGCTTAGGGATTATTTATTTATTTATTTTTTTATTTTTTTTTAAATATTTTTTTATTATATAAATAGGTTGTCACAACTCTTTCAAACGTTACAAGTATCGAGTAAACACATAAATCACAAGAATGGTATCTCGCATTACATTGAAATGACATAGATATTGCATAATATAACCAGGTTTTTACCTCCATTCCTAGTAGATCTAGAGATCAAACTCTACCTGAGTGGGAGGTGAAATAAGGAGTGAGTAGGAGCGTTTACAGGTTAAGAGAGTCGTTGTCAGTTGGTAGGTTTAAGGTTTTGGCGTCTTTATTTTTTTATTCCGCCTTTTGATCTGCTTTATAAAAGCGGAATTACGCTAGTAGTCGGTTGCTATGTGGGTATTGCCTGTATAAGCAGTTGAGCGGATACAAGGGGCCAACAAGGGCCACCGCTCCAAGAGGGTGAAATCAATATTCAATCATCCTTGTGCAGTTGCGGGCTGAAGTACCCCCTTGAGGGGGGAGAGGGTATTAGATAAGGGGGGGGGAGGGGGGGGAGCTCATTGAGTGGAGGGGGGGTGGGGGGGGGGGAAGGGTGGACAGACCGTCCTGGACCCGTATCGGGGGCCAGTAACACTAGGGGGCAGGTAGTCCTAAGATTTAGCTCTGAGGTTCTGCAGGTAAGCTTCCCAGGGTTCCCAGACAAGACAAAAAGTTTCCGACTTGCGCCGGATTCTGTAGACAAAGTCTTCCATGGACTTGACATAATTCAGGTATTCCATTACACTCTGCCATTTTGGAGGGTGCACTTTCTTCCAGTTCCTGGCAATTGCCATTTTAACTGAGGTGAGTATATATATAAGAAGGGTTCTCTGGTGCGGAGGCACTTTCTCTAAGGCCAAGTGTAGAAGAGCTATTCCGGGGTCCTTTATCTCTGGAAGACGCCTCAAGCAACAAATCTTACTGGTCTTACCCCAGAGCGCCTTTAGGTTGGGACAAGTCCACCAGGTGTGTAGTGGGGTGCCAATGCCATCACAGTTTCTCCAACAGGAAGGGGAGTGATTAGGATAGAGGGTCTGCAGTCTGGTTGGGACCAGATGCCACCTGGTGAGCATTTTAAAGTAGAGCTCGTACATCGTGGTGCAATGTAACGCCGCCTTGGTCTTGGCGATGGCCAATGTCCATTTCTTAGGGGAGTATACCGTTTGTAGTTCTGCCTCCCAGGAGAGCATGTGTCTCATCTTAGGAATTGTGGGGGGAACCAGTAGGCATCGATAGTGTGCCGTGAGGGGTTTATAGGTCTGGAGACCCGTTTTCCATCGAGCTTCCCAAGCCGTAAGAGGCCGTGGGGCATCTCTCAGGAACCCCCAGGCTTTTAGTAGGGATCTTAATCTTAGAAGTTCAAATTCCAATTGCCTCGGGACCTCAAAGTTCGCCACCATCTCGTCTTGCGTTAGAAGCCGATCTTCTACATAGAAGTCACCTACTGTCAAAATTCCGATCTGCCGCCACCAGTTCAGTCTCATATTGGGGAGGGTCTGAAGTATGGGGAGTACAGGTTGAATAGGAGAAGGATGGGGGGCGATCTGAGTGTGGTGTCGTAATTTATACCATAGCATTTGGCATCCTCTAACGATTGAGTTAGAGATGGTGTGTACGGTAGCAAGATGCGGGGGGAACCACAGCAAATCTGATAGATCTATATAGGCAGGCAATGATGCCTGTTCCAGGTCCCTCCATCTCGTGGGGGGGAGGTCTCGTCCCCAAGCTGAGACATGAGAGATCATTGCCGCCTCATAGTACATCTTCACGCTTGGCAATCCCAGCCCTCCCAGATCTAGGGGGGACTGTAAGATTGAGGCCGCGACTCTGGGTTTCTTGTTGTTCCAGATATATCTATTAAAAAGGGTCTGAAAATTTTTCAGAAGTTTATCTGGGACCGGGAGGGGAATACATCGCATAATGTACGTTAGCTTGGGTAGTAGCATCATTTTCAGGGCTGCAATTCTTCCCATCCAGGAGAGTTCGTCATATTTCTTTGCTCTCAGGTGTTTGTCAACTGCCTTCAACAAGGTGTGGTAGTTCTCATGGAGGACCGTCTCCTTGTCATGAGACAAGAAGACCCCAAGGTGCCGGATACCTCTAGTAGACCACTTGAAGGAGTATTGCTGTCGCAAAGTTCTCTGTTCTTGAAAGTCTAGATGAATCGAGAACGCCTCCGTCTTGGCTACATTTATTTTGTAGTTAGAGAGTACACCAAATCTTTCAATAAGAGCCATCAGCGGTGGGAGTGATAAGGTCGGCTCGGCAATGAAAAGTGTAAGATCATCAGCGAATAATGCCACTTTTTGTACTGAATCATGCAGTAACAGACCCTGGATTTGGGTGTCCTGCCTAATGGCTTCCGCTAATGGTTCCATAACCATCGCAAAAAGGAGCGGCGACAGGGGGCATCCCTGCCTCGTTCCATTACGTATGTGTATCTTAGGGGAGCAAAAACCGAGCCCCTTTACCACCGCTGTGGGAAGGGTATATAGGGCCTCAACTGCCCTACAGAATGAGAGCGGGATCCCAAATGTTCTCAGAGTCTCAAACATATATTCCCATCTCACCCTGTCGAAGGCCTTTTCGGCATCTAATGACAGGGTGAGGAGGGGCAGGCCCATGTCGTGTGATTCAGCGAAGATGTTCAGCAGTCTACGGGTATTGTCAGAGCCCTGTCTGCCTTGGACAAATCCGACCTGGTCTAGATGGATTATGGAAGGGAGGTGTTTCCCTAGTCTTGTCGCAAGAACTTTAGAATATATCTTGATGTCCACATTGATAAGGGAAATAGGCCTGTAGCTCCCGCATTCCTTGGGGTCCTTCCCTTCTTTAGGGATGGTCATAATAGTAGCCTCCAAGAATTCCCCTAACATCTTGCCTCCTTTAGCCACATCGTTAAATAGTCGGAGTAGAAGAGGAGAAAGAAGAGACACAAAGGTTCTGTAGAAGAGGGTAGAGAAGCCATCCGGACCAGGGGCCTTGTGGGGTTTAAGGGACAGGACGGCCGCCTTCACTTCCTCTAAGGTGAATGGTCTATCAAGGTCTGCTGCAGCCTCCTCACTCAGCTGTGGTAGACGCAACTTGGTTAAGAATTGTCCCAACTCCCCACCACTCACCGGTGGGTCATTAGAACCGCTGTCTAGATCATAAAGGGTAGCATAATAGTCTGAGAAGGCTTGACCAATCTCCTTAGGAGAGCAGACCATGCCACGGCCAGAGTTGATGGCCGGGATCCTACTGGCAACCGCCCTATTACGAAGTTTGCGGGCCAAAAGCCTATCGGCCTTGTTCCCTTTACTATAGTATATTTGTTTTAATTTGAATAGGTTGGTTTGCACTTTTAAAAGCTCTTGTTTGTTGATCTCAGACCTTATTGCCCCCACCTGGGTGGCAAGAGTGGGGTCCGGGGCTTTTTTGTTGGCCTTCTCTAGGAGTCTTAGTTCGGCATACAGCTTTGATAAGGGAATCTTATGAGCCGCTTTCCATTGGGCCTTTTTCTTTATGAAGTGACCTCTCAAGTACGCTTTGAGGGTGGCCCAGACTATTTCAAGACTTGTATCTCCAGTGTCATTGTGTGCTAAGAAATCTAGGATGATTTCATTTAGGAGTGGAATCTCTGTTTCCGCGAGACACTGGTCTGGAAGCTTCCAGGACGGCCTACCGTCAGGAGACTGTAAGTCTAAGAGTTGGGCACTAACCATATCGTGGTCTGACCACGGGCAGGGCCTGATCCTTGATCCAGCAAATTTGTCAAGTGTCCATGAGTTGCAGAGCAGATAATCCAGCCGAGAGTAAGAATTATGGGGCACCGAGTGGTGTGTGTAGTCTAGTTCGGTCGGAGCTAAACATCTCCAGACATCAAACAGTCCAAATTGATACATTAGCCTACGAAAGGCCATTGAGAGTGAGATTAGGTTACGGTCGGTTGGGTGGTTTGTGGTTTTTTTCTTGTCTAGCACTGGGTTCCAGACCAGATTCAGATCGCCCCCCACCAAGAGATGTCCTCTCTTGATTGGGTCTAGCTTGTTCAAGAATTTTCGGAGAAAGGGGATCTGTCCCGAATTCGGGGCATAGATGGATGCCAACGTGTAGGGGGCTCCATTCAGGACACAAACTAGAATAAGGAACCTACCCTCAGGGTCTCGTTCAATATGGTCTATCTTACAACTGACATCACGATGGATCATTATGGCAACCCCTCTTTTTTTTTTCGTATAGGAGGCAGTTTCACAGATCGGATATAACGGGGAACTCCTGGGCTGTTTAGAGCCCCTTTCCCAGTGGGTCTCCTGCAAAAACATTAAATGTATTTTGTGGGCGAATAGGTAGTGATGCAGGAGACTCCTTTTAGTAGGCGAGTTAAGTCCCTGGACGTTCAGGGTGGCAGCCAAAACGGGAGCCATGTTATGAGCGGGCTCCTCCTGGGTAACAAATGAGGACCTCAGTTGCGGGTAAGGGGAAAGGTTCTAGGGGGGGTGGCGCAGGTAAGTGGGGACGGGGGGATATGGGTGGGAAAAGGAGGGAGGCGGGTGTAGGAGCACTTCAGGCCACGAACAGGATGTCTTGAGGTTCAAGCGCTACTAGCGTATGTCGATGTGTATATAAACACTATCACAATGAGTGATCTCACAACTAACAGTTGGAGAGCACAACTATAGATATGTGGGGGGGGAGAGGTCAGCAGAGATAGCCAAGCCCCAGTCAGTCAGTTTGAAACGTTCAAGAATAGGGAGAGAGAGAGAGAGGGAAAGAGAGAGAAAGAGAAAACCCTTCCCCCCCCCTCTCTCCCGCCCCCAGTCACTATTGTAATTTTCTCGCTGTAAGCGAGGGTCTGACACTATATTACTGTAATGGGTGCACATCGTTATCTCTGGTATAAGGCTAAGAGAAAAATTGGGGTACAGGAAGTCTAATCTCAGGTCTGTAAGAATGAAGATTGGGGGGGAGAATGGAAGACCCGTGTGTTAGTCTGTATTTATGGGTCTCTGTCCATAATGTCTCCTCAAGGGTGGTTATGTGCATACACAGTGCTCTTGTGGGGGAAGGTATTCCAGGCCCCAAATTTCTGCTATTATAAACAAAGGTATTAGGATGAACAGTCCAAAGCAATAAAAAGAAAAACAACAATAAACAACATCAACATCCTTATAAACAGACAATATATGATGGCCATCGTCAGTTCGCAAGGGCTAAGTTTGGGAGGGGTGTCGATCTTGTACCTTGGAGCTAATATCTCATGTGAGTCTGACGGCCACCAAGTTGAGAACTAATCTAATTCCTGGTTGATTAGGTACAGGTGGGGGGGACTGTTAGTATAAATGGTATGAGATCAACACAGTCGATGGGGCATATTTTAAGGGTGTGTATGGATAGCTATAAATGATGTACTTAACATTAGGGATATTGGTCGCTAGTGGGGATTAAAAAGTGTGCAACTCCTGACGATAGCCATCCGACCTTTGTGAGGTATATACATAAATATCAGTCAAACAGCAACAACGTGAGGACCTGGTGGTCGCCAGGTTGAGGACTCTGAGCAAATATTGGTTTTTAGACATCTTATATAACTTGAGGTACATACATAAATAACAGTACATAGAAACATAGAAACATAGATATTGACGGCAGATAAGAGCCATAGGCCCAGCAAGTCTGCCCGACCTTACCTAACAGTATAAACTTATCTAGTTCGTAGGATAGCCCTATGCTTGTCCCATGCATTTTTAAAGTCCCCCACAGTGTTTGTTGCTACTACCTCTTGAGGAAGTTTATTCCATAAATCAATCACTCTTTCTGTAAAGAAGTGCTTCCTCAAATTACTTCTGAATCTACTACCCTTTAGCTTGAGCTCATGACCCCTTGTTCTTGAATTTTCCATTTTATGTAAAATACCCACAGCCTCAGTTTTACTAAACCCTTTAATGTACTTGAAAGTTGCTATCATATCACCTCTTTCCCTTCTCTCCTCTAAGCTATACATAAAAAACATCAACAGAGTAAACAGTAACAACATGGATACAAATAACATCACATAATGATGACCATCAGCCCAAAAGAACCAATTTAGGGATTATGTAGTTCAGGGAACTCAGGCTGTTATTTAATGGGAGATGAATGCCAAATAGGTGTTCAAGGGACCCCAACTCCTGCCTATCCCAGTAAGGAGAGAGACAGCTACTTCAGTAGTTGTAGTTTAGAGGGGCAAGGGTATTCAGACATGTGTAGTCTTTTTTATTCTAGGTGCTATGTCACCCAAGGCGGGGGTGTAAAGCTATGTACTGTACACGTTACCTCTTAGTTATTCCTCTTAACTGAAGATTAAGGCAAGCGCAACTCTGGATAAAGCACACCTAAGCAATGTGGTAAAAAGGGGGCGGGGAATCGCTTCTCTTACGTAGCACTCATTAATCTAGAGGGAGTAGGCAGTCTAGAGTGGGAGTGTAGAGCTGTTGTTAATGTACTCTACTACCGTGGGATATCCCTTTAGTATAGTTAGGGAAGGTACCTCACTAAGCAGTGGTCATCTAAGAAAAGTGCTGGAACATAGTAAGCCACCGGTTACAACATCGCTTGACTGGCCTTAATGAGTTAGATAAGTACAATTTACGAATAATTACAGGCACAAGGAGGTAGAGTAAGAAAGGAAGGGGAAAAGAAGGAAGAGAAGAAGAGTAGTTGGAAAAAGAAAAAAGAAAAGAAAACAAGAAGGAAGTGGAGGGGAGGCGAGGAGAGGAGATAGCCAGAGAACATTAATGTAAAAAGAGAAAACATCCATTATGTCTTAGCAGTCTCACCAATCTTCGTGTACCCTCGGTACACACGAGTCAGTCTCTGTAGTAATAAAGAGTCCCTCAATTGCAAGCCCCCAATTGGGGAGATAACTATATGCACATCAGAGCAATGACCAGGATGGAGTATCTCACGAGGGAGTGTCTCTAGTCTTAGATATTGAGGTATTCCTCTGGTCACTGCTGGGTCTCTGTGGAAGGGAGCCCCACTCAGGGGCTGATGCTCTCAGGCCTCTACCAGGTACAATTGCTTGGGATGGTATCAGTGGGTCTTGTGGCAGTAGGCTCCATCTTTGAAGTAATTCCCTTGCCTGTTGAGGTGAGGATGCCGCATATTGTTGACCATCTTTATTGATGTATAGCTTGACAGGGAAGCCCCACCTGTATTTAATGCCCTTGTCTCTCAAGATTTTAGTGTAGGGTTGGTAATGTCTTCTTATCTGGAGAGTGTGGGGAGAGAGATCTTGGAAGACCTGAATGCCAGCATACTGCTCCGGGAGTGTCTTGTTCCCTGCCAGGGCTCTCAGAAGTTTCTCTCGAAAAGTGTAATAATGTAGCCGGGCGACAACATCTCTTGGTTTATCGCCCTCGGCCGTCCTCGGCCTCAGGGCTCTATGGGCTCTATCGAGTAGCATCTCTTTCTCAATCTCCGGACCCAGGACTGCAACAAAAAAGTCTTGGAGGAATTTTTCGAGCTCCTGCGGGGGCACAGATTCAGGGATACCTTTCACCCTAATATTGTTGCGGCGAGTCCTATCCTCAAGGTCTGCAAGTTTGAGCTCGAGGTCAGTGATCTGCTCTGCCAGACTCTGCGAGTAATCTAAGAGATTGCCGTGGTCTACTCTGAGATCTTCCTGCTTGCGTTCCAGCGCATCTGTTCTTTCTCCTATAAGGGCTATGTCCCTTTTCAGATCAGCATGTCCCTTATCAAACTTCTTGGAGAGGGAGTCGTGATGCGAGGCCAGGAGCGACCTGATAGAGTCCATTAGGTTGTTATCAGTGTCAGCATCTTGGTGTTGTAGGCGGCCTGTGGCCTGGGAAAGTGTTGTTCTGATGCGAGCATCGTTAAGGCTGCTTGTGTCTGAGGCATCCTCTTCCGAGCCATATTGTTGCCTGGATGTGTGTTGGCTAAAGTGGTCCGCCACTGTTCTTTTCGGAGTTTTGTGGGATTTTTTTTCCTTTTAAAGGATTGTGGCATCTTGTGCTTTTGCAATTGTAGTGGCATGAGATATAAAAGGTAAATAGTGGGAAAAGTGAAAGACTGGTTTGCACTATAAAGAAATCAGCTTCAGGGCTGACTGGGGCTATGGCATCAATGCATAAAGCTAGCACATTATTTGCACAGTTCCTGGCATCACATACTAATTGAAGCTAAGCTAGTTGATAGTTGTGCCGTGAGGCCTGGGAGCTGAGTTGGTTTTCACTAGGGTGTGTATTCTGGTCTAGTCTCTCCCCTGGGGAATTGTCCCCTTAGGACGATGTGGGAGAAGGTATAGGGGTATGACCCGCAGGCAATCAGGGCCGGCGGGAAAGGGAGGGGAGAGACCTGTGAGAGAGCTGTAGTGAAAAAATGAAATCTGCACCTCTACTATCCTCCTGGGGTGTTAACACAGCGCACTCAAGCTTTAGAGTGCTGAGGCTTCAGTCTGGAATGAGAAGACAGTGGTCTATGGCAGGCCTGGAGGTCATTTGTTGAGTACTAATTAAAATATGTAGGGAAGAATGGAAGTGGAGCTTCCCTAAGTGACTGTACTCCTGACTGCTTTATGAGGATAAATCAGGAATAGTGGCACAAAAATAAAGAAAAATTAATAAGATAAAACTCAGTATATTGGAAGTGCTCTGATAATTACTAGGGAATAAATGTCTCAGTCCCTGGGGTTTTATTGCAGCGCGAGAGGGCAGAAGTGATTATGAGGTGTTTTTAGACCCTTATTCCTCTCAGTCTGGTGGTCACTGAAGGGGTCTGGAGCCAGCACTTAATGTATAGCCTGGTAGTGCCTCACAGACTTAGGCTGCAGAATCAGTACCCCATATATTGTAGGATTGAGGCAGGGGTCCTCAATATATCTAGAGAGCAGATATCATATGAGTCTATGGGGAATTGGCACTGTGCAGGGCTGTAGATGGGCCAAGTGTGCTTGTGTGATGAAGATTGCGCACTTACATGTGGGACAAGATGGCGCCAGCCCGCTCCTTGTAATTCAGCTGTCCTTAAGGATAACCCCTGTTCGAACTCAATCTCCTCACTTTAGGACCTTCTCTGCGATTTGCCAGGGTCTGTACAGCTGGATCGCCACTTTTAGAGATCTTTCCGGTCAGTTTGTTGTGATCGCGGGATCCGCTGTAGGCCGAAGCCCCGGCCTTTCCTGAATATGTGCCGGTTCTCTTCTTCCGGTGAATTAAAGGTTCGTACCGGAATGCTCCAAAACACGTCCAGAGAAGCAGACCACAGTTGGGCACTATCCCACTGCTAGTGGGGGAGAATTAACCCCAAATTATTTGCAGGATTGCCAGAAAATAGTGTAAATTACACGGAGCTCTGGTGCTTAGCTTCTGCTCAGCTTGATGGCTTGCTCCGCCCCCCCTTAGGGTTTATTTTATAGGTATTTAGTTTTAAATAGGAATAATTTAGTTAATTAAAGTAATTTTATTTATATTTATTTAAATTATATTTAAGTTAGGGGTGTTAGGGTTAGGGTTAGACTTAGATTTAGGGGTTAATAACTTTAACCCCTTAATGATGACCACAGCACTTTTCCATTTTCTGTCCGTTTGGGACCAAGGCTATTTTTACATTTTTGCAGTGTTTGTGTTTAGCTGTAATTTTCCTCTTACTCATTTACTGTACCCACACATATTATATACTGTTTTTCTCGCCATTAAATGGACTTTCAAAAGATACCATTATTTTCATCATATCTTATAATTTACTATAAAAAAAGTTATAAAATATGAGAAAAAAATGGAAAAAACACACTTTTTTAACTTTGACCCCCAAAATCTGTTACACATCTACAACCACCAAATAAAAACCATGCTAAATAGTTTCTAAATTTTGTCCTGAGTTTAGAAATACCCAATGTTTACATGTTATTGCTTTTTTTGCAAGTTATAGGGCCATAAATACAAGTAGCACTTTGCTATTTCCAAATCACTTTTTTTCAAAATTAGCATTTGAACACTAAGACCTAGATTTGGAGTTTGGCGTTAGCCGTGAAAACCAGCGTTAGAGGCTCCTAACGCTGGTTTTAGGCTACCGCCGGTATTTGGAGTCACTCAAAATAGGGTCTAACGCTCACTTTTCATCCGCGACTTTTCCATACCGCAGATCCCCTTACGTCAATTGCGTATCCTATCTTTTCAATGGGATCTTTCTAACTCCGGTATTTAGATTCATGTTTGAAGTGAGCGTTAGACATCTAACGACAAAACTCCAGCCGCAGGAAAAAAGTCAGTAGTTAAGAGCTTTCTGGGCTAACGCCGGTTTATAAAGCTCTTAACTACTGTACTCTAAAGTACACTAACACCCATAAACTACCTATGTACCCCTAAACCGAGGTCCCCCCACATCGCCGACACTCGAATAATTTTTTTAACCCCTAATCTGCCGACCGCCACCTACGTTATCCTTATGTACCCCTAATCTGCTGCCCCTAACACCGCCGACCCCTGTATTATATTATTAACCCCTAACCTGCCCCACACAACGTCGCCTGCACCTACCTACACTTATTAACCCCTAATCTGCCGACCGCAAAGCGCCGCCACCTACGTTATCCTTATGTACCCCTAATCTGCTGCCCCTAACACCGCCGACCCTTATATTATATTTATTAACCCCTAATCTGCCCCCCTCAACGTCGCCTCGACCTGCCTACACTTATTAACCACTAATCTGCCGACCGGACCTGAGCGCTACTATAATAAAGTTATTAACCCCTAATCCGCCTCACTAACCCTATAATAAATAGTATTAACCCCTAATCTGCCCTCCCTAACATCACCGACACCTAACTTAAATTATTAACCCCTAATCTGCCGACCGGAGCTCACCACTATTCTAATAAATGTATTAACCCCTAAAGCTAAGTCTAACCCTAACACTAACACCCCCCTAAGTTAAATATAATTTAAATCTAACGAAATTAATTAACTCTTATTAAATAAATTATTCCTATTTAAAGCTAAATACTTACCTGTAAAATAAATCATAATATAGCTACAATATAAATTATAATTATATTATAGCTATTTTAGGATTTATATTTATTTTACAGGTAACTTTGTATTTATTTTAACCAGGTACAATAGCTATTAAATAGTTAAGAACTATTTAATAGCTAAAATAGTTAAAATAATTACAAATTTACCTGTAAAAGAAATCCTAACCTAAGTTACAATTAAACCTAACACTAGACTATCAATAAATTAATTAAATAAACTACCTACAATTATCTACAATTAACCTAACACTACACTATCAATACATTAATACAATACAATTGCTACAAATAAATACAATTAAATAAACTAGCTAAAGTACAAAAAATAAAAAAGAACTAAGTTACAAAAAATAAAAAAATATTTACTAACATAAGAAAAATATTACAACAATTTTAAACTAATTACCCCTACTCTAAGCCCCCTAATAAAATAACAAAGCCCCCCAAAATAAAAAAATGCCCTACCCTATTCTAAATTACTAAAGTTCAAAGCTCTTTTACCTTACCAGCCCTGAACAGGGCCCTTTGCGGGGCATGCCCCAAGAAATACAGCTCTTTTGCCTGTAAAAAAAAACATACAATACCCAAGCCCCCCAACATTACAAGCCACCACCCACATACCCCTAATCTAACCCAAACCCCCCTTAAATAAACCTAACACTAAGCCCCTGAAGATCATCCTACCTTGTCTTCACCTCACCGGGTATCACACCGATCCGTCCAGAAGAGCTCCTCCGATGTCCTGATCCAAGCCCAAGCGGGGGGCTGAAGAGGTCCATGATCCGGCTGAAGTCTTCATCCAAGCGGGGCAGAAGAGGTCTTCCATCCGATTGAAGTCTTCATCCAAGCGGCATCCATCCGGAGCGAAGCGGCAGCATCCTGAAGACCATCATTCGTCGTTCAGTCGTCGGCCAGGATGGATGTTCCGCGGTGGAGGTCTTCAGGGTGCTGCCGCTTCGCTCCGGATGGATGCCGCTTGGATGAAGACTTCAATCGGATGGAAGACCTCTTCTGCCCCGCTTGGATGAAGACTTCAGCCGGATCATGGACCTCTTCAGCCCCCCGCTTGGGCTTGGATCAGGACATCGGAGGAGCTCTTCAGGACGGATCGGTGTGATACCCGGTGAGGTGAAGACAAGGTAGGATGATCTTCAGGGGCTTAGTGTTAGGTTTATTTAAGGGGGGTTTGGGTTAGATTAGGGGTATGTGGGTGGTGGGTTGTAATGTTGGGGGGCTTGGGTATTGTATTTTTTTTTTTACAGGCAAAAGAGCTGTATTTCTTGGGGCATGCCCCGCAAAGGGCCCTGTTCAGGGCTGGTAAGGTAAAAGAGCTTTGAACTTTAGTTATTTAGAATAGGGTAGGGCATTTTTTTATTTTGGGGGGCTTTGTTATTTTATTAGGGGGCTTAGAGTAGGTGTAATTAGTTTAAAATTGTTGTAATATTTTTCTTATGTTTGTAAATATTTTTTTATTTTTTGTAACTTAGTTCTTTTTTTTTCTGTACTTTAGCTAGTTTATTTAATTGTATTTATTTGTAGCAATTGTATTTAATTAATTTATTGATAGTGTAGTGTTAGGTTAATTGTAGGTAATTGTAGGTAGTTTATTTAATTAATTTATTGATAGTCTAGTGTTAGGTTTAATTGTAACTTAGGTTAGGATTTCTTTTACAGGTAAATTTGTAATTATTTTAACTATTTTAGCTATTAAATAGTTCTTAACTATTTAATAGCTATTGTACCTGGTTAAAATAAATACAAAGTTACCTGTAAAATAAATATAAATCCTAAAATAGCTATAATATAATTATAATTTATATTGTAGCTATATTATGATTTATTTTACAGGTAAGTATTTAGCTTTAAATAGGAATAATTTATTTAATAAGAGTTAATTAATTTCGTTAGATTTAAATTATATTTAACTTAGGGGGGTGTTAGTGTTAGGGTTAGACTTAGCTTTAGGGGTTAATACATTTATTAGAATAGCGGTGAGCTCCAGTCGGCAGATTAGGGGTTAATGTTTGAAGTTAGGTGTCGGCGATGTTAGGGAGGGCAGATTAGGGGTTAATACTATTTATGATAGGGTTAGTGAGGCGGATTAGGGGTTAATAACTTTATTATAGTAGCGCTCAGGTCCGGTCGGCAGATTAGGGGT
The DNA here is from genome assembly GCF_027579735.1 of Bombina bombina. Classification (NCBI taxonomy): domain Eukaryota; kingdom Metazoa; phylum Chordata; class Amphibia; order Anura; family Bombinatoridae; genus Bombina; species Bombina bombina. The sequence continues at coordinate 1,051,911,785 of NC_069500.1, read as the reverse complement.
TAATAAGTGTAGGCAGGTGGAGGCGACGTTGTGGGGGGCAGATTAGGGGTTAATAAATATAATATAGGGGTCGGCGATGTTAGGGCAGCAGATTAGGGGTACATAAGGATAATGTAAGTAGCGGCGGTTTACGGAGCGGAAGATTAGGGGTTAATAATAATATGCAGGGGTCAGCGATAGCGGGGGCGGCAGATTAGGGGTTAATAAGTGTAAGGTTAGGGGTGTTTAGACTCGGGGTACATGTTAGAGTGTTAAGTGCAGACATAGGAAGGGTTACCGCATAGCAAACAATGGGGCTGCGTTAGGAGCTGAACGCGGCTTTTTTGCAGGTGTTAGGTTTTTTTTCAGCTCAAACAGCCCCATTGTTTTCTATGGGGGAATCGTGCACGAGCACGTTTTTGAGGCTGGCCGCGTCCGTAAGCAACTCTGGTATCGAGAGTTGAAGCTGCGTTAAAAATGCTCTACGCTCCTTTTTTGGAGCCTAACGCAGCCTTTATGTGGTCTCTCAATACCAGAGTTATTTTTATGGTGCGGCCAGAAAAAAGCCGGCGTTAGTTTTTCGGGTCGTTACCGACAAAACTCTAAATCTAGCCATAATTAATATCTTTCAGGAATCCCTGAATATCCCTTGACATGTATATATATCTTTTTTAGAAGACATCCCAAAGTATTGATCTAGGCTCATTTTGGTATATTTCATGCCACCATTTCACCGCCAAATGCGATCAAATAAAAAAAATTGTTCACTTTTTCACAAATTTTTCTCACTGAAATTATTTACAAACAACTTATGCAATTATAGCATAAATGGCTGTAAATGCTTCTCTGGGATCCCCTTTGTTCAGAAATAGCAGACATATATGGCTTTGGCTTTGGCTTTGCTTTTTGGTAATTAGAAGGCTGCTAAATGCAGTGAAGGGGTTAATTAGGGAGCATGTAGGGAGCTTCTAGGGTTAATTTTAGCTTTAGTGTAGTGTAGTAGACAACCCCAAGTATTGATCTAGGCCCATTTTGGTATATTTCATGCCACCATTTCACCGCTGTCTGCCAATACCCAGTTTGCAAAAAAAATGTTTTTTTTTTTTTTTTTTTTTTTTTTTTTCTGTAGTGTAGCTACCCCCCTACAGACCAACCCCCACGACCTAACTGATGTTTTTTTAAATCATTTTTATCCCCATTTTTAATTAATTTTAGTACACATTTTTTCTGTAGTGCAGCGGTTCCCACCTGCTCCCTCCCCATGCATACGCCCGCCATCACCCCCGTGCACGTGCACGCGTCCGTGCATGCCCCCAGCAATCCCCGGCCAACGATCCCGCCCCCTCCACATCACCAGGGCCATCGATGGTCGCCACCCGCCTCCCACACAGGCTCCCACCCACCAACGAGGAAAGCCACCGATCTTCCGTGCAGAGAGGGCGGTGCAGAGAGGGCCACAGAGTTGCTCTCTCTGCATCGGATGGCTACAAAAGGTTATTGCAGGATGCCTCCATATCGAGGCATCACTGCAATAACCGGAAAGCAGCTGGAAGCGAGCAGCATCGCTTCCAACTGCTTTCCACACCGAGGACGTGCAGGGTACGTCCTCAGGCGTTAACTGCCATTTTTTTGAGGATGTACCCTGCACGTCCTCATTCGTTAAGGGGTTAATATAGTGGCGGCGAAATTGGGAGCGTCAGATTAGGGCTTAAAGGGACACTGAACATAATTTTTTTCTTTTGCGATTCAGATAGAGCATGACATTTTAAGCAACTTTCTAATTTACTCCTTTTATCAAATATTCTTCATTCTCTTGGTATCTTTATTTGAAATGCAAGAATGTAAGTTGAAATTACATTTTTGGTGAACAACCTGGGTTGTTCTTGCTGATTGGTGGATAAATTTATCCACCAATAAAAAAGTGCTGTCCAGAGTACTGAACTAATATAAAAGCTTAGATGCCGTCTTTTTCAAATACAGATAACAAGAGAACAAAGAAAAATTTATAATAGGAGTAAATTAGAAAGTTGCTAAAAATTGCCTGCTCTATCTGAATCACAAAAGAAAAAAATTGGGTTCAGTGTCCCTTTAATAAATGTAGGTAGGTGTCGGCGATGTTAGGGACGGCAGATTAGGGGTTAATAATATTTAACTAATGTTTACGAGGCAGGAGTGCAGGGGTTTATGGGTTAATATATTTATTATAGTGATGGCGATGTCCGGTTCGGCAGATTAGGGGTTAAAAAATGTATTTTAGTGTTTGCGATGTGGGGGGGGGGGCTCGGTTTAGGGGTTAATAGGTAGTTTATTGGTGTTAGTGTACTTTTTAGCACTTTAGTTAAGAGTTTTATGCTACGGCGTTGTAGTGTTAAACTCATAACTACTGACTTTAAAATGCGGTAACAGGCTTGACAGGAGAGGGTCTACCGCTCACTTTTTGTCAGACTCGTAATACCGGCGCTATGCAAGTCCCATTGAAAATATAGGATACGCAATTGATGTAAGTGGATTTGCGGTATTTCCGAGTCTGGCCAAAAAAGTGAGCGGTACACCTGTACCTGCAAGACTCGTAATACCAGCGGGCATTAAAAAGCAACGTTAGGACCAGCCAACGCTGCTTTTTAAGGCTAACGCAAAATTTGTAATCTAGGCCCCTGTAAATAGACAAGGAGCACTCAACCTTAAAGCAATAGAGGACTGGAGAGGGATAATACAATTTTTTTTAAATCTTTCAACAATTTATTAATTAATTGATTCGCAAACAAGATATTAATAAACAAGTTATTTAAAAATTCTATGCTAAGATTTAAAAAGGGGTCATCTCCCCTAAAAAATAACATAAAAATTGCTCTCAATTAACCATATTAAAAAACAAAATACAAATGTTCTAAAAAAACTCTCTCATGAGCGAAAGTATGGTAAACCTGGTCTCAAATAAGCAGAGGCAATGAAATGCTTAAATAGCAATCCTAAAATAAGTGTCTAAAATTCAGTGCAAACATCTAATAGGTGAGGTATAGTATGACCTCATAAAGAAATATGATAAGAGCATATAGGCCTCTATTTATCAAAGTCTGGCAGACCTGATCTGACAGTGTGGATCAGGTCTGCCAGACCTCGTTGAATACGGAGAGCAATGCGCTCTCCGTATTCAGCATTGCACCAGCAGCTCACAAGAGCTGCTGGTGCAACGCCGCCCCCTGCAGACTCGCGGAATAAAAAGCAGGGGGGTGTCAATCAACCCGTTCTCGATCGGGTAGAATTGCAGCGATGTCTGTCCTCCTGCTCAGAGCAGGCGGACAGGTTATGGAGCAGTTTTCTTTAGACCGCTGCTTCATAACTGGTGTTTCTGGTGAGTCTGAAGACTCTCCATAAACACGGGCCCACAAGCTCCTTACGGAGCTTGTTAAATGGGCCCCATAAAGTGCATAGAATTAAGTGCTCAGTGGTGTCAGTACTTTAGTGAGTGGCTAAAAAGTGTAAGAATAAAGAAAATCAGTTTTCATTAGTATCTAATGAATGGAAACATGTCTCTGTTATGTAGCAAATCAAATTTGTCTCAAATTTGTATCAAATCTGTTGCAACATATGGTACCAATTTAACAGCTTAATTTAAATACAGTTAGGAAAATACAAATAAAATTGCCCAATGTAACTGTTCTGGTGCCTTTGATTATTTTGTTTTCTCAAAGTACCTTATCATTGACCATATATAAGACCTCTGAATGCAGTTTTTAAAGCAGCAAGGATATAATCTTTGGGCAAATACTTTGTGGTGCAGCTCTTGCCACAAAAGACAGGTGTAGGAAACCCCTCGCTACCTTTGCAACTTTACCCGGGTGTTCTTTCTTAGTGGGATATACCCTTTAGATAGTAAACAAGTCTTAATATGTCCGGGGGAAATCAGAGATTACTTACGGAACCTCAGCCACAAGTGCGGCATTACTTGGCATCCTTTCTCTGACCATTGATACCAGCACAGGTGGTACTGTGACTAGTGATGTCCCGAACTGTTCGCCCGCGAACGGTTCACAGCGAACATAGCTTGTTCGTGTTCGCGTTTTTGATCCGCCCCTATGTGTCATCATTGTGGAAACGTTGACCCTTTATGTCACAGCCGCCTGACACATTAGAGCCAATCAACATCAGACACTCCCTCACAGACCCTCCCAGCTACTCGGAATCCGGCATTTTAGACTCATAACAACCTTGCTTTCTTAATGAGAGGACGTGATGTGTTTTTGCTCCTGACATTAATAGTAAAAACATAGCTAGGCTAGTGTATTTACAGTCCAGAAGGACTCCACTCATCTCTGCTGCAAGCACAGCACCCCAAAAAGCCCTTTTTAGGGCTATATTTCGTGCTGGTTTTTTTTTTGTTTTTTTTTGTTTTTTTATTAGCATTTGCTTGACTTTCAGGCTGTGTGTTTAAGGCTCACAGCATATGCTGTGACTACTGCCACCACTGTTATATCCCTAACAACATTAGTTTAAATTTAACTTAAAATTGTATTATTTTTCTAGTGTAATTTTTTTTTCATTTTCTATCAGGCCAGTGTCACACAGAATATACTCTGGTTCATTGCTCTGTGCCAGCCAGCAGCCACCAGTGTTAATATCCGTTTATAACATTATTTTAAATTAAAAAAAAAAGAATGGTAGTACTTAAAACACAACCTAGTTAAAATAGGTACCAGACCGCATGTCTTATTATTATATTTTTTCAGGGTAATCAGGCAGGCCATATAGAACACCCCCGATAGGGGGGGGGGGGGATTAAAGTGCTAAGAAAAGTACTAATTAACACAAGCTAGTTGGGTCCAAGAACACATGTTTAATTATTAGATTTTATTAGGGTAATTATATATCTAACAAATCTATCTATTTCTCTTCAATCGATTCTATCTAACTATCAATCTATGTATATCTATCTATCCTATCTATCAATCTATCTTCTGTCTGGGATGTTTTGAGACAGCCACTTTGGGAATGTTAGTTGATTTAGGCCCATTATGGCTTAAAAGCAGACTCTGCATACACTATGTAATTTTCCAAGGGAGTTTTGCCAGGGATCCCCCTCCAGCATGCGACAGTCCAGGTGTTAGTACCCTTGAAACAACTTTTCCATCACTATTGTGGCCAGAAAGAGTCCTTGTAGGTTTTAAAGTTCGCCTGCCTATTGAATTCAATGGCGGTTCGCGAACAATACCGGAAGTTCGAGTCCGCTGTTCGCGAACCGAAAATTTTAGGTTCGCGACATCACTAACTGTGACGACTATGACGTCTGGATTTCCTTTCCGTCAGATGGATAGTCCTGTAAGCACGCTATTGGTGTCAGCGTGTGAGCAAGTAATTGAACGGCCGTTCAAAATTTACTCTCTTGTACCCATCTTGTCTGTGTCCTTGCATATAGACTCCTCAGGTTGGGGAATAATGTGCAGATGCTCAAAAAAAATGTTAACGCATTCTGCCTTTAGTACAGGCCTTTATCAAAACATATTGTAGGTATTCGTAACTGCCTTTTAAATACCCTTCTCTGTGAGTTCATTGGCCATTGGTTTATTACATTTTAAGGAGGAATTCCTTATTGCAGTTAAGTTTTCTTTTGTAAGTTGGATTTCTTGGACTACAATATTTTAAACACAATTTGCTTAAATCCATGCTAAGAGGCACTTCATATACAGGTTACATCGGCTACAAAATATACTATAACGAGATACAGAAATGATTATAAAATATAATACAAGTATTTGCAGATTGGTTATAATCTAGACCAATATGGTACTAAACATCTGATAAGTTTTACTCTCATGATTTTTTACCTATTCAGAGAATATATGTCGATATTGATTTACAACTGAAATACAAGACACATATCTATATTTCACATACACTAAACTTGAATTCTTTAAAAAAGGATATAGTCGAAGGTGCTAAGTGATTGTATAATATACATATCAATTAGTGTATATTCACTGCAGGTTGATAATTAAGACCCCAAATTTAAAAAAATCTTAAATATCTTAAAAAAGACACTAAAAAACATTACACTTAAAAATTACTTATTAATAGAAACAATTCATATATTTAATGTACAACAGCTAACCTCAGGAAACAAGAAAAGGGAATATATCTAGTTCAGAGTTTTAGCCAAAAGGGTATAGCATTTTCATATTATAGATGAACTCAGCTTCCTTTCTTAGTAGTTTTTACCCAAAATTACCCCCTCTCCAGTCTGCACTTATTTTTGATATTCCCTAAAACCTAAAATCTTTCAAATTATTTTTGTGAACCTCACGGAAGTAGGTGTACAGATGTGTATCTAATTTGCTTTCTCAATACAATGTAAATGTTCATGTATACGCTCTCTGAGGATCCTAGTGGTCTCCCCAATATATTGTTTATGACAGGAGCACTCAATCATATAGACTATACCTTTATCTTGACATCTTATTCATTTTGTTTTGATTTGATTTCTTTACATTTCGTACTATATTTGCAAGACCTGTAACCAAAATAAGGGGAACAAACATGCAGTAAATTCCCTTGTAGGTCCATCTCTTTTATTTGTTTTGTATTTTTAAATTCACTCTGAGTCAGTATGCTTTTCATGTTTCTTGCTTTTCTATACACAATTTTGGGGGAATTAGATATCTTATCACCTATAATTGGATCTGTCTGTATCAGATACCGATGCTTCTTCATAATTTTCTGTAAAAAAAATTATCACAGTTAAAATCTGTCACTAGATGTACATTAATGTCACTGGTGTTGTCCATATGTCTTTCTGGTGTGGTCTGTTTTGTGTAGGAAAGTAAACTATTCCTAACTTTCATATCCACTTGTTCTTTAGCGTTTTCTATTAATTTTGGATCATAACCCCTTTCAAGGTATTTGTACCTGGTTTTCATAATCTGATAGTCTGGAGCAGTTGCGCTTAATCCTCAAACATTGACCTTTAGGAATGTTATCCTTCCATTGGCCAAGATGACAATTTCTTGAGTGTATAAAATTATTAGCGTCAACTTTTTAAAAATGTGTCTCGGTGATTATACTATTCTCCATTTTTCTATATCTAGATCCAAGAATGTAATTTTGCTTGAACTAAGTGGGTAAAGCTGACACCTATATTATTCTCATTCATTTCTGCTAAAACAATTTCAAGATCTAAAATAGACCCCTTCTAGATAAAGATGATATCATCAATGTGCCTCCTATAGGATGCCAAGTAACGCTGTGCTTGTGGCTGAGGGTCCGTAAGTAATCTCTGATTTCCCCCAGACAAATTTGAGTTGCTACATAACAGAGACATGTTTCCATTCATTAGATACTAATGAGAACAACTGGTTTTATTTATTCTTACACTTTTTAGCCGTTCACTAAAGTACTGATGCCACTGAGAACTTACTTCTAGCACTTCTATGCACTTTAATTGCACTGAATTTTAGACACTTATTTTAGGATTGCTATTCAAGCATTTCATTGCCTCTGCTTATTTGAGACCAGATATACTATACTTTCGCTCATGAGAGAGTTTTTTAGAAGATTTGTATTTCATTTTTTAATATGGTTATATGAGAGCAATTTTTATGTTATTTTTTAGGGGATACATCCCCTTTTTATATCTTAGCATAAAATTTTTAAATAACTTGTTTATTAATATCTTGTTTGCGAATCAATAGATTAATAAATTGTTGAAAGATTTAAAAAATTTGTGTTATCACTCTCCAGTCCTCTTGTCTATACCTTACCTAGGGAAGAGTAGGTTTAGATAGGAGCTTATAGAGGACATTTCTGAGCGCCTCTAATACGTTAACATAGTAATGCAAATATTTTTTGTTTTTAAATTGTAATATGAGTGCTACCCGACGTGTGCAAAAAGCTTATTTCTAGTGCAGTTAACGCACAAGCCGGAGCGATAAATAGCACTCCAATCATAATTTAGCCCTTTATTTGTTATTTTAGATTTTTGCTGTGAGCTTTAGGAAATTTCAGAAGAGTTCAGATAAATTAATATAAAAGATATAAAAATAGTTAAATAATTGAAATTAACAATATATGTTTTCATAAAATTGCATCATGAAAGGGTTGTGTTATCACAAAAACATCTTCAAAACATTAGAGAACAAATTAAAATGTGCTTTAAAATTTTGACCGGAATATCCCTTTAATAGTTTAAATACCCTTATGGAGAAATGAACTGCAGACATGAGGTTAAAAAATAGACATGCATTTATTTTAAGACAAATATGTATTCATCTGAATTTTCACAAATCCATCTATTGACTAAAGAGTAGTCAAATAGACCAGGCACCAAAAATGGGTGAAAAATAAAAATTGTCATGTTAGTTGCATTAATTTAATTTTTTGTTCAGCACTTTAGGCGCCAAAAAAATGGCCAGAGGGCATAGGAAAGGATAAATGAGCTAATATTGAGCCAGATTACAAGTTGTGTGCTAAACCCGGTGTGTTAATAATGCTAAAAATATGGCGGTAGCGCAATTTCCATTGTGCCGCCATTACAAGTTACAAAAAAACTTTCTTGTGTTGTGCGGTATGGTGCAGTAAGCCCCATACCGCACAAAAGCCAAGTCATGTATTGACGTGCTCATTCACGTATCCCCCCATAGACATCAATGGAGAAAAAGTGTTGGTAAAAAAACTAACACCAGCGATTACGGAATGGCAATCGCTATAACGCAATCCCCATTGATATCTTTGGAGACAAGAAAGTTATGTATAAACATAAGACTCTTGTCTAATAACCCCTAATACGCCGTCCCCGACATCGCCAACACTAAAAAAAGCTATTAACCCCTAATCCGCTACCCCTGCATCGCTAACACCTAAATAAAGCTATTAACCCTTAATACGCCCCCCGCATCGCTAACTCCTAAATAAAGCTATTAACCCCTAATTCACCGCCACCACATCGCTAACACCTAAATAAAGCTATTAACACATAAATAAAGCTATTAACCCCTAATTATCCAAGATAAAAGCTATTCCTATTCTAAAACACCCAAAATAAAAAAAACTTAACCTATAACTAAACTAAACTAAACTAAACTAAACTACCAATAGCCCTTAAAAGTGCCTTTTGTCAAAGGTCTTCTCCCGGTGGATCCATCTTCATCCAGTGCGGATCCATCTTCAGTCTTTATCCTGGCTGCGTGGAGGCGGAGCTGTCGGCGGTTGTGGTCATCGGCGACATAAAGGCTCCTCTTCATGCGATTTCTGTCGCACACTGAAGATTGAATGCAAGGTATCCCTTTTATATTAGTGGTCATCGGCGACATGAAGGCTCCTCTTCATGCGATCTCTGCTGCACACTGAAGATTGAATGCAAGGTATCCCTTTTATATTGGAGTACCTTGCATTCTTATTGGTTGAAATATTCAAGTCAGCCAATAGGATTAGAGCTGCTTACATCCTATTGGCTATTCAAATCAGATACGATCAGGATGATTGACACCTCCTGCTAGTGGCCGATTGGCCGCAAATGTCCAGAAATGCTTGTGCAATGATAAATGCCGACAGCGTATGCTGTCATTTTTGCCTGATCATGTGCGCCTGACATTTGATAAATCTACCCCATAAACTAAAGAAACTGAAAGTGTAGGTGCTGAATTGACATAGTTTGGCTGTAAGCCTAGTTGTATAATTAGTGGGTCGAAATTTAGCAAGCAGCTTACATGGACACTTCAACTGCTTAGTCTACTCCCAAAACCACCTTTACCAGTGTTTGCTCCAGTGCCACCATCAATTCTACTACTGCCTGTTCCATCACTCTCCCCATTTGCTCCACATTTTATAGCAGCAGCATGGTGAGTTTATCAGGATCAGAAGGTTGTCTTTCAGCAGCATAAGCAGCAGGACAGGCATTGCAGGATTAGTAGATGATCCCATCGTGCAAAGCAGTCAAAGAGAAGAGGAAATTATTGAGCAGATTTCCCCAGTCTCTGGTCTCTGATGATATATTATTCTGACTCCCAGCATATCTTCTACAGCTGCCATTTACCCTAGACGAGGATAAAGTAGGAGATTCAACTACAGAGCATTGTGGTCTTTAGACCAGTAGTCTACATCTGCATTGATTATTTACATTGCCACCATCATTCCAAGTTGTAAATCAGCCAGTGCATCAGTGTCAACCATTACCCATGTTGTCAGTTGCCATCTCTACTAGTAGGGTATCATGAGCAAGACTTTTAAATATAGGCTCTAATTATTTTGGTACGTACAATCATTTTGAATGAGAAGTTCATCGCCCACTCTAAAATAAGGCCGCAATGTTGAATCAAATCCTTTGGAACTTAAGTGCTGGGCAAATTATTCATCAGAAATTCACATAATGCTTGCTGACTTGGGCATATACAACAGGAAGCTTACATTTTTGCTCTTGTGTTACTGCAGTGAGAGTGCTTGTAAGAAGTAAAACGACTTCTACATTATCCCCAGGTAAATATCTGCTTATGGCAAGTGCAATCATCAGTCACATTTTAATTTCCTGGTTTGTACTCATATGTAAAAGAGAGTAATCTAGCTGACCATCTGGCAATATTGTTTCTGCTTGACCCTTTCCGTTTGTAGTTAGTTAGTAAACTTATTCAGGGCCTATGATCAGTACGCTTATCAACAAGTGTCCCTAATAGCCCACAAATAAAAAATAACACTAATTACAAACCAAATGATAAAAAATAATACTAATTACAAACCAAATGAGTAAATACTAATAATAAATCAAATTAGTAAATACTAAACACTTTGCTTATACAAACCATATTATATATAAAAAATAATATAGGATATAGTACTTAAATTTCCCAAATGCAGATGACCTCAATGAGAAAAGAAAGATCACATTGTGAAGTTTCATATAAGTAGGCAAGCAGAGATTAAAATGGACCGTATGCATTAGAGAGCTATATCTGAGCGCTCAGTGTGATGTGTAGCAATTCGTCTTATGCAAGGACCAGGGCAGCAACTGGATCGTTCCAGTAAAAATGTATTATTTGAAAACAATATCACAGGACTTCCACACAAAGGCATAAATGACAAGTCCATTATATACTGGCTCTACAGATAAGGAGACACAGACTACCACTCAGTGTTCATTCTTTACCAATCTAATCAGTGTTAGTGTGACCTCAAAGAAGATTTCACCTACTGTGATGTAATTGTCCTTGTAGCAATTATTCATGGATAATTACACAGATGATTACATTAAGAAGGTGTTTTGTAAATGTAACCATCCTCCTCAAATTTTAGGACTATATGCTTTATTATTATTTTTTAAATAATATTTCTTGTATAACTACAGTATTAAGTATTTATACATTTGGTTTGTTTTTATGATCAGTATGCAGTTTGAATTCATGTCCCCATAGATAAGTTCTCCACTGCTCACTGTACATTTGCATTTATCTTTTATTATTTAATTACAAAGTTCAAAGTCTGACAAACAGGATTTTCTTCTTGAGTAAAAACTAAATACAACTGTATTGTACTTCAGCTACTCTCCTTAATTTTATGATTGTAAAATAGAATTACCCATTTCAAACTATTTATTATTTCAAATAATTTATTGTTTGAATTTCTATATACATCTGTACATAAAGGTATGGATATATATTTTACATATATATATTTAAAAATAAAAAGGACATTTTTACAGGAATGTAAAATATTTGTAACTACTTTTGGGTTTAATGCTGTAGGTTTAATGAATATTGGAATAGTGCTCAAGCAATGTTTTGCTCCCGTAGAAACAATTTACTTCCAAACTTGTAATACATGCAAAAAAAAAAAAAAAAGTAGCGTGCCCCTTGTAATCTGGCCCACAATGTGGAAAATATATATGTTACATTTTCATCAACAATTTTATGTAGCACATTATATTTTGTATATTTCATCATCACATAATTTATCTTTAATAATTACAATGAGACTCTCATTTACTCTTTCACAATGTAATTTTTCACAGTAGTAGATGTTTTACTTTAATTAATGTATTCATTAATATATTCTTTGCTATTCATACTGTTGAACAGTTTCATAAAAAATTAAGCATTTATAAAGATTGGTGAGCAGATTTTAATACATATTAGAGTAAGAAAAGCTATTATGTTGTTCAGTCAAATATTTTCACAATCAGACACAGGGGTTGGTTATAATATAAAAGCGATTTGTTCCCAAAAGGGATTTTTGCTTTTCTGCCAAATTGGTTGTTGAATTTCTTGGGTGATCACAATTCAAAATGGTTTTGTTTGTAAAAAACCTGCAGCCGCAAACACCTTTTCAAAAGAAAAGTTCCCAAAAAGACCTGTTCTGGAAATAGAAACTGTGAGGTCACCTTAAACTGACAGATGCAATAGTCTTGTAGAAATATTCCCTGAGACCCTTAGGGAATAAAAGGGGGGAGGGGGGTTAGACTATATCCACAGTTCCCCCTAGAGCAAGCCTATTTGTTCAAGGTGGGCAGTGCCTTATGCTAATATATTAAAAATGTATTAGAAAGAAGAGAAAAAAGGAAAGCATAAATGGGCACACTTATAGGGAGAAGGTCTACCAATTAAGTGTTGTGTTGGAGAGTGTAGAGTGTTTAAAACATAGCCGTTAATTAATAATACATATAAGATGATAACATATAAATGTGGACTATGCCACCACTTAAAATAAATTAAAAAGAGCCGCCTCTGAAAAAGCAGTTACGAAAAGCGCGTCAGGGGTTCACACTGCTCCTCTCATCCTTGGTCTAATTTTAGTGTAATTTATTTTAAATTATTGGCCTTTAAGGCACCTTTTCCCATAGAATCAGTATGGGGTAATTGGTTAATATTAACCTCTGGTGGAAGCGGCTATTATCTGCTTATTTGCATACTTGAGTCACAGGTGAGTCTTATTTTAGACCGCTGTGTGGCTACTTTTTAATACGGTATCTCTGCTTTAACCAAGTTTATCAGCTTATACTCCTTATTATAGATTGAAATCTATGGGATTCTTAAAATATATATAGCACCTGTTAATAGTTTTAAACACTAAAGTTAGCACTAATCGGTACAGATTGATCATTGTACCAATATTTTTGAGTGGAGCCGGTGTGTCTATTCTTTTTGACTCTCTTTTTAATTTATTTTAAGTGGTGGCATAGGCCACATTTCTCTTATATGTCTTATTAATTAAAGGTTATGTTTTAAAAATTCTACACTCTCCAACACAGCACTTAATTGGTAGACCTTCTCCCTATAAGTGTGCCCATTTATGCTTTCCTTTTTTCTCATCTTTCTAATAAAGATACAATAATCTGTTCATACCTCTTAAGGTTACAGTAACCTGGCCTCAGGACTGTAGCTCAGGTTACAGGATGGTAAATGGTAAAGTTGCTAGATCAGTAGACTCGAAACAATACAAGAAGTATATATCTTGCTGAAATAAATAACTGAAACAGGTTAGAATCAGAACAAGGTTGCATATAACATCATGGGTGTTGACAAATATTCTCTGCAGAGGAGTTTTAAACAGAAAGTTCAAGGCTTTAGAAAACAGTATTGGTTTTGACAATGCAATATAGTGTAGGAGCTATAAAGTAAAGTTCAAGGATAGATGATTTATTTAATGCAGGCTAGATACTGAGACTGTTGTAATAAAGTTCAAACTGAAGAAGTTAGCAAAATATAACACAGCAGTACGTAGAGAGTTGAGACAACTTTAAATCAGATAGAAATCCACTTTATGCAAAATTATACAAGTACTTGTGCAGCAATACATGAGGAATGTGATATGTTGAGAAGCTGATATATACATATCCACTTACATAGCTTGAATAGTCATATCATATTAAGCAATATCTTAAAGTGAATGTTTCATTTTAAGACCCACTCACAATGTCATGTTTGTCACTAACAATACAGGTGTCTTCATAACTGGGTTTTAAAATGGGATAGCACAATTGTGAACTCCATAAGAAGCTTTTGCAATCCCTTTCCATATGCACCATTGCTAAACTATCTGAATGCCAATTGTATGACAAGTTGGTGACTATGGTTTTCTATTGAAATGACTTATAATGGGCTAGATTACAAGTTGAGCACTAATTTATTGTGCGCCTGCAAACAGTAAATTCACCCATTTGCAGGTGTGCGATAAATACCCAGTGGCTGGTTATTACTACCGCACAAGATGTCTGCCTAGGAGATATTGAAAAAAGATCCTGCCTTTATGACTGTGTTTATAGGGGACACGCTTTCATGCACACTGAATCCAAACAAAGTCACGACAATGCATTTCAAAGTGATTAAGCTTACATTATTGAGTTTTCGTTTACAAAGGTGCATTCCTGTTTAGGAGTTTAATAATGTAGGCACAAGCACATTGAAACACACTGTTGTGATTGTGATCACATCAAATCAAAAAGCTGCCTTTTCAACCATAAAGTGAGCCAAAAATACTTCAGCTGATAGACTGTTATCAAGGCCACAATTTTATAGCACTAATCATATAAATAATAGATATCCTTTTGTAAAGAACAAAAACACAAAATACTATATTTTATGCATTTAAACGACAAATGTTTTGTTTTATTCATTATAATATAATATATAAATAATACTAATGATACATGATTTATGTAGCATGATTTTTAGTGTATTGTAAATGTAAGACCATTTTTTTTCCCCCAGGAAATTCCTTTATTTGCATTTTTTTCTACTGTTTTGTAAATGGAATTTATAATAGTACTCTACCTACTGTAAGTTAAACATTACAGAATGTTTGGGATAGTCAAATATAAAGCAATGGTTAAAAAAAGAAGCAATTCTAAGACTCTTTATAGTAGAATATTTGACAGTATTTGACCTTAAGTTAACCTTCATACCTATTACTGAGAAGAAAAAGTGAAGGGGAATTCATAAATAGCTGATAATGACTAAAACAAAGCACACATGAATTATTTCTCTAGGATTTGACAGTTGTACAGAATATTCTTATGGAAGCTATTACATTTTCTGTTTATCATAATAGTCTTTACAATATATCTTGCTTTTTAGCTTTATAGCAAATATAAAGGTTAAAACAAAAGATTTAAATTACTTCATTTATAAGTCTTATATGTTGAAGCTTTCTATTGCCCAACCATAAGTATTAAGTATTAAGAAGAAATACATAAATGCTAAGGGGGAGAAAGTGAGTTACAATAATACTTTTCTTGACCTACTAGATATAAATGTGGTGCAAGCTCTCATGAATGCTGGGTTTCTTCAGAAGGTGGTAAAACCAAAATGATTACAGATTTGTATGAATATGTTTCAAACTTTTCTAATTGGGTAAGATCATGTGGACTGCAAGTTAGCATAAATCTGCAAACTCAAATATGCATAGGAACATTCACAGACTCCAGACTTGCCTAAACATAACCATCCCATTGATGTGGATAATACTGGAGAAAAAAATGCATATTGTGGTTAGTAGTAAAGAACTTTGCTTCAACAGGCTATGGGGAGTCCTTGTTGTATCCTTGACTAGTAATTTCACAACATAAACACAGGTGTATAGGCGTTTATTGACCACATCTGTAGTCCAGTCATGTTTTCCTGTCCTCTGTTGCCACCTTAATACACAGATCTTATTAAGAAATGGTATTTTCAGATTTACTACCTCAAGGCTTAAAGGAACAGTAAAAATAAAATGTAACTTTCATGATTCAGATAGAACGTGCATTAACAATAACTTCCCAATTTATTCTATTGTGCTATTTGCTTTGCTTATTTGGTGTCCTCAGGAGCAGCAATGCACTACTGGGAGATAGCTGAACACATTAGGTGAAACAATAACAAGATGCATATGTGTAAAGACACCAATCAGCAGCTAGCTTCCAGCAGTGCATTACTGCCCCTTCAACAAAGGATACCAAAAGAATTAAGCAAGTTTGATAAAATTAGTAAATTGGGAGATTGTTTAAAAATGTATGTTCTACCTGAATAATGAAAGAAAAAAGAGGGTTTCATCTACCATTACAAATTCTAGAGGGAATGTTATACTTTAGAATTGATTGAAGTACAACTATTATCATAATTATTTTGTACACAGAGCTTATTGGGTCACTGCTCACTTGGGGAAACATGTATGGAAACTTTTTGAAATGTAGGCCCAACCCATATGTAGCTTAATGTTTAATGCTAGTATTGATTAAGTACAGAACCTAAAAAGTGCATGATACAGGAATCTGGGACCACCTTAAATCTGTTAAGTTTAATTTAGTTACGCCTAGATTTAGAGTTTTGCGTTAGAAGGGGTGCGTTAGCTACGTGTATTTTTTTCCCCCCACACCTTTTAAACAACGCTGGTATTTAGGGTTCTCAGAAGGGCTGCGTTAGGCTCCAAAAAGGGAGCGTACAGGCATATTTACCGCCACTGCAACTCTCAATACCAGCGTTGCTTACAGACGCGGCCAACTTCAAAAACGTCCTCGTACACGATTTCCCCATAGGACACAATGGTTCAGTTTGAGCTGGAAAAAACCTAACACCTGCAAAAAAACAGCGTTCAGCTCCTAACGCAGCCCCATTGTTTCCTATGGGGAAACACTTCCTAAGTCTGCACCTAACACCCTAACATGAACCCTGAGTCTAAACACCCCTAACCTTACACTTATTTTACAGGCAACTTTGTATTTATTTTAACCAGGTACAATAGCTATTATCCCTATGTACCCCTAATCTGCTGCCCCTAACACCACCGACCCCTATATTATATGTATTACCCCCTTATCTGCTATTAAATAGTTATTAACTATTTAATAGCTACCTAGTTAAAATAATTAAAAAATTACCTGTAAAATAAATCCTAACCTAAGTTACAATTAAACCTAACACTACACTATCAATAAATTAATTAAATAAACTACCTACAATTATCTACAAATAAATGAACTAAACTAAATTACAAAAAACAAACAAACACTAAATTACAAAAAAAAAAACAAACACTAAATTACAAAAAAAAAACAAACACTAAATTACAAAAAATAAAAAAAAGATTACATGAATTTTAAACTAATTACAGCTACTCTAAGCCCGCTAAACAAATAACAAAGCCCCCCAAAATAAAAAAATGCCCTACCCTATTCTAAAATAAAAATTTAACAGCTCTTTTACCTTACCAGCCCTTAAAAGGGCCTTTTGCGGGGCATGCCCCAAAGAAAACAGCTCTTTTGCATTTAAATAAACATACAATACCCCCCCAACATTACAACCCACCACCCACATACCCCTAATCTAAGCCAATCAGATTGAGCTCGCATTCTATTGGCTGTTCCGATCAGCCAATAGAATGCAAGCTCAATCTGATTGGCTGATTGGATCAGCCAATCGGATTGAACTTGAATCTGATTGGCTGATTCAATCGGATTTTTCCTACCTTAATTCCGATTGGCTGATAGAATCCTATCAGCCAATCGGAATTTGAGGGACTCCATCTTGGATGACGTCACTTAAAGGAACCTTTATTCGTCGGGAGTCGCCGGAAGAAGAGGATGGATCCGCGTCGGCTGCTTCAAGATGGTCCCGCTCTGTGCCGGATGGAAGAAGATAGAAGATGCCGCCTGGATGAAGATGTCTACCAGTCTGGATGCCCTCTTCTTGCCGGATAGGATGAAGACTTCGGACCCTCTTCTGGACCTCCTCTTGCCGGATAGGATGAAGACTTCGGACCCTCTTCTGGACGGATCGGTGATACCAGGCGTGGTGAAGATAAGGTAGGGAGATATTCAGGGGCTTAGTGTTAGGTTTTTTAAGGGGGTTTGGGTTAGATTAGGGGTATGTGGGTCTTGGGTTGTAATGTTGGGGGGTATTGTATGTTTATTTAAATGCAAAAGATCTGTTTTCTTTGGGGCATGCCCCGCAAAAGGCCCTTTTAAGGGATGGTAAGGTAAAAGAGCTGTTAACTTTTTATTTTAGAATAGGGTAGGGCATTTTTTTATTTTGGGGGCTTTGTTATTTTTTTGGGGGGCTTAGAGTAGGTATAATTAGTTTAAAATTCTTGTAATGTTTTTTATTTTTTGTAATTTAGTGTTTGTTTGTTTTTTGTAATTTAGTGGGTTTTTTTTGTAATTTAGTTTAGTTGATTTAATTGTAGATAATTGTAGGTAGTTTAGTTAATTAATTTATTGATAGTGTAGTGTTAGGTTTAATGGTAACTTAGGTTAGGATTTATTTTACAGGTAATTTTGTACTTCTTTTAACTAGGTAGTTATAAAATAGTTATTAACTATAAAATAGTTATTAACTATTTAATAGCTATTGTACCTAGTTAAAATAAAAAGTTGCCTGTAAAATAAATATAAATCCTAAAATAGCTATAATAGCTAAAATTAGTTATATTGTAGCTATATTAGGGTTTATTTTACAGGTAAGTATTTAGCTTTAAATAGGATTAATTTATTTAATAAGATTTATTTTATTTTGTTAGATTTAAATTATATTTAACTTAGGGGGGTGTTAGTATTAGGGTTAGACTTAGCTTTAGGGGTTAATACATTTATTATAGTAGCGGTGAGGTCCGGTCGGCAGATTAGGGGTTAATACTTGAAGTTAGGTGTCGGCGATGTTAGGGAGGGCAGATTAGGGGTTAATAAAATTTATTATAGGGTTTTTGAGGCGGGAGAGAGGCGGTTTAGGGGTTAATACATTTATTATAGTATTATAGTAGCGGCGAGGTCCGGTCGGCAGATTAGGGGTTAATAAGTGTAGGTAGGTAGCGGCGACGTTGGGGGGGCAGATTAGGGGTTAATAAATATTATGTAGGGGTCGGCAATGTTAGGGGCAGCAGATTAGGGGTACATAGGGATAATGTTGGTTGTGGCAGTGTGCGGTCGGCAGATTAGAGGTTAAAAAAATTTAATAGAGTGGCGGCGATGTGGGGGGGCCTCAGTTTAGGGGTGCATAGGTAGTTTATGGGTGTTAGTGTACTTAAGAGCACAGTAGTTAAGAGCTTTATGAACCGGCGTTAGCCCATAAAGCTCTTAACTCCTGACTTTTTTCTGCGGCTGGAGTCTTGTCGTTAGAGTTCTAACGCTCATTTCAGCCAAGACTCTAAATACCGGCATTAGAAAGATGCCATTGAAAAGATAGAATACGCAATTGACATAAGGGGATCTGCGGTATGGAAAAGTTGCGGCTGGAAAGTGAGCGTTAGACCCTTACCTACAAGGCTCTAAATACCAGCGGTAGGCCAAAACCAGCGTTAGGACCCCCTAACGCTGGTTTTGACGGCTGACGCAGAACTCTAAATCTAGGTGTTAGTTAGCTAGCTAGTGACTGAGTTATTGAGCGAGTTAGTTTTACAACTATTGGGTCTCATAAAACATAGCACAGCCTAAAGGTTCAAGAGAAATAAAAGCCAGACTGTGGATACATTATATCACATATAAAATGTGGCCTTATATAATAGTAAAGTTGAGGTAATGGGGCCGAATTATCAAGCTCCAAATGGAGCTTGATGCCCCTGCTTCCCCACAAGCCTACAGGCTCGCCGGAAACAGCAGTTATGAAGCAGTGGTCTAAAGACTCCATAACTTGTCAGCCTGCTCTGAAGCTGCGGTCTTCAATCCGCCCGATCCTATTTGATCGGCTGATTGAAACTCCCTGCTAGCAGCCAATTGGCCGCAAATCTGCAGGGGGCAGCATTGCACAAGCAGTTCTGGTGAACTGATTGTGCAATGATAAATACAGACAGCGTAGCCTGTCGGCATTCAGCGATGTCTGTCAGGCATGATATGCTACAGTGTATCATGTCAGACAGACATTGATAACTTGTTATTATAGTTGTTATAAGTGGATTATTTTAAGTTACTAGAATGTGTAGGGAGGTTGATCAATTTTATGGATTATCCCAAAGTCTAGATAATTATGCCTTTATGTCCTAAAAGTAAAAATAAACACTGAGATATCACATTAGATCATATGATCTTCCAATGAAGGTAAGCTCTTGCTCATATAGGCATTTTTAAAACAAGTTATTGCTTTTTGTGTTCATTATTCTTGTAGAGCTATGCAAATCTAGTCATCCTAATACAACCCCATAACAGAGTGTAATTTATTTAAATGAGGAACAAAAAAATAAAAAATATAAACACCAAATGGTGAGAATCAGGGAGTCATGATGATAAAAAAATAATATTATGCAAAATACACTATAATCTATGTGTTCTATTAACATATTATATTATTCTTAGAGCAAGATGTATTATGATGCAAATGCCTAGATCAGTTGCAGCCTGCAAATGATATTTAGGAAGCAGCGGTTTAAAACTCTGCTTCATAAATCCTCTCCAACAAACTGGTGTTGGCTTATGAAAATCACCCTGGATTAATTTGATCTGAGTGATTGACAAGCCCTCCTCTCATGCAATTGGTTGTGTGAGGGTAGGGGGCAGTATTGCACAAATGTTCCCTTGTGCAATGATAAATATAGGAAACACATTCGCCCTACAATTTGCCATATGATGCGAAGGGCCAGATTGGGCCACCGGAATACCAGGAAAAATCCTGGTGGCCCGGCTGCTGGCAGCTACTTAAAGAGAGCTCAGCACATATGAACATCTGGTGAGGGAGTGGAGTGGCCGGCCTGCATTTTTAGCACATAAACAAAACAGAGGCTCAAGCAGCTCAGCTGCAGATGTGGGCCACACCAGCTCTACCTTCACTCCATTAGGCAATGACATTAGGCAAGGTAGTATGAGAGCAGATGAGGGAGCAGTCAGCGGAGGCTATTGCCTTTGGGATCAGCTGCAGGGAGGTGTCTTTACATTGCTGGGGAGAACGGAACTCAGCTACAGCTTCACCTCACAGACTCAGCTGCAGTTCGATAAGATGTGGCTGCTCCAATAGGCATTAGGCACTTAGCACTGTGGGGAGGGAAAATGGGAGCGGTGCCGGTGGGGACATCATGTGAACACACACAGAGAGTCACACGCAACAAGGAGGGAGCAGAGCTGGAGGCTACGTGGGAACACAGGGAGCAGCAGCAGCAGGCTACACCACAGAGCACTAGGAGTACCACAGCACCAGTAAGTAAATACTAAGTTGGCTCCGAGTGCTAATAATATTGCTTGGAGTTTATGCAAATTAAGTCTTTCCATACTGTTAGATATCGTACCTATAACCAGGTCTATAAACTGTCAAATTGTGTATTGATTATGCTTTAGCATGGAGAAAGAAAATGCTTGCTAGGCCTTAAGATTTAACAACGGAGTGTTGAAGTGTGCTGTGAGGTCTGAAGGAAAATAATGAATGATGGAATACTCAGGTACAGAGAATATGACAGCTGAAATAGCCCACTTCCCTATCCCTCAGTCCTACAATGTGGATCACAGAAAGGGCTACAATTACCCTGTCCAATCTGATGTATGTGTGGGTATGTGTATGTATCTACATCTATATCATATATATAAGATTCCAAAAACAAAGTAGACAGGCTCAAATTCCATGAAGATTTAATGTGTAAAAAATGACAGCTTATAAGCAATTCACAAAAATGGCACTTATGCACTTAATAAAGAAGTAAGACTGCAGACGGGTATTCCATCTTAATCATAGACCATGTTAACCCTTGATCACTAATCAATTTAAATATACCATCTTGTCTTTCTATTGGTTACAGCAGTCTGCCTAGTCAGCCAATACAAAAAGGGGGCCAGTCACCGGCAGATACATCTACTAATGTGAACATACTCATATTAAAATAAAACAAACCCTTCAAAAGAACACAATTACATTAACATTACAAGAATATATCGCAATATGATACAAGCCTAGGTTTAGTAACAAGTCATATTTAGCAACAATTGCAGCTTGCATGTATAGTGTGCACAATGTTAATAGCAATATATTGTATATCTACAGCATTATTCCAAACTGAGGCCACGGACAGAAATCAACCCTATTGAATATGATCGGGTTTATTGACACCCCCTGCTAGCGGCCGATTGTCCGCTAATTTGCAGGGGGCGGCATTGCACCAGCAGTTCACAAGAACTGCTGGTGCAATGATGGATGCCAACAGTGTATGCTGTTGGCATTTATCGATATGCGGTGGAACATGATACGCTACTTTGTATCATGTCCACTCACAGATTGATAAATATGCCCCCATGCGTGCAAACACCCGTGATAAACTCCTGTAGAAAGTGATTCAATCAAAACAACGGTATTGAAAGCTTAGGTGTGAAAGGGCCATTGTATATGTCAGTTTTCACTGGATTCCCTGTCTCGAACATAACAAGTACTTAAAGGGGCAGTATACACCAATTTTTATTTAATTGCATGTAATAGATACTACTATAAAGAATAATATGCACAGATACTGATATAAAAAATCCAGTGTAAAACCTTTTAAAAACTTGTTTAGAAGCTCCCAATTTAACATTGTTAATTAGATAAGCCTGGGACACCCACTGAAAGGGGCTGATAGCAGAACCTCCCATTTTCATATTTGAACATTTTAATATATTATTTAGAGTTCCATAAAACTGGTTTGCACATTAGTAATACATAACTTTTTTAAATTAAAGATGTTTTACTGCTTTTGTACACTAATGTCAGAAAAACATCAAAATTAAAATAATAGTTAAAATATTTCAATAACCTTTGGCTAGGCACAAACAGCAATCAATGAAAGTATTAATTTCTACTTTCTAAACTAAGTAAAAGCATATATTATACAGTGCTACTTGTAAATGAATACACATACCATATTGCTGGAATCTTTTTGTCTCCACATCTAAAGTATATTATTTATACAGCATTTGAAATGTACGTCTGATCTTCACACAATGAGATAAACTCATGACTTGTGCCTGAAGCAAAATGCTGTCTGCAGTACAATTAAATATTTCCACACTTTAAAGTTGCATTTAAAAGGCTGGAGGCCAGTTTTGCTGAAATGAAGATGTGGAATATTGTTCCCTGTGGGGAGATGTATGTCAAAGTAACATTTTACATCCTCTCTAGTTAAAAATATCACAAGATCAATTAACAAACAAAAAAAATAAAAATCTATTGTTTTCAATGTCAATAATGTAGCCCAAATGTGAAGCATATACTGAATGGATCAAAACAGAACTCAATGTAGAAATTCAGAACTCAATGTAGAAATTGATTGCTTGAATAATAATAACTAATTTATAAATCATTTTGTAGGAGCAGATGAAAAAAAGTAAATAACAGCTGTATCACAATATATATGTGTGTGGGTGTATGTGTGTGAAGGTACTTACTGGGTCCCTCCAGTTTGGTCACAGTGGCTGAGAGTGCCAACATCCATCTCGGCATCTCACGTGGAGGGACACAGAGACTGAAGTATTTTTTCAACTGCGGGTACGCAGCCACTTGCTGCCTATATTTAAAGGGGCTGCATCCTAATTATAGGAACTCCCACCTGGAGGACTCAGGTGTGGGAGATTTCTATAAAAGCTTACTAACTTTCCTCTGGGCTGAGTTATTGCCTTACCTACCTTGTTCCTGGCATACTTACCTTATACCTGTGTGTATGCTCTCCTTGCTCCTGAGACCAGGCATACTTACCTTGTACCCGGGTATGCTCTCCTTGCTCCTGAGACCAAGCATACTTACCTTGAACCTGCATATGCGCACCTTGCTCCTGAGACTAAGCATACTTATCTTGTACCTGTGTATGTTCACCTTGCTCCAGGCACCATGCATACTTACCTTGCACCTCTTTATGCTAATTAGCATAAAGGGTAGAAAGAGAAATAACAATTTTCTCAATTTTCTAATGAAATTACATGCTAAGGGGGTTCATGGCAGATAGCAATGGAGGAGAGGAACTGGTGTTAGGAAAGGTTAGTGTAGGTTGTATTTATCCCTGAACAGTATAGTCTTTAGGGAGCACTGAAGCTTTCAAAACTAGGGGAGAGTCTTGTGGAGCGAGGCAGAGAGTTCCACAAGAGGGGAGCCAGGCTGGGAAGTCTTTTAAACGGGAACGTGAGGAGGTAACAAGAGAGGAGGAGAGTAAGATGTTGTGAGCAGAGCGAAGGGGACGGGAAGGAGACTATCTGGAGACAAGGTCTGAGATATAGAGGGGAGCAGTGCAGTTGAGGGCTTTGTATGTCATAGTCAGAATTTTGTGTTTAATCCTGGAGAAAAGAGGAAGCCAGTGAAGGGATTGGCAGAAAGGTGTAGCAGATGAAGAGACGTGTAAGGAAGATGAGCCTGGCTGAGGCATTCATTATGGATTTTAAAGGTGCTAGGCGGCAGCTAGGGAGACCAAAGAGAATTGAGTTGCAGTAGTCGAGTCTGGAAAGGATAAAAGAGTGGATTAAAATCTTAGTTCGGTCTTGTGTAAGAAAATAATCTAATTGTAAAGATGTTTTTTTAAGTTGAAATGGCAGGATTTAGCCAAGACCTGCATGTGAGGAATGAAAGGAAGATCTGAGTCAAGTGTGACCCCAAGACATCAGACATGCGGGGTAGGGGTAATGATGGAGTTGTCGACAGTTATAGGGAGATGGGGGGTGGATATTTTAGAAGAAGGGGGGAAAATAAGGAGCTCAGTTTTGGAGAGATTTAGCTTAAAGGGACAGTCTAGGCCAAAATAAACTTTCATGAGTCAGATAGGGCATGTAATTTTAAACAATTTTCCAATTTACTTTTATCACCAATTTTGCTTTGTTCTCTTGGTATTCTTAGTTGAAAGCTTAACCTAGGAGGTCCATATGCTAATTTCTTAGACCTTGAAGGCCACCTCTTTTCAGAATGCATTTTAACAGTTTTTCACCAGTAGAGGGTGTTAGTTCATGTGTTTCATATAGATAACACTGTGCTTGTGCACAAGACGTTATCTGGGAGCAGGCACTGATTGGCTAAACTGCAAGTCTTTCAAAAGAACTGAAATAAAGGGGCAGTTTGCAGAGGCTTAGATACAAGATAATAACAGAGGTTAAAAGTATATTAATATAACTGTGTTCATTATACAAAACTGGGGAATGGGTAATAAAGGGATTATCGATCTTTTAAAACAATAAAAATTCTACTGTAGACTGTTCCTTTAAGGTAGTGAGATGACATCCATGAAGAGATGTGAGAAAGACAGTTAGTGACACGGGTTAGCAAGGAAGGAGATAGGTCTGGAGTCGTCGGCATACAAATGATATTGAAACCCGTGGGACTGTATTAGGGAACCTAATGATGATGTGTAAATTGAGAAGAGAAGGGGACCGAGGACAGAACTTTGCGGTACCCCAACAGAAAGTGGTAATGGGGCAGAGGAAGCCTCAAAAAAGGCTACACAAAAGGTATGGTTAGACATGTAGGAAGAGGACCACAAGAGGGCAGCCGGGAGCCCCTGCAATATGTGGACCGAGTGTGTGTGGATGACTCCGGTCCACATATTAACGATGATCACCAACTGGCTCCAGCTCTGCCCACCCAAGAATTCAGCAGCAGGCAAGAGGGTACAGCAGTGTGGACATGTGTGGCGGGGGCATTATGGTGCGGCGACACTGCAAGGTGAAGGAAGGAGGCAAAGGGCGGCACTAGGCAAGCTAACCGGCAGCTATCATTCATCTGCATCTCCCAGATGACTTCCGTTCCAAGTCCAACTAACTACTGGTAAGTTGCCAGAGTTCTGTGGTGTGAGATAGTGTGTCAGCGCTACTAGCGGGAGGAGGACTGGCCTATGAAGCAGTAAGTGGCGGAGAAGGTAAGCAGCATTGACTACTGCAAGATCAGCATCTTTATCTAAGGCTGATCCTTGATGAGGGTTCCCCTGGTAGTTCATACAACAGCACATGGGCTTGAGTAGCCTCACTTCACACCAACATGTCAGAGGGATGTGTATCATGCGTGGGCCCCATACACTGTAACACTGATCAATGGAACATACATTTACAGTGCTCCATGCTCCCCTTTAATACTGCATCACACTTGACAGCTTAATTTATCATTTGATTTGATCAAAATGCATTTATTATGATTATGTTCTCTATATGCTACAAAACATTATAAAGTATAGGGTCGTAATGTTTTATTACACTTGAGAACTGTATGGAATTTACAGTAAATAATACAATGTCTGTGTGAATTTTATAACAAAGAGCAGAAATCCAACAATCAAAAACTTCCATCTGTATACCTGTCTCATTTCAGACACAACCAGTGTACAATGCTTGCTAACAGTTAGTTCAATTTTCAATTCACTTTTGTGGCATGAATTGCCCCCATTCTGTTATTGTCCTCTGAATATTAAATCCAAATGGAGCTTGATGCCCCGTGTTTCTTGCAAGCCTTCAGGCTTGGCAGAAACACAAGTTATGATAAAGACTGTTGCTCCATAACCTGTCCGTCTGCTCTGAGGTGACGGACAGACATCTCTGGAAATCAACCCGATCCAATACAATCGGGTTGATTGACACCCCCTGCTAGCGGCCGATTGCAAAAGGTGATCTTCGTATCTCAAAGAAAATGGCGAGAAACTTTCAGTGTTAAACCATATGAGAATATTCCTTTAAGCGCATTAGGAAAACTACTCACATGATTTTGAAGGAAAAGCCAGATAGGTGAAACGTAAGCAGTCACAAAGGCAAAGGAGGGGCAGGCACATTGAAACCAAGTCGCACCGGACCCTTCTGATATCTATTTAGGAAGGAGGACTGAAAGTGTTGCCTGTTGATAGCCGCTGGGACCTCAGAGTGACAGACATTTATTGTGTTTTTATTTGGCAAGGACTTTGCTTTTTGAAGAATCTTTGTTTTCAATACATTTTTATTTTGTTATTAAATATTGGAACCACCTACAACCAATACAGTCTAGGATCCATTTGTACTGAGTGCATCACTTAAAGCTAGAGTATTATTATTATTATTATCATTTATTTGTATAGCGCCGCCAAATTCCGTAGCGCTGGGTACAATGATAGGGGTATACAATGACAACATTTTTGATAAAAATACAAAACATAAAACTAAACAAATCTGGTACAGGAGGAAGAGGGCCCTGCTCCAGAGAGCTCACAGTCTACAGGTTTAGGGTGCAGAGACATAAGGTTGGGGTAGCTTGTTACATCAGTTGTAGTTGCAGTAGTGAGTTAGGCAGTTCATGTATTAGTTTGGTTCGGATGAGGGATGGAGGAGATATGGTATGCCTCGCTGAATAGGTGGGTTTTAAAGGAACGTCTGAAGCTATACATGGTTGGAGACAGTCTTATGGAGCGGGGTAGAGAGTTCCAGAGGACAGGAGCAGCACGTGCAAAGTCTTGAAGGTGGGAGTGGGACGTCAAGATAACAGGAGTGGAGAGACATAGGTCAGAGGTTGATCGAAGAGGATGGGATGGGGAATATTTCATGATAAGAGAGGAAATATAGTTGGTGGTTAGACTGTTTAGTGCTTTGTAAGTTAGGGTTAATACTTTAAACTGTATTCTGGAATGTATGGGGAGCCAGTGTAGAGACTGGCAGAGCGGAGTCGCTGATGTAGATCGGCGACTTAGGTGGATGAGTCTAGCTGAAGCATTCATAATAGATTGGAGGGAGGAGAGGCGGTGTTTTGGAAGGCCATTTAGGAGTAGGTTGCAGTAATCAATGCGTGACAAAATGAGCGAATGAATAAGTATTTTTGTTGTTTTTTGAGTAAGGAAGGGACGAATTATGGAAATGTTGTGTAGGTGTGGACAGCAGGATTTGGTAAGCACTTGTATATGTGGGTTGAATGTGAGCTTTGAGTCTAGTGTGACTCCAAGACAGCAAACCTGGGGTGAGGTGTTGAGAATAGAGTCTCCAACTGTCAGAGAAATGTCAGGTGTTGGATGTCTCGAAGAGGGGGGAATAAGAAGCAGCTCAGTTTTGGACAGATTGAGTTGGAGGTAGTGTGAAGACAGCCAAGAGTAAATTGCAGAGAGGCAGTTTGAAATGTGGTTGAGTAAAGAGGGAGAGATATCAGGAGAGGAAAGATAGATTTGGGTATCATCAGCATATAAGTGGTACCGGAATCCAAAGGAGGCTATAAGTTTTCCAAGGGAGGATGTACAGAGAGATAAAAGCAAGAGACCGAAGACAGAGCCTTGCGGTACTCCAACTGAGAAAGGCATAGGATTGCAAGATGTGTTGTTAAAGGAAACTGAAAACGAGCGGTTTGAGAGATATGAGGCAAACCAGGAGAGGGCTGTGTCTCGGATGCCAGCCCTCTCCTGGTTTGCCTCATATCTCTGAAACCACTCGTTTTCAGTTTCCTTTAACAACAGTCATGTTAGTAGTTTTTCTATTGTGCTTAAAGGGATATTCTCATATGGTTTAACACTATGACAGTTTCTCTACATTTACTTTGAGGTACGAAGATCACTTTTTGAATAGACATGTGCGTTTTGTTTCATTCCGAATCGAAATTCGGACGAATTTGTCAAATTTGGAGCTTCGGATCGATTCAAATTTCCGAATTACCGTAGCACCGAAACTAACGAATAAATCCAAATTAGTTTGGATTTATTTGTTACATTCATTGTACAGTATATTAGGTTATATCACTCTGCTATGGCTTACACCTAATATTACATTACATAATACTAGTCTAATACACAGCACATCCCACCTAACACATACCGAACTTCCGAATATCCAAATTGAATCCAAACCAAATACATCCGAATACATCTGAATTTATTTGAATCCGAATGAATCCGAAACAAATGCATTCGAATATATCCAAATTCGAATCGATCTGATAACAAAATTTTAAAACATCCAAACTGATCCGAAATGAACTGAAATTATTTTTTCTACCGCACACAAGTCTACTTTTGAATATTATTCGGTATAGAGGGGTAGTTTGCGATGTGGGGTGTGGCTGTTTAGGGTTTAATAGTGTAGTTTAGTGCAACTGTTTCCTCTTGCCAAAGGTTTGAGTGTTAAATGTGATTGTGTTTGAGCAATCGCATTAACTTTTAACTTTTAATACAAGCAGACACTGCCGCTCAATGCCACCTATAGAATATGGAGAGGGTTGGTTGTGACAACCTTGTTGCAGCTATAGGCTTAATTAACCCTCTCTGCTGCAGTGAACAAACAATCTAGTAGGTAAGACATTTATAAAAGTAGGATCAAAAAGCATGAGACACTAAAAAAACTGTTCCTTTAGCTGCCAGAGACATAACATTTGATTGAGGATATATATTTGTTAGCAGTAACTACAAAAATAAGAAAGTATTTCTATTGTACCTTGAGCACAGAAAAATAGAAAAATAACTTTTTTTTCTTGTTTGTTTTTTAATTTGTAATACATAAGGAACAAACTGAGCTGTTGATTTTTATATTAGACTACATTGTTGTATTTTCATCTCAACAGACTGTTGAACCACAACCTATAAATGTCAAATGAATTATGTAATTGAAATATTCAAATTAGCTACACTTGATGCACATGCTTTTCTTAATGAGTTTAGAAGTAGATCTTCCATAACTTGAACAAGTCCACTGAGAATCAAAAAAAGTTTAGCATGTTCTGTAATAACACAGTACACTTATTTAGCCATAAATTAAAAAAAAAATCTAATCAGTAGTTGATTTATTTGTAAAGTTTTAGATCATGATATGTATTAAAAGCAAGAAATATATTTATCACAATCCTGTTGTATCTCAATGTATGAAGCAAAAAAAATAATAATAAAAAATAAATAAATTTATATACATATAAATATTATAATATATACTGTATATACTGTATATATATATATATATATATATATATATATATATATATGTGTGTGTGTGTGTGTGTATCTGTCATCTACCAATTATCTATCTGTCTATCTATCTATCTATCTATCTATATATATATATATATATATATATATATATATATATATATATATATATATATATGTATATATATATATATATATATATATATATATATAAAGTTGGAATTCAAGAAGAAAAGTAAAGAAAAGAAAAAAAGAAGAAAAAGTCTTTACCAGCACTAAGACAAGTGTTACAAAAACAAAATAACATCCCACAAGGGGAAAATATTACACCCTTTTTCAGACATAAAAAAGGCAATTAAACTCACCTCACCACCTGAGGAAATTAAACACAGACATGATGCCAGTTGCCATACTCTCCAGGATAGATGCATCTCCTCCTCGCATGACGTCATCATCCCGGGCGACGGAGAGACTCAGCTCTGAAACAAAAACATCAACATTGAAACAATGTAAGATACAAATTAGTGTGGATGAGAGTACATATCAGCAGAGGGCACATCAGATATGATTCAAACTTTAAGACAAACCATTAAATAAGAACATTCACAGTTTCACACATAACATAAAACAAAGCTATGGTAACCATAAAGAAGTCCGCTGCTATCCAATAGAAATCTGTGTAGCACATTATCATAATCTTAACTACTTGAGAAGGAGTTGCACAGACATAAGTCCTTATTAGGTAAAAGAAAGCGTATAGTTTAGATAATATAGTATATATATATATATATATATATATATATAATTAAGTATCCAAAATGCTTATAGTATAAATAAAAATTATGCATAAATAAAAAAACTGATATTGTCCAAATAACAACCGGATAACCAAGGATACAGCGGACAGATCAGGTACCACTGCAACTATATACTGGTTACTAATCTATACAAAACACTATAGATTTAGGAGAAAAAATAACTAGTTTGCTGCAAGAGACATTTAGTGATCATATCTAATCTGGGAATCAATCTATACAAGGCACCTATAGGAAGAAGATGAAGATATACCCATAGTCTTATAATGTTGTTATAAATCTCTTTCTATGCCTTATAGCTAACAATGCCAGTCCAAATGGGTATTTACACCCTTAGGGACTAGAGTATCTAGAATAAAAGTCCATCTTGCTTCTTTTTTTAGGAGTAATTTACCCCTATCACCCCAATGGCTCTGCGGGGGGAAGTGATCAATTATGGCATACTTCAGATCAGTTACAGCATGGCCTACCTGTAGAAAGTGTTGTGTTAACCCTTTTTAAACACCAAACGTATAGCAGATATGCACGTCCGTAAATAATAATTGGTCTTCCCCACATAAAAGAGTCCACAAATAAATGTAGGTGGTGGCACAAGTTACCTGGTATTTCTGCTAAAAAAAAAAATATTTTATGTGGATGTGTGACAAATTAGTCCATTACAGGTTATGCATCCCATGCACCTGTAACAGCCAGGTTTAGCTCTATTCAACCATGCTTTCTTCGAGTTGCAATGTTGTGGATCTGTTTTAACTAAAATATCATGTAACGGTCTTGATCTTTTAAATCCCACCCATGGAGGGGGCATATTATAAAAGGGCAAGGACTTATGTGTTTAACCCTTTAATGACCACAGCACTTTTCCATTTTCTGTCCATTTGGGACCAAAGCTATTTTTACATTTTTGTGGTCTTTGTGTTTAGCTGTAATTTTCCTCTTACTCATTTACTGTACCCACACATATTATATATCGTTTTTCTCGCTATTAAATGGAATTTCCAAAGATACCATTATTTTCATCATATCTTATAATTTACTATAAAAAAATTATAAAATATGAGAAAAAAATGGAAAAAAACACACTTTTTCTAACTTTGACCCCCAAAATCTGTTACACATCTACAACCACCAAAAAACACCAATGCTAAATAGTTTCTAAATTTTGTTCTGAGTTTAGAAATACCCAATGTTTACATGTTCTTTCCTTTTTTTGCAAGTTATAGGGCAATAAATACAAGTAGCACTTTGCTATTTACAAACCATTTTTTTTTTCAAAATTAGCGCTAGTTACATTGGGACACTGATATCTTTCAGGAATCTCTGAATATCCCATGACATGTATATATTTATTTTTAGAAGACATCCCAAAGTATTGATCTAGGCCAATTTTGGTATATTTCATGCCACCATTTCACCGCCAAATGCGATCAAATACAAAAAATCGTTCACTTTTTCACAAATTTTTTCACAAACTTTTGGTTTCTAACTGAAATTATTTACAAACAGCTTGTGCAATTATGGCATAAATGATTGTAAATTTTTATTTGGGATCCCCTTTGTTCAGAAATAGCAGACATATATGGCTTTGGCGTTGCTTTTTGGTAATTAGAAGGCTGCTAAATGCCACTGTGCACCACACGTGTATTATGCCCAGCAGTAAAGGGGTTAATTAGGGAGCATGTAGGGAGCTTTTTGGGGTAATTTTAGCTTTAGTGTAGTGTAGTAGACAACCCCAAGTAATGATCTATGCCCATTTTGGTATATTTCATGCCACCATTTCACCACCAATTGCGTTCAAATTAAAAAAAAAGTAAAATTTTTCACAATTTTAGGTTTCTCACTGAAATCATTTACAAACAGCTTGTGCAATCATGGCACAAATTGTTGTAAATGCTTCTCTGGGATCCCCTTTGTTCAGAAATAGCAGACATATATGGCTTTGGCATTGCTTTTTGGTACTTAGAAGGCTGCTAAATGCCGCTGCGCATCACACGTGTATTATGGCTAGCAGTGAAGGGGTTAATTAGGTAGCTTGTAGGGAGCTTGCAGGGTTAATTTTAGCTTTAGTGTAGAGCTCAGCCTCCCACCTGAAATATCAGACCCCCTGATCCCTCCCAAACAGCTCTCTTCCCTCCCCCACCCCACAATTGTCCCCGCCATCTTAAGTACTGGCAGCAACTCTGCCAGTACTAAAATAAAAGATATATTTAGGCTTTTTGGGGGGGGGGTTTAAGCATATTTACATATGCTGCTGTGTAGGAGCCCCCCTTAGCCCCCAACCTGACTGATCCCCCACCAAACAGCTCTCTAACCCTCCCCCTCTGCCTTAATGGCCGCCATTTTGGGTACTGGCAGCTGTCTGCCAGTACCCAGTTTAGAATAAAATAGTTGCTTTTTTATTTTTTCCCCATTTTCTGTAGTGTAGCTCACCCCCCCCCACCAATGAACAAACCCCCACCCCCTCCTAGATACCTTTGATTGTTATTTTTTTTAAAATATAAACTTTTTTTCTGACACTTTTAGTTCTGTCTTTTCTGTAGTGTAGCGGTTCCCACCCACTCCCGCCCCGTGCACGCACCCGCCCGCCGCCCGCCGTGCACGCGCGCGCGCCCGTGCGCGCCCCCATCGGCCCCGCCCCCGATCCCGCCCCCCTCTAAATTACCCGGCCCATCGATGGCCGCCCACCCGCCTCCCAAGTCGGCTCCCACCCACCAACGATACCGGCCATCGATGTCCGGTGCAGAGAGGGCCACAGAGTGGCTCTCTCTGCATCGGATTGCCATCTACAGTTATTGCAGGATGCCTCCATATCGAGGCAACACTGCAATAACCGGAAAGCAGCTGGAAGCGAGCAGGATCGCTTCCAGCTGCTTTCCACACCGAGGACGTGCAGGGTACGTCCTCAGGCGTTAACTGCCTTTTTATTGAGGACGTACCCTGCACGTCCTCGGTCGTTAAGGGGTTAAATAATCTACCAATTATTTTGTATATTTAATCTAATCTCCTTCTTGTCACCTGTATAAGTGGTGAAAAAATCATTCTAGAGTCTGTCGAACTGCAATAAAGGGACACTGAACCCAAATTTTAAGCAACTTTTTTAATTTACTCCTATTATCAAATTGTCTTCATTCTCTTGCTATCTTTATTTGAAAAAGAAGACATCTATGCTATTTTTTGGTTTAGAACTCTGGACAGCCCTTGTTTAGTGGTGGGTGAATTTATCCACCAATCAGCAAGAACAACTCAAGTTGTTCACCAAAAATGGGCCGGCATCTAAACTTACATTCTTGCATTTCAAATAAAGATAGCAAAAGAATGAAGAAAATTTGATAATAGGAGTAAATTAGAAAGTTGCTTAAAATTGCATGCTATCAGTGTCCCTTTAATTTCCCTGTACACAGATAAAGCACAGCCTGTTTTTGTGCCTTCAATAAGGTACATGGATAATTTCGTTGTTGGAATCGCACTTGCATATAATCCAATTGTGTATCTCGATTGTTAGTCTGTATTATCACGTACCACTTTTTGAAGTTGGGATTTGGGAAGTGCTCTCTTTAATGCAGGTGGATGACAACTTATAAAATGTAGCAGCTAGTTGCGGTGAGTTTCCTTCCTAAACACTGTGGATTGTAGTTTTCCATTCTCCTTATATAGACAAATGTCCAGGAATTCAATTTTCGTCTTGTCGCAATGCATCTTAAAAAATAAATAAATGCTGAGTTAGCCTCATTTAGCTCCAATAGCAATTGTTCTAAATCCTGTTGGGTCCATGACCATATAATAATCAAATTATTGATGTATCATCTGAAAAATCTTCTTTGTACATCATGAAACAACTATGTACCATTGAAATTAAACTCTGCCATATAAAGATTTGCATACGATGGGGACATATTGGACCCCATCACCATGCTAGTTAATTGTAAGAAAAAGTGGTATTCAAACTTAAAGTAGTTGGTTGTCAGTCAGAATTCCAAAAGAGATAGTGCCACTTCAAATGGAGGACTGCAGGGGTTTCAATGCACTTCTATATATATCTATACCTGTATACATATATATATGCATTTATGCATTAAAAAGTGTATATATGTCTGTAAATACACATATACACATATAAATACATATGCACACACACACACACACACATATATATATATATATATATATATATATATA
This sequence comes from Bombina bombina, assembly GCF_027579735.1. NCBI lineage: Eukaryota > Metazoa > Chordata > Amphibia > Anura > Bombinatoridae > Bombina > Bombina bombina. Next base: position 1,051,877,112 of record NC_069500.1, on the reverse strand, counting down.
TATATATATATATGGAAAGCAAGGGTATGGGTGACCAGCGCTCCAAAAGGTCTAGTGTTCAGTATTGAATTGGATATCTGTGACTTAGTGTGGATTAAAAAATATATATGTATGTCAGTAGATATCTGATGTTTTTAGGTGTGGTATTGTGCAGCTGAACCAGACGAAATGTGTACCCCTAGCACAATGGGTGGAAATAATAGATAAAGAGAACGGATATGTCTGGGTAGTACAGCGCAACGAAATAAAAAATTATTTACACAAATTATTTACACAATAATAAATGATATGGTAAACACTGTAGTTGGTAATTAAGTACACCTTCAGAATTGAGAAAGTTCTAGTATATTAATGGTTGTCTTATTTTGCAAATGCAATAGTCTTATTAGAGTTCTGTAACTTGTCTATTCGGATATATAGATAGTTGAAAGGATGTCTCCTTACCAGATGTTACCCCAATCGTATGAGGTAAGGTTTGTTCATATAGGGAGTATCTTTGTCTTGTCTGTAGTGCCCACTAGTCCAAGTGTCACGGGTATACCGGTTCAAACAAGAGGGTCTGATTTCCTTCTCAGGATTCCGTTGCTTTGGTATATACGATCTTTGCCCAGTAGAACCTTTTTCCGATGGTTGGAGTCTTAGTGACTCATGGGAGTATGGTACTTCGATTAGGATCTTTCAGACTCTCATATTCATAGTCGGATATAAAAAGAAAAGCAAAAGAACATAGCGTAATATTGTAAAACCAGGTTGATTTATTATGCAATAAGGTAGGAAATACACTCACATGTTAAAACCTCAATCATTGATGAGGTAAGGATAAAGCATATCAGGAATGTGTATATACGTTGTTCAAAGGGTCCCCCGGTGGGAGTAGTAGATAGATGATAAAATATGTATAGTGGTATTATATACACATAAAATCTTGAGGATAAATTTCCTTATCTTGCTGATACAAAGTTCCAATAATTGGTATATTTTAGTTACTTGGAAACTCCTGTTAATTGTTTGTTTGAGCCCTTTTTGTGCTTGATATGTGTGGGTGGCCCTATGTATTGGCGTAAAAAATGGGCTATCCCAAATACTTATTCAGGTAAGGTTTACGAGTAGTCACCTAATTTTGCCCCAGGGACTCACAAACAAAGCAAAATGAAGCGAAATGAGCGAGGAGAGTGGAATAAGACAATAATTAGTTAAAAACGTTATTCCAATCTGAATAGTGAGATCACATGGGGGTAGTGATTGAGCTGGGAAAATTCAAAGGTAGTAACTTGAGCAGTAATTGCCCTGAGTTGGTTTGATGTGAATACTGACAAACCGTCCTTTTCTAATGGACGCAAGAAATTGCGGTATATGTGTCAGCAGTGAATGAAAATAGCGGTATATAAATTCCCAAAAATAGCCGGTCACAACTGAGTACGTGAGAAGACTGCACTGTCACACTTTGGGGTATCACCTTACGCGTTTCGAAGTTTGTACTTACTTCTTCATCAGAGGTAGTGGAAAGTGCAGTAAACCGGCTTAGCTTTTAAAGGTGTTTAGTGGGAGTGGTCTTCTCCGTACTCGGGTGTGCGTTATTACGTCAATAAGCTTATCTGCCAATGGAAACTAGTGTGTGGACTATTTCCTGAGTTTCTTTACTGATAGGTCGCCTGGCCAATCTTATTCTCTGTATATACAGTTGCTATAGAAACTGAAAGAGGCAGATATATTGCGTGTGCGTTTCCTACGCTGTGTAACGTCATTGTTTATGATGTTACTATGGTTACTCTTACTGGCGTGACTGCATCAAAAAATAAGACAGAACAGTTGCTTGTTATAATGAAAGAAAAAGGATAATAAATATAAGTGTATATGTTTGATGAAGTCCGTTTCTGCATGTAAAAAGTTATCCATGTATAGTAGAGATCAAACACTGGGAATGGAGCTGTCTATATCTAAATGTTATGCGTTCAGCCTTATAAGATTGTAAGGACCGTAGATAACAACTCTCATATTTATAATTAGTCCTATCAATATTTACTTCTTATATAGAGTAATCTAATTTTGGGCTCTGATTTTTATATATAAAAATTAAAATTAAATTTACACCATTATAGGGAACTTTCTTTTGAGGAATTTTTATATAAGGAAGACCCAGAGTTAAATATCCTTAGATTTTAGTATCTATATATACTTGGAATTTTTTTATAAAAAATAAAAAGATTTAAGTTAAAAATGAATGAAAACGGTCAGATATTAAAATCTGAAGTATATTGGTTGTATAAAAGCTATACTATACCCAGGAGTGGGTGAACATACAATAAAATCTTAAGTGTTAATCTTTCTTATATTTGTGTATGGAGAGGATTTGTATTCTGTTATTCATTAAAAGACCATAAAGGCTCTATATTATGTTCATATTCTATGTGTACATGACCCTAAACGGTCTTGGGCTGTCATAGACTCATGGTGTTCAAAATGCTGCAACTACAATTCGTTGTTACAGGAATGCTGCTAGGTCCAACTCTTCATTTAGACCCTTGGGTGCCATAGTGCCCATATGGTGGATCCAATATGACTCTCTTTGTCTCAAAAGTTGGAATCTATCTCCTCCTCTTTTGGGGGGGACCACATGTTCTAGAATTGTTCCTCTTAGGGCTTGTGGATCCAGTTGGTGTTTGAATTTAAAATGTCTTGAGACGCTATGGTCTTTGTAGCCTTCTTCAATGTTTTTTATATGCTCTAGTAGGCGGGTCTTGTACGGTCTTTTGGTGCGTCCTATATACTGCAGATTGCACGTACATTCTAACAAATATACTACAAATGTAGTTTTGCAGTTAGTGAGTTTGTTGATGGAGCATGTTTTATTAGGAAGAGATGTGGAATGGATTATTTTCGTTGGTTTGTGTGTAATATAGGCATGTTCACATCCCTTACAATTAAGTCTGTTACATTTAAAAAAACCTTTGCTTTTTTCTCTCAACCAATTGCCTCCTTGATTTTGCTTCAATTGGCTTGGTGCTAGCATCTGTTTAAGATTCGTGTTTCTTCTAAACGTTATATTGGGAGCCAGACCTATCGTGTTCTTTAGGAGATCATCTTGTAACAGAATTGGCCAGTATTTTTTCAAGATTTTCTTAATTTCTGGGGCTGCTTCGTTGAAGGTAGTTATCATGGAAATTTTCTGTATACTGGATGTAGTTTTTTTATTATTATTATTTTTGACAGTAAGAAGATCTTGTCTTTCCAGGGATCTGACCTTTTTCTGGGCGTTTTCTACCAATTTTTTTGGGTAGTTTTTCTGAATAAATTTCTTTTTGAGTACTTCTGATTCTTCATTATAGTCGGTCATTTTGGTACAATTTCGTCGTTCTCTCTGAAATTGACCATACAGAATGTTGTTGATCCATGGTTTGTAATGGCCACTATTGGCTTGTAGATAGCCATTACAGTCTGTTTCCTTTGTATATAAACTTGTCATAATTTTATTGTCCTCGTGGAACAAAATCAAGTCCAAAAACTCTATTTGGATTTCCGAGATTTTTGAAGTAAATTTCAGATTAAAAGTGTTAGTGTTAAGCGTTTCAATAAAGTCTTGACATCTATTCTCCTCCCCGTCCCATATTGCTACAATGTCATCAATGTACCTACCCCACCATATGATGTTGTTGTTGAAGGGGTTGTTGTTATAGATATACTGGTTTTCCCATTCGCCCATGTATAAGTTGGCGTAACTTGGGGCCATAGTAGTCCCCATGGCGGTTCCACTGATTTGTAAAAAATATTTGCTATCGAATTCAAAGAAGTTTTTCTCTAGGACGAACTTGATGCTTTCTAAGAGGAAACGTTGATGTTCCTCTGTCAATTTTGTATTCTTTTTTAGTACTTGTTCCATCATCTTTATACCTAGATTGTGTGGTATACAGGTATATAAGGAAGACACATCTAGTGTTACCCAATTGTATGTATTTTTCCATTGTATATGGCTGAGTTGGACTATAAGGTCAGTAGAGTCTCTGATATAGGATGGTAAATTTCTAACCAAAGGTTTCAAGAAATCATCTACATATTGGGACAGTCTTGCTGTTAGAGAATCAATCCCTGATACTATGGGTCGTCCATATATATACACAGATACACAGTGATCACATTTTCAAGCCCTAATCTACTAGCCAGCCCAAAATGTTACTTGCCATTTATAATCCCACCGCTACCCCGCCCATGCCACACCTAGTAATCCCACTCTTGCATATGTTTGGCCAATGTAAAACACCTTATTGTGCATTAATTTTTTTATACCATAAAATAATTATTATTAAATAATGCTACATACAGTAATTAATTAAAAAAATAAGTGCATAGCAGTTAGCAACACCAACTAGGGTTCTGGGGAAGATAAGAGAAAAAGGAAGATGGACAGAAAAAGGAAGTTGTTGAACTGAGAGAAAGCGTGTTGACATTGATGTGAGATCATAGAAAACCAGGAAAAAAAATGTATAACTATCATCTCTCAGCTATCTTTCTCCACTCCCTCCTCTTTTCAATTTCTCTATTTACCCCCTCCCTTCTCTCTCAGGCCATATCTTCTCTTAACACTATTGCTCTATTTTCTTTTTTTTTCTCCACTCTTTCTTAACACTATCCTTTTCTCTACTTTCACTTAT